>NW_008340854.1:2780140-2809173 GCF_000622305.1 Nannospalax galili
CTCTTGCTCTGGAGTGTGTTACTGAATATGTTAAAAGCTGTATTGAAATACTTCTAATCATGTAGTTATTAAAAATTTTTTAAAAATGATAAAAAATAATTCTTCAAAGCATAAAAATTTGCTCCTTAATAATTAGTAGATGTGAAAAACATTACCATTGAAATCTACCTGACGACTTTATATCCATGCTCATATGCCAAGGAGCTCAGAAAGTAACTTACTGTGATTAGTAATAATCAGATATATAGAGATTAGAAACGCATGTGCAAACGTCTTAATGTCAGTTGCATTAGAAATGAATTTTTCTATATGAAAAAAAAAAGTACAGTTAACCAAGATTTAGAAGAAAGATGATGAATCCAGCTTTTGAATACTGAGTTTGAGATCTAGGTGGTGGTATGTGAATAGGCACATGCAGATGGCTGAAGTGCAGGGATGATCTTCCTGCCACTTTGGGCTAGCAAAGAGAAGTTGGGCTGTTGTGCTTATTATCCAGGAGAACTGAAGCAATAGAAAGGTTTGTAAAATGAAAGAAAGCCCAGGATGGTTCCATTGGGAATTCTAACATTTCAACAGAACACAATGATTCGTGTCAGCAATTTTAGTGGAATAGTAGAATGGAAAATCTAATATTTGGGGAAGTTTAGTTGGAATTCTCCAATCAAAGAGAATTGTGGAATTACAAGCACTGACTCATTTTCAGATCAATTGCCTGAGGGGAAAAGGTGCTAGTAGCTACAAGAGGATACTAACTTGAAGGCCAGTGGTAGTTAGGTGGAAGAAGAGAATAAATGAGATGCTTAGAGTGGAGAATGGGAGGCCATGGATATGGAAGAAATGTTGAGTGACCCTGAGGATGTGTAGCTGCTAGAAAGGTTCAGGGGTGGGCAGGTAATGGGTTAGAGTTTGGCAAATGACTTGATAGGAACCACTTCAGATAATGTTATATTGTTTCTTTTTTTTAAATTTTATTTATTTATAAATGAGAGCTGTCTTTGAAGACTGCCAAGGTCAAATCAGGAAAAATTAATTTGCCTATAGATTGGATTTTTGTTGTTTTTTGGGACAGGGTCTCTGTAGCCACAGCTGGCTTTGGTACTCACTATGCAGACCAGGCTGGCCTCAATCTCATAGAGATACACCTGCCTCTGCCTCTTAAGTGCTGGGATTAAATGTGTGAACTACCACATCCAGCATGAATTAAAAAAAAATGTATATGAGTGTATTACCTTTATGTATTTAAGCACACCAGTCTCATATAGTACTCATGAAGGTCAGAAGAGGGCGTCAGATCCCCCTGGAACTGGAGTTATGGACGATTTTTAGCTGCCATGTGGGTGCTTGGATCCGAACTAAGGTCTTCTGCAAGAGCAACCAGTGTTCTTAACAGCTGAGCCATATCTCTAGCCCCAATGGATTGGTTTTTATAAGAGGGTTTTGGAGTTGTTAGAGTATAATGAGGAATAAGGTCAGTTAATATATATGGCCTTTATAGGGTGGGTAAGCCTCGTATAATGAGAGAAGAGCAAGCTTTCTGTTTGTAACTGTCATTTGTACCCTCAGCTTAAGTCTTTGTAAGTGTATTAAGTCTTGTAATAGAAAGTGGTACAGTGTTTCCTTGCTGTCTACAATGTTTTTTAAAATATTTATCTTTATTTTTAATTGACAGATAATTTCTGTGGTACCTTGTAACCTTTCTACAAATGTATACCATGTGTAATTCTAAGATCAGGGTAATTGGCATATCTGTAACATCAGACATTTATTATTTCTTTGTGTTGGAAACATTCAAAATTCTCTAGTAGCTTCTTTGAAATATTCAAATAATTTTTGTCAACCATAATTATCCTCCTATGCTATGTAGCCCATTACAGGTTACTTCCTCTTATCCAGCTGTGCCCTGCATGTACAAACTGTTCTTTCTTATCACACACTTCTCAGGCTTGGGTAACCATTATTCTCTTCTCTGTCTTTGAAATAAACTTCCTAGCTTCCATGTATACATGAGAATGTGTGCTATTGTTTTTCAATGCCTGGCTTATTTCAGTGAACTTACTGTCATTCAGGTTTCATACATATTACTGCAAATGAAAGATTTCTTTAAGTTGTTTTTTCAAGTTTTTTATCTATTTTATGTCTATGTGTGTATTGCCTGCATGTAGGTAAGTGCACCCATGTTGTGCAGTGCCTGCGGAGGACAGAAGAGACTTGTCGGATCCCCTGGAATTGGAGTTATGGACAGTTGTTAACCGCCATGTGGGTGCTAGGATTCAAACCCGGGTCTTCTGTAAGAACAGTGTTCTTAACCACTGAGCTATCTCTCCAGCCCCTTCTTTAAGTTTTTTTATTTTTTATTTTATCTGCATGTATGTAAATGCATCATGTCATGCAGTGTTCATGAAGGCCAGAAGAGGGCGTCAGGTTCTCTGGAACTGGAGTTATGGACAGTTGTTAGCTGTCGTGTGGGTGCTAGGAACCAAATCTAGGTCCTTAGAAGAGCAGCCAGTACTATTAACTGCTGAGCCATCTCTTCAGCCTCAGGATTCCCTGAATAATACTCAATTGTGTGTATGTTTGATGTATGTCCATGTTAATCAGTTTTCCATTGTTCTGGAAAAATCCCAAAAAAATCAACTTAAAAGAATTATTATTATTATGGGCTGGGGGAATGGCTCAGCAGTTAAGAGCATGTACTGCTCTCACAGAAGACCGGAGTTCTTTCCCAGCACTTGCGTCTAGCCATTCATAGCTGCCTACATTTCCATCTCCAGGGAAGCAGACACTTTGTTCTGGTCTCTGGGGCTCCTTCACTCACTTACCCATACCCACACATGGGCACACATCCATACACATGCTTTATTTTGACCTATAGTTCCAGAGGTTCCAGTCCATTGGCACTTGGCTTCATTGTTTCTGGGCAGTGGGGCGATCAGAGTCCTCATATCCAGTCACTTCTTTTAAAGTCCCACCTCTGAGCATTGATGCATTAAACTAAACCTTCAATATCCAAGATTTGGGGGAACATTTCAGACCCAAATCATAACAATACTACTTTAAAAACAAAAAATCCATTCTGGGGCTAGAGAGATGGGTTAGCGGTTAAGAGTACTGACTGCTCTTGCAGAGGACCCGGGTTCGATTCCCAGCACCCACATAGCGGCTACAAACTGTCCTTAACCCCAGTTCCAAGGGTATCCGATGCCCTCTTCTGACCTCTGTGGCATTGCACAGCACGGGTGCACTCACATACATGCAGGCAATACACTCATACATATACAATAAAAATAATAAAATATATTTTAAAAAATCCATTCATCTATTAATGCACATACCTCCTTCCCATTTCTTACCTTGGCTATGGTAATGTTTAAAAAAGTCAAGTGCAGTTGTTTTTGGGATACTCATTTTCAGTTCCTCCAGACTCATACCAGTCATGGGATTCCTAGATTGAAAGGTTTTTGGCTGATTTTTTTTGTTTGTTTGTTTTTCTTGTAGCTTCACTTTCTCAGAATGGCTATAGCAGGTTACATTCTTAGCCTTTCTGCTCTTTCTTGCTGTTTGTATTTGTTTGTTTCTTTGTTTGTGTCTTTTTTGAGACAGGCTCTCCCTGTAGCTCTAGCTAGCCTGGAACTCGCTATGTAGATGGACTCAGAGATCTGCTTGCCTCTGCCTCCCCAGTGCTGGGATTAAAGGCTATTTTTGTTGTTTTGATGCTAGCCATACCAACTAAGCTAGGTTGGCATCTCCGTGTGATGTTGATTTGCATTTCTCTTGACTAATGATACCTACTGAACGATTTTTGATGTTTTAAATGGATTATTTCAAGAACTTTAGTTGTGTTAGACTTTAAAAATATCTAAAAATTTTGCTGTGCTAAAACAATACCGCATTGTAATCTTTACGAAATTGAGAAAATTAATAAGACCTGAATGTTGGGGAAATTAAAATGTTTTTTCTGTTTATTTACTAAAGTGTTTCAATAAAAAAAAGTATATTTTTATTTTATGTACGTATTTTGCTTGCATGTAAGTGCACCCATGTTAATGCAGTACCCATGGAGGCTGGAAGAGGGCATCGGATTCCCCCAGAACTGGAGCTTTGGACAGTTGTTAGCTGCCATGTGGGTGATGGGACTCAAATCTGGGTTCTCTATAAGAGTACACAGTGCTCTCAACCACTGAGCCATCTCTCCAGCCCTAAGATTGATTTTTTAAAAGTTTAGCAAATATGTGACATTTTTGTCTAATATATCAGTAACTTATTAGTGCCTGCATCTCAGTATCATAAAACACAAATGCATTTAAATGCCTGTAGTTTGATTCCCAAGGATGATACTTCTTGTAAGTAGTCCTTTTCTAGTTGTCCTTATTCATAATACCTTTGAAGTGAATTGAGGATTCCTTTGGCTAGTGGCTCTTAAGTGGAGAATTATCTACTTCTGAAGCCACGGAGCCACCTGCTTGCTGTTGCTACATTGGAACTCTTTCCTTTTCACATAATACAACTTAAATCTTGTTAATAATTATAGAGTAATCTTTCATTTGATTCTAAAGTTCTTCTTTGGGAGCTGGATAGGTTGGCTCAGTGGTCAAGAGCAGGAGTTCAGCTCTCAGCCCCTATATTGAGCAGTTTACAAGTGCTGTAACTGGCTCCAAGGGGATCCAGTGCCTCTGATCTCTCTTGGCTCCTGCACTCACATGCGTGTAACCAGACACATGCATATAATTAAAATAGTAAAATTAAATCTTAAAATTCTACATTGTATGTTTACTTTGCTGTTTTTATAACATAGGGTCCACTAGTGATAATTCTTTGAATAACTTGGTTACTTAGTCACAAACTGGCTATAAAATGGATTAATGGGAGTTGCTGATTATAATAATTGAAAAAATACATAGATGAACATAGCTTATTAAGATTAATTACTTATTTCTCTTTAATGGAAATTTTTTGCCTGACATTTTCCAAAACTGGTTAGAAGACATGGAGAGAAATACTTAAAGTTTTATAAGTTTTGTTATTTAAAACTCTAAATAGGTTCATATCTTAGAATTTGTATATAGTACACTATCAAAGCAATTTTAAAATCAGGTGTCAATTTTGAAATTAAATAGAATTAATATATTAATAAATATTTGGAATAAATATTTTAAGCAGAAAACTTCAAATGAGTGTATGTTTTCATAAAATGCTTGTTAAAATACAATAAAACTTCAATTAAAAAGTAAAATTATGACTGGGCATGGTGATGCACACCTATAATCCCAGCACTTGGGAGACAGAGGCAGGTGGCTCTCTGTGAGTTCGAGGCCAGCCTGGTCTACATAGTGAGTTCCAGGACAGCTGGGGCTACAGGGAGACCCTGCCTCAAAAAGACCAAAATAAAATAAAATAATTTCTTATACTCTGGGCGGCTCTCACGTGAATTTTTTTAGTTCCATGTTGTGGTTGCTGGCTGTGGCTGCTCTCCTCCGGCTATGGCCGCTCTCCTGCTCTCTCAGTTCCTCCAATCAGTCATCCAGTCCAGACCCCAGGGCTGGTGAGGAGTCTGCACCAGCATTGCTGCATTCAGGCTCAGGAGACCAGGTTCAGTGACACAGATCTGCTTTATTGCAAGAAAGTATGGGCTTATATAAGGGTAATAGTCCAATCATAGCACAGCATATGGGATCCCTATTAGCATGGCAAACTAGTATCCTGTTACACTCTAGTGGGCCAGATGCCCTATTAGCATGATAAGTTTCAGTTTCTAAACAGGAAGCAATGCATTCCAGCATGATAGGTATGTAAGGCAAAAGGCAAAATCAGTCACAAGATTTTCCACAACACCCTGTGAAATTAGAATCAAGTATAGTAGAATCTACATTTGTATATTCATCCAACAGTGGCTCAGAGATACTTGGGAAAAGCTGCACCTCTGTTAAACATATGCAGGGTTTTGTGTTATTATTCCCTAAACAATAGAATATAACTTTTACTTACAAAGCATTTACATTGGGTTGGGTATTTTAAATAATGTAAAAAATGATTTAAACTATACAGGAGGATGTTCATTGGTTATGCAAATATTGCAAAAGACTTGAGGGTGTGTGGATTTGGTTTCAGTTTTGGCCACATTGCTTGGATTTCCCAGGTCAAGAGTATTTACTGTGTTCACTTTAGCATAAATTACTGACATAACAATGATCATCTCTTGGTCTTACAGTATTTCCATTTTAAAGACAATTTTTCTTTAGAAATTAGATTAAACCTTTGTGAATGAATAGGCTAGAACCATTTTATGAAGCTGTGGTTAAGATTGGTCAACCTTTAACTGTTGCTGAAGACTGTTACATAGCTTTGGTAGGTAATGATGTTTTGAGGAACATAATTTGGCCTCAGGTATAGAGCCCACTAAGTGTTAATGATGTGTACCTAAATGGCTTAGTGCAGTTCTATTGTCATTATCATAGTGGTATTTCTATTCAGTAAATGCTCAGATCAATAGTACACCTAACTAGTTATTACAGTATATTTAGTTCTCTTTTTTTAGTTTATCTTCTACCATGTACTTAAAAGCTAAGCCTGATATTTTTCTTGCGTATGTTATGCCAGGACACTTAACCAAGTTAGAAAGTTTTCCCAGGATTTAAAAAAAAATTTATTTATTATTTTTATTTTATGTGTATGAGTGTATTGCCTGCGTGTATATGAGTGCACCCGTGTCATGCAGTGCCACAGAGATCAGAAGAGGGCTTCAGATTCCCCTGGAACTGGACTTAAGGACGGTTCATAGCTGCCATGTGGGTGCTGGGAATTGAACCCGAGTTCTCTGCAAGAGCAGTCAATGCTCTTAACCGCTGAACCATCTCTCCAGTCCCATTTTCCCAAGTTTTTAAGATGGCCAGTCATTTGAGTTTCTTATATACCTTCTCTCTCAGAGAATTCTTTCCTTTTGACGACATATGTTCATAATATGTGTACCAGTTGTAACTGGATCCTTGCCAAAAGAAAAATACCTGTACTTTGGAACATAAAGAAAGGTTTAGAACACTTTGGCAGTTTTAACTACGAGGAAGAGAAATTATGCCACAGCTGATACCTGGGAAAACCATTAGGATCTCTTGGGGGTGACCAAATGAATGTAATTTGACACTACACCCCAGTGGTATTATGCAAAGACAAGCTATTAGTACAGAATGCTTAAGAAATAAAAGAGCCAAATTTATCTGAAGGTAGCAGTTATACAAACTGAGGAAACTGTTGATAAAAGATATGGAGCATTATAATTGTCACTTGAGAAATTAACAGGAAAAAATAATGAAATAGAGTAGGGGGTCAGTTCTTGAAAACAAACATTATGTAGAATTTAGGCTAGTGTAAAGGCATAGATATGTGTCATTTGTTTCCTCAGATAACATGTGGGAGAAGGCAAGAATTTTCATAAGTTGTCAAGAAGGTTATTAGGTAAACTGCATTTTTCAGATTGGGAAGTTGTAAATCTGTTTGGTGGAACTAAAATGACTAGTACTTGTGGCAGAGGATGAGGGAGTGCTCCTCATTTGGACAACACCTGAAGACTTCTGAGTTCCTCTTCGTCTCTAGGTATATATTGGTATTTACTGCCTCAGACCAAGCAGCATTTGTCACATGGCCATTCTGCTATGAGAGTCAGTGCCTTCTCTATTATATCCACTTTTGAAAAATAGTGGGTAGGAGTTAAAATGACTTAAAGTGCATCTTCCTATGAGACAAGAGGAAAAGGGAAATAATTACAAAGTAGACAAGACAGCGTTTGATTGGGGGGAGGGTAGAGTGTTGTCCTCATTCTTCTTAAAGAATGAAGTAACCAGATCAAGAAAGATCACAAGAAGCTTGACAGTGAAGAAAGTGAGATGTGGAAAAGATATTCGGAGTCATGGAGTAGTATCAGAGTAATCATCTTCCTTGACCTTTTCTTGACCAAAATTTTACCCATCTTTTAAGACTACAGATTATTTCCTTAAAGTGATGTAATTTTTGTTTTGAGTTCTCTTAAATTTATTCATTTTAATGTGTATGAATGGGGTTTTTTGGTCTTTTTGAGACAGGGTCTCCCTGTAGCCCCAGCTGGCCTTGAACTCACCGAGAACCGCCAGCGTCTGCCTCCTGAGTGCTGGTATTAAAGGCTTGTGCCACCACACCCACTGTGTATTGCCTGCATGTGTGTAAGTGCACCTGTGTTGTGCAGTGCTAGTGGAGGACAGAAGAGGGTGTCACATCCCCTGGAACTGGAGTTAACGGACGGTTGTTAACCACTATGTAGGTGCTGGGACACGAACCCAGGTCTTCTGCAAGAACAACCAGTGTTCTTAACCACTGAGCCATCACTCCAGCCCCAGAGTTGTCTTAAATTTTTATACATTTCTCTTTTTTAAAATATTTTATTTTTATTTTTTGTATGAGTGTATTGCCTGCATGTATGTGACATGTCACAGACATGCTGCGAAAGTCAAAAGAGATCTGTGGATTCCCCTGGAACTGGAGTTAAGGACAGTTCTTAGTCGTCACGTGGGTGCTGGGAATCGAACCTGGGTCCTCTGCAAGGTCAGTGCTCTTAACTGCTAAGCCATCTCTCCAGCCCCTATATATTTCTTTTGACATTTATATTTGTTGTTTTTTCTAGATTATGAACTATTTGAAGTTAAATTTTTTTTGTTCCCGTAGCTAGAAAAGATGGGTCAATAAATGCTTGTTAGGTTAAATACAGAAAGAACAAAGTTACAGAAACAGGAAGTTATGATAAAGGAAATTTATTGCTTTAAGGGTGAGATTGGAAAAATGCAAGAATTAGAAGTTATATATGGACAGGCAAGAAGGAGTTCAGATTTTGAGCCTTAGAATATGTAAATCTGTATTTTGTAAGTCTGGACCACTGTGAAATTGATTAGTGTTTAGACACTGAGACTAAGGTCATAAAGGTTACCTGCTTGAGTCCGTCATCCAGGAATATGAACCATAATGATTAGTATTCCTACATAAAGTACAGATGTTTACATTGGCTTTCAGTGCCGGCATTATGGTGCTTTCCACCTGAGTAAAACTAAATTACCTTCCAGGTGTACATACTTAGAGCCTAGATTTCTTTTTCTTCAGCCTGGTTGCTTCTCAGAAATAGAACTACTTTTGTACCTTTGGTCCCTGAAGTCGCTGTTGGCTTCCTTGTCTTATAAGATAGTCAGGCTTTACAGTGGCCAAGCCAAGAGTGGAAAGAGACAGACAGACAGACAGACAGATGGGCTAATGAAGTGTTCCAGTTATAAATGTATGTAACGTGTTTCTTCTTCCTAACTTAGTTCCTACTGTTCAAAATTTCAAAGACTGCACTTTAAACTTCTCAACTGAAGTAATCTTCACCTGCAATTCCTTTTCATTTTCTGCTTCTCTTTTTTTCATTTCCTCTACCCTGGGAGATCATTCATGCTTTTTATCCAAGTGTGAAGTATTCTAAATACCAAGAGTTATGTACAATTGAAATGTACAATTGAATGTGATGATGAAAGTCTCATTTTTATCTTTAAAACTTGTGTATTTATATAAATATTTGGGGGGACACTTGATTATTCATTGCTGTTCTTCCCCTCCCCTTTGTGTTTCTAGAGTATACATTTGTATGTGTGCATGTCAAGACCAGTGGTTAATTCTAGGTGTTGTCCTCTGTTGGGCACCACCTTATTTTTTGAGACAGTGCCTTTCATTGAACCTGGAGCTCTTTGATTTGTTAAAATTTGCTAGCCAGTAAATCTTCTTAGCTCTGCCTTTCCAGGGACTGGGATTACAAGTGTGCAACCTCACATTCAGCTCTTTACATGGTGCTGGGACCTGAACTCGGATCCTTATTGCTTGTGTGGCAAGCATGTTACCAACTAACCCATCTCTTTGGTCCTTTTTCCTTTTTTGAGATAGTCTCATGTATGCCAGGCTAGACCTCAAACTCACTATGGAACCATAGTTGACCTTGAACTTCTGATCCTCCAGCCTCCATCCCCTGGGTGTTGGGATTACAGACATGCACCATGATGCCAGGCCTTCCTGCGTATGAGTCAATCATTCTACTGACTGAGCTACATCCCCAGCCTCTTTAATGTTATTCTTTCTTAGAGCTTCCTTTCCCCACTCCATCTCATAAATTCTTGTTAAACTTGCACAACTCAAGATACCACTTTCTAGTAATTCCTTTTCTCTGCTTTAAAATCTTTGTTTTAGACTCAGATCTTCATGTTACTGCCTATTACAGTAATAAAGCTGCGAGCATGCTAATTAGTCTCCAGGGTTTAGTTTCTTCATAGGTCTTTTTTTAGGATTGTGGTGAATATTAAATAATAACTATAAATAGAAAACACATAACACATACTAAGTGCTTAATGGTCAATATTACTTTGTGCCACTTACTAATAATTTGTTCCTTCACTTTTTCAGGTTACTAGCATATACTTTAGGTATTGAAGAGAAAGAAAGACAGGCTTTGCCCTAAAAGGAAGACAAGTCAATGATAAAACTATTTAGTTGGTATTAAAGTATCAAAGTGCTATGGACACACCTAGTAATGAGGAACTTAAACTTGAATTGAAAGTTCTCTGCCAGAGGTGAGGTCCACACTTCAGAGACTTAACAGCCACTTATTAGAGCCAGTTCCCAAATTATCTATGTTATAGACAGATTCTGTCTGCACTTTGGAATTATCCATTTCTATAGTCTTCCACTTGAAGAATTTATAAATGTAATGTAGCATGTACCAAAACTGAACTCATGTCTTTTAAGCCCTACATTTTTAAAATACTTTATTTTGAGTGTATTGCCTACTTGTGTGTAAGTGCACCTACCCATATCATGCAGTGCCCGCAGAGATCAGCAGAGGGAGTTGAATCATCTGGAACTAGAGTTATAGACTGTTGTCAGCCACCATGTGAGTGCTGGGAGTCGGACCCGGGTCCTCTGCAAGAGCAATCAGTGCTCTTAACTGCTGAGCCATCTCTCTAACCCCTAGCCCTATACTTCTTAAAAGTCTTTCTTTCCTTTTCTCCTTCCCAGTTCTTGCTTCAGAGCCTTATCATCTCATACTGTTCTGAAATCTATTTACATACTCACCAGGGAGTTTTCTATGCAATGCAAATTGAGGATATGTCCTAGTAATAGAGCACTTGCCTAGGATGCTTTTGACCCTGAGTTTGATCCTCAGCACTTAAAAAAAAAAAAAGTAAGCAGTACAGATATACAACCATTTAGCTGTCATGTTCTCTCAGGTTTTTTTTTTTTTTTTTTTTTTTTTTTTTTTTTTTTTTTTGGTTTTTTGGAGCCGGGGCCTCCCTGGAGCCCCGGAACCTCACTAGGTAGCCCGGGCGGCCCTTCACCCCACAGAGCCCCCCCTGCCTCTGCCTCCCAAGTGCTGGGGCTAAAGGTGTGTGCCACCATGCCCGGCCCTCTCAGGCTTTTTATACCTAGTAGAATAGGATTCCAGAAATTTTATCAGCTACCTTTTAATTGGATTTTTTTTTTTTTTTTTTAATCTTTTTAGGCTTTGTTCCTATGTCCAGGAAGTCTTTCTTGAGTTCTGTGTCCCTCAGCAACCTTACGGAATTATGCATCCTTTCTTGGTACTTCTGTGATAGTCTATTGGTATCACTCTGTTACTGTATTTGTCACCTTTTCATTGCCGTTGTGCTTCTGCAAGATCTTGAAATTCTTAATTTTAGTGGCTGCGGTGTACACACACTTTTGTCACCTCAAGGCTAGGATCATACTAAGTCCTACATGTTTAATGGTTGGGTGATGGTAACTGCATGTTAGTTTAGGTAAGCAAAGGTGACAAGCATATCCTGAAGACAAGAACCATCTAGTTTTTTTTTTTTTTTTTTTTTTTTTTTTTTTTTTTTTTTTTTTTTGTTGTTGTTGTTGTTGTTGTTGTTGTCTTTTTGAGACAGGGTCTCCCTGTAGCCCCAGCTGCACTGGAATTCACTATGTAGACCAGGCTGGCCTCGAACTCCCAGAGATCTGCCCTCTGCCTCCTCAGACACCCAGAGGTGTACTTTACTGATCCTTTTAGGTGATTCTCAATCCAACTGAACTGGCAATCAAGAATCAGCTGTCGGAGTTGGAGAGATGACTCAGCAGTTCTCTTCCACAGGATCTGGGTTCAGTTCCCAGCACCCACATAGTTGTTAGCAACCACACCTAACTCCAGTTTCAGGGGATCTGATGCCTTCTAGCCTCCGTGGGCATGGTGCACTTACATGTATGCAGGCAAAAAGCACTCATGTAAAATAAAAATAAATAATTAAAAAAAAAGAATTAGCTATCATAGACCATAGTGAAAGGTTTTCTTTCAATGTATTTTTCATTTTTGTGTATGTGTGGTTTCCCCTTTTCTCTCTTCTGCTTCACCCATCTGAGGTAGGATTTAGGGCTTTATATTAAGGATGTTCATTAATAATTATGATTCAAATGAGTCCCAGGAGTTTGTAAAAAGTGCAGTTTAACCACTATGTTTGGGATACTCTAGGATATCAGATACTTAGTATTTATATGTAAACTTTAATTTTGTGTTTTTGTAAGGAAAAGCAAGCACACTAGCTTTTGCTTGACAACGTCTGATCTGAGAAAACTTCGTCCAGAACTATTCTCCAGTCCCAAATCTTTTAAGTAAACTTGACTCACAGATAGGCTGATTTATCTTGTGGCTTTGATTCTTCTTGACCATACCTGCCTTATTCCATTCCTTTAACTGTAGAAGAATACAGAAGTTATATTATGTAGTTAGGCTTTACAAAAAAATAGGGACTAGCATTCTAAAATTGACATTTGCAGTATTAGAGATTTAAAATATATGGTTTCAACAAAACTGAAATGGTATCTGAGGACTGAGCGCATGGGGAAATATGATTTACTTAGGGCACAGCTTTGACTCATGTGCTTTAAAGCTGCTATATGTAGAAAGTAGTCATTTAGCTGAGTGGATGGGCCTTAGCTGCATCTTAGCTCAGCATGGCTTTTTAAATATATAGTTTATTTTTATGTGTATACATGTATTGCCTGCATGTATGTAAGCACACCCATGTCGTGCAGTGCCCAAGGAGATCTGAAGAGGGCATCTGATCCCGTGGAACTGGAGTTAATGAGCGGTTTGTGGCCATGTGGGTGCTAGGTTTTGAACTCAGGTCCTCTGCAAGAACAACCAGTACTCTTAATTGCTGAGCCATCTCTCCAGCCAGTATGGCTTTCTATTGATCTCTTTTGATGATATTAAATCTCAAGACAATAGTATCATCTGCTACATGCTAAAAGCAGACAATCTGCTGTCTAGTCCTAGACACTAATAGACTTAATATTTAGAACTCTGCTCTTTAAGGAATATTTTGAAGTTATAATTTTTTTTTCTTAACTCTCTTAGGCCAACCAAGCCTTCGAGAAGCTATTTCTATGTCCTGTATAACCAATGGAAGTGGTATAAACAGAAAACCAAGTCACACCAGCTCTGTCTCAATTGCAAGAAAAGAAACTCTTTCATCTGCTGCTAAAAGGTACCCATTTGTAATGGGGAGGGGGACTGATGGTGCACGACTATGTGTGATAGATTAGGCCTCTGAGTAAAAGAATAGCCATATGGGATTCAGATGCACGTGTTTTGAATTCTGTAACTGTGAATGAGACATCTAGCCTATGCAGATTCTGTTTACAGTCATTACACCTGCCACATCATATTTAGGATGTTTTGGGTTCTTACTAAAGGGACAGACCCAGTTCCTGGGTTCTGCCGTGTTTGGTTGTTTTGTTTTTAGCAAGAATTTATTGGTGTATTTAATGAAATTTATTGATATGCTTAATGAAATTTTATAAGTGAATTTTCCTTAGCAAGTGATATATTTGATACATAGCATTTTACAGGGAAAACAGAATTTCTAATATATTTACATTAGTGGGAGGCTAAATGCTATTAAAACTTTTTTCTTTAACCATAATTATAAAACTGAGGTCCAACCTCTGTGTTTCTGTGTCTGCATGTTCGGGGCTGGGCTGGTAGGAGACCAGAGGGCAGTAGAATTACTACAGTGTTTTAGTGTTGTTAACATTGCAGTATTTTGCAGTGTTCTAGTTATTACATATTTGAATTATATGTGTTTATCAATTAATGTAATCTGTTGTCCAGTAATACTGCTCAAAGAACTTTCCTTTAACTTTTTTTTAAAATTTCTAGCAAATTATTCCATATGGAGTTTGGAGAGATCATAGAAGATCAACTGTATATAATAGGTTTCTTCAAATAATGAATGAGGGAGGAAAAAACCCCTAAAAAGTAGGATCATGTGTACTGGTGGAATGCCAGTGACTAAGTCATTTGTAGTGTGGAATCAGAAATGCTTAACCAAACAGGTGGCTACAAGAATGGTGAAGAAATAACAAGAGCTTCAGTCCTTTAAGAATTCCTTCTAGAACTTATTACAGAAATCTAGTTTATCTCTGGCCCATTTTCAGGAGAAAAGAACAGGTTGTAATAAAATATTCATAGTAGAAATCGGTAAGAGAATTTTTAATCTGTATGCATCTTTTATCTCAGAACAGTTGAGTTTTAGCCATTTTCTTAAATAGCTGTTGTAGTGACAAGTATTGTGCACTGTAGTATTTCAGTGATCTAAGACCAATTGATTTTGTTTCTTTATGATGCAGGGGCACTGAATTTTGCTTTTAAGTAAAAGTTTTAGTGGGCCTACCTAGTGGCCCATGTATTAAGGGTAATTTGAGGACCAATAAGAAAGAAGTAACATCTAATTCACACACACACACACACACACACACACACACACACACACACACACCTACCCTGCCTTCCTTCTGTGTGTGGTGTATGAGTGCATGTGTGTATACAGGTGCACTCACTCACCTGTTTGCTCACATGTGGAGGCCATAGTCGAATCTACATCGGGTGTCTTCCTCTGTTCTCCCTTTCATCTTTTGAGACAGGGTCTTTCACTGAACCTGGACCTTGCCATTTTGGCTAGATTTTTTGACCAGCAAGTTCCCAAAATCTACCTATTCCTGCCTCCCACTTCCAGTGCTGGGTTATAGGCGACCTCTACCATGCCTGGCTTTTTACATGGGTATAAAGAGCCAAACTCAGGTCCTCAATACTTAACGTAGCAAGCATTTACCCTCTGACCATCTTCCCAACCCCAGTTTTAAAATTTCAAAATTAATATAAGATTTCAAAACTGAATCCATGAGAAATGTTAGTCAAAATCATGTTACAACATTTTAAACTAATGTAATGTAAATAGTGAAGTATATATACTATATAAATTTGTTATAGATGTTCTTGGAACATAACTTCTTTATAGTAAAATCACAAAATGTCCTTCAGGTAATACAGTAATAACTGTAGACAGACAGTTTTCTGCCTTTTTGATAATTGAAATGCAAGTCTTAAGTCCATCCACTTTATAATACTGCTAATTATGGTGCAATTGAGAAGGTGTTTTATTAAGTGTCCAAGTGAAAAATCATAAAAGCTACACATAAATATCTCAAGTATTTCAACTGAAATATATGACATTCATTTGTCAGTTTATTATGAAAGGACAAGCCTCCTTCTCCTTTCAAAGGATGGGTCTCTGACTATCTTTCATAATATGCCTATAATTAACTTCATAATTCTTAGTTTAATTTTTAAAGGCAGAGAAAGAAATGTAAAACTCTGGCAAAACAACATTTTATCAGACTTTCTCTTTATTACCTTTTATAATTAAAATAACTAGCATAAACAGGTTTGGTAAATCACCAATTTTTTGGTAGGAATAG
This sequence comes from Nannospalax galili, assembly GCF_000622305.1. Classification (NCBI taxonomy): domain Eukaryota; kingdom Metazoa; phylum Chordata; class Mammalia; order Rodentia; family Spalacidae; genus Nannospalax; species Nannospalax galili. The sequence continues at coordinate 2,795,948 of NW_008340854.1, forward strand.
AACTGTTGGCGGGGACTGGGGATGTAGCCCAGTGGTAGAGTGCTTAGCTGGCATATGTAAGGCCCTGAGTTGATCCTCAGTACCACAACCTGACCTTCCCTCTTCCCCCAGAAAGAAAACCTCACTTGATGGGGGCTAGAGGAATCAGAAACTTGGCCAGTTAAATACGTGCAATTAGTGTATCCTGGGTATCAGTTTGTTTCCACAGGTCTCCCTAATCCTTTATTTTAGAGAAGTTGGGATCAATTAAGAACATATCTATTACCCCTCTGAAACCTGCCAAAATTACAAAATTTGTAAGAGATAATTTCTATCCAAAAGGACAGTTTTCATAGGCGGTCTTATTACCTTAGCTTTTTGGTTTTTTAAAAGAAATTCTTTTTTAAAGATTATTTTTCCTTGTTCAGTTAGAGCAATATAAATTGTATTAGTTATATGATTAGGGTTTTGAACTATATAGTAACCACTTTATTATTTTGAATTTTAAGTTTGTTTAAATGTGTGTTGTTCCATGTTATACTTTATTTTACAGTGGTACAGAAAAAAAGAAAGAAAAACCACAAGGACAGAAAGAAAAAAAAGAGGAATCTCATTCTAATGATCAAAGTCCACAAATTCGAGCATCACCTTCTCCCCAGCCCTCTCCACAGCCTCTCCAAATACACAGACAAACTCCAGAAAGCAAGAGTTCTGCTCCCACCAAAAGGTTTTAACTGTCCCCAAGTACAGAGCTAGGGAATGGTTGTAAAGATATCAAAATTCTGTGACTTGGGAAAACTTTGGCTATTCATGTTGACTCTTTTTTTCCCCCCATTGCTATAATCTACACATTAGGGAATAAAAGTTTAAAATTAAAATTTCTCAGTTACAACTGGCAAAGAAACAAGTTACAATTTGGTAAAAGAAAAGCATAAATAACCTCTCTAAAATATTTTTATAATAAAATTATAAGATACTTTGTAATTTTTATACAGTTGTGCATAAATTTGTAGCCATGGGTAGAAAATTGCCATGTGTAATTATCCTCACCACATTTTGGCATCATTACAACCTTCAACTTGCAGGGTCTTTCTCAACAAATGGCTCTTTGTTGTGGCTGTATTTCAGTTTTAGTCTGGGGTCTTGGGAGGATAAGTTCTTGCTTGAGTAGAGAAATTAATTCATTCCACCTGGTCTTGTTTATGCTAAAGGCTTATTTGAGAGCTTTTCTCTATATCTATAATAATTAATATTTTAAAGTGATGAGAAGGGAAAAAAAATTCTAAGAGCATATGAGAGCCTAAATTCGGGGCTTAGACCTGCATGCTGAGAGGTCACTGCTACAGCTACCTTGTAAAAAAAATATTAAGACCAACTTAATTAAATTTGCTTGTTTTAGAAGTGCTGATTCAAGCTTTAGCATTAGTTATATATTTTATTATCATATAGTTCTGCCTAAGAATTTTAGGAAACTATTAAACTATTCCCAGAACTGGTTAGAATTTCAACAAAGTAAATAACAACCATTCTTAAAAGATTTACAATATATTTTTATTTAAGTACTTTAATATTTTGCTCCAAGTCTGTAATGGAAATTTGAAAATCCAAAATATCCTTCACTTGATTAATGCATGTTTTTCATTTACAGAATGCTTTGTCTCTGTGCCTCACGCGATTCTTATGCTATTAAAAAATGTGTCATTCCTCTGCCTGGTCTCCTGTGGATATAGCCTTTTAATGTTATGCACCTTCTGACTGTGTGTGGTGAAATCCAGCTTTTTATAACCAATCTCTTCAAGGCTCTAATCTGACTTGGTGTCCTCTTTGTCCCAGAATCTTTTTTTCAGCTTCATAGGGTCTCCTGGAAACGTGCTTGCCCTTCTAAATTGCTCTTTGGATCTACTACTGCAAGAAGTTTAGAAGACTGGATGGGTTTCAGGACAGTTAACAATGCAGCCCAAAAGTCATTTATAAATCACAAAACTTCAGTTACAAATGTAGGGAATCAGCATTGATAATGCCCCTTATTTTTTCTTTTTTTGTCAGATACTGTTTATTTCTGATCCTGAGTAAAACTCTAAACCCACAAACAAGAGTTTTAGTTTTAGTGTCACAGTTTATTTAGAAATTCATACCATATGTAATTTAATTACATGAGAACATAATTGCATACAAAGTGAAAGTCACACTCTCATAAATCCAATGGCTATTAGAAATAGATATATTTTATAACTAAAAATGAAGGGAACTGTTACTTAGAGATTTAAGAAAAAAATTTCCTATTAGTAGCGGATTGTGTAAATATTTTGAATAATTCTGAAAATTATAAAATGGACTAATTGCCTTGTTTAACTCCTTCACTCATCCAGCCAGATTTTTTCAACTAATCCTTCACTCTTATGGATTTGCTCTAAGAAAATGTTAATCACTTCTTTTATATCCTGTTTAAACTGTCAATTACATGTCATTGCTACTCAGAACTTCTAAGAAGTTAATTTGTTTCTTCTAGTATAAAACGTCCACAAACAGCTGAGAAGTCACATAATTCATGGGAAAATTCAGAAGATAGTCGTAATAAATTATTGAAAACTATTTCAACATCAAAATTAATATCAAAAGTTATAAAAAATACAGACAAGTAAGTTACTTTTTCTGTTATGCATGAAAACTAATAATTATTTATTTTTATTTTATGTGTATGAGTATACATATTGCCTGCATGTGTGTAAGCATACTCATGTCATACAAGGCCCACAAAGGTCAGAAGAAGGCATCAAATTCCCACGGAACTAGAATTATGGTCAGTTGTTAGCCGCCATGTGGGTGCTGGGAATTGAACCCGGGTCCTCTGTAAGAGCGGTCAATGCTCTTAACCACTGAGCCATCTCTCCAACCCCGAATTTTTAAATACATATCTTCATTGTTTTATTTTTTCTTTCTGTGTATTTAGAAAAGCTTTGTCTTCCTGTTAATAATTTCCCAAGTATCTCAATCTTGTACAATTTAAGAATTGTATTCTTTTTATGCTTTCACTGTTTAGGTGATCTTAGGGGCTGTTCATTGTTTTATGAAACAGTGTATATTAGTAATTAAGACTACTGGGAAATAAAAATTACTAATGCCTGCATTTTATTTGTAGAGAGTTATCTAGGATAAGGGCTGAGCATCAAATATTTTTAATTATTTCAAGTGCTTCTAATGCTGAGCCATATAAAATAAATGTGTTCTTTGTATTCTTTTTTTTTTTTAGACATAAAGATGTTATCATCAATCAAGGTAAATTAATTTCTTTTTTAAAAATAGTTGCCTTGCTTTTCTACAGTAGTTTAATTATTGCTAGTTCATAAGAATGTGACGTATTTTCATTCAGAGTATTTTATTAGTAATCAGAGACATGTGTTACTGTAATCATTATGAAAATGCTCAGTTTTTATTGTAAGATATGTCATTTTTGTCTCAACCAGCAAAAATATCAACCCGTGAAAAAAACAGCCAAGGTAAGAATGAGCTGTGCAGTGGTCGCCTTCCTGAGTCCATTTCTTCTTGGATATCTTATTTGTTATTACTACTGTCTGACTTTCCTCTTAACAAAGGAAGCATCATGGTAATATGATTTAGTAAGTTCAACTGCTATTTAAAAATATCCATATGTGAGGTCTGAAGAATTAAGGTGAACAGTAAAAATAAATATGGCAGTATGACTAAGTACAACAATATTTTTCTCCAAAAATTATACTTAGAAAAGCCATTTAAAAGATTGATAATTTTTTACTCAGTTTCCTGTCTTGCCAACTTATTGCAAATAATCACTCATTTCTTGATGCTGGACTGAATATAATGAGTCTAGCAAACCATTTCCTCTTAAAATTTTTCCTTTTTATTAATTGTAATTTCTGGCTACTTGCTCTTGGCTTGTTCTGACCAAAACAGAAGAATAGACTTTCTATACATGTGTATGCAATTTAATTACAAAGTATGTAAGTTTTATGTATCAGTTTTACATTCTCTTCAGATTGCTTGCTTGCAAATATAATTAAATCATACTGTTCTAAAAGAAATCATGTCTTTTCTGTGCATGCTTTTTGCAGCTCATTTCTTTGTGTCATAGTCATCTTTGTTTCCTGGACTATTAACCAGTTAAATTGTGATTAATTTTTTTTTTCAGATTTAACTTGATTTTTGCAGATTTTTACTTTCTTGATTCTTGAAAGAAAAAGTATTTGTTATATTCTTTAGGTCATCTGTTTTTACGTAACAGATGTAATTTAAATAACATTGAGATTTCACGGCATTCCAATCCTTTAGTTTGATGTTTGGTCTGAACTTTCTGCAGTGTAATATAGTGTAGATTAATTACATAATGATTGCCACAGTTTAAGAAAATACATTTATGAAGATGGGGGCGGGGAGGGAGGTGGGGGAGCAGTGATGCACAGTGGAAAGAGAGTGAATCTGGACAGTCACTGTTTCAGTATTTGTTGGATTTTGGCACTTCTTTTTGATAGTGATCTTCATGACCTAGGCCAAATGGCAGTGTCCTTTAGTGACTTTGTGAACTGAGCATAATAGAATAAGTTCACTTTACATGACTGTCAAAGATTAAATAATGTATGTGAAATTACTTTGAAGCTGGAAGTGCTGTGCCTATAAATATGTAGTGATAGTGATATGTGCTATTACAGAATGTCTTGATGAGTAACTCAAATTTTACAAAGCATTTATAGGGTAAATGAAAAAGGCCTGTCTGACTTTTGGTGTGTTTTAGTATGTTTAGAAGGAAAACAACTTAAGATTAGTCTGTAAGAGTGGTTTGTGTTGATGACACTGTTTTTTAAAAAAAAAAATCACTTAGGTAAACAAGTGAAATAGTGTAATTCCTAGGTTGCTAGTAGTGCTGTGAATGCGTCACTAAGGATTTTAGCCAGTATCTGGGGAGGAGGATGGAACAGAAAACTGGAAGAGGATATAGAAAAAAGAAGCCAAACTTTATTACAAAAATTTACCTTAGAAGTGTCCCAGATTTTAGAAATTGAAGACATTAAATGTTGACTGCACTGAGCCTCGTTTGTGGAATTTGAGTATATTTCTTTGCCCTGTAATCACTGTATCCTTTCTGGAGAATAATCGGTAGACACCAAGACTCTTGTATAGTTTGTTATATGGTTTAGGACTGACTGAGTTTGAGGCAGAGCCCATCAAAAGAAATAGATTCTAGATTCTAAGTATTTTAATAGTAGAATGTGGGAAGTAAGAAGCAGAGGGATCATGGAGACTGACTTGAAAGGACTAGATAAGTGATCTCTGCACACATAGGAAACATTTGAGAAGTACACAGGTGCAAAATAATTGGAATTAGATTTTGAACAACTGCACTTAAATTATCTTTAAAATTTTACCAAAAAAGAAAAAAACCCACTTAACCTACATGTAGAGACTTACAGCAAGCAGTATAATGTAGACATTTAAACACATGAATTTTGGAGTCTAGAAACTGGTTCTTCATTGACTTACTTAGCTCTGGTCACTTTGAACACGCTGTTTTTCTCCCTTCAGTCTTTGTTTTCTCGTCTGTAATTGCAGTAATGATAAGCCTTCAAAAGACTATTGCAGGACTGGAGAGATGGCTCACCAGTTAAGAGCACCGACTGCTCTTGCAGAGGACCTGGGTTCAATTCCCAGCACCCACATGGCAACTAACAACTGTCCGTGACTCCAGTTCCAGGGGATCCGGCACCTTCATCTGACCTCTGTGGGCACTGCATGACATGAGTGTACTTACATACATACAGGCAATACACTCATACACATAAAATTAAAAAAAAAATTTTTTTTTGGTCTTTTTGAAGCAGGGTCTTCCTGTAGCCCCAGCTGTCCTGGAATTTACTATGTAGACCAGCTGGCCTTGAACTCACAGAGATCTGCCTGCCTCTGCCTGGGACTACAGGCGTGTGCCACCACACCCAGCTAAATAATATTTTTTTAAAAGGCTATTGCAAAAATTAAAGATAGTACTAAAGTTTTATTTTTTTAATGCAGTGCGTGGCACATAGCACAGAGAGAGAGAGAGAGAGAGAGAGAGAGAGAGAGAGAGAGAATATGTTGTGTGTGTGTCCCCGTCCATCCGTCCATCCATCCTAGATCTGTCTAAAACTAAATACTTTTTATTACTCGTGTCCTGGTTCTGGATTTTATTGTAGTCTACAAGGTAAAAGTCATTTTTAGAGTGAGAACACTCAATATCATTTATATGTATTCCTGACTGGCCTGGAATGCACTCTGTAAGCAAAGCTAGCCATGAACTTACAAAGATCTGCCTGCCTTGGCCTCCCAGTTGCTGGGATTAAAGGCATCTACCATTACATCAATTTTTTTTTTTTTTGTCTTTTTGAGACAGGGTCTCCCTGCAGCCCCAGCTGGCCTGGAACTCACAGAGATCCGCCTGCCTCTGCCTCCTGAGTGCTGGGATTAAAGGCATGTGCCACCACGCCCGGCCTATATCAAGCTTTTTATTTGTTGTTTTGAGGTGCTGTAGATTGAATCCAGGACCTTGTACATGCTAGTCAAGTACTGTACCACCAGGCTAACCCTTATGTTTGTTAATATTAAAAAATAAGGGTCCCATGTTCTCATTTCAAAAGCAGAAACTGAATATTCTCAAATTATTAACTTATTTTTCTGTTTTAATATCTGAAACTAGTGCTCTTTGTTTTTTAAAAATATTTTTCTTTTTATTTTATGTGTATGTGTATATTGCCTGCATGTATGTAAGTGTACCCATGTTGTGCAGTGTCCACAGAGGACAGAAGAAGGTATGGGATCCCCTAGAACTGGAGTTACAGACAGTTGTTACCTGCCATGTGAGGGCTGCAGTTCAAACCCAGGTTTTCTGCAAGAATGGCCAGTGTTCCTAGCTTGCTGAGCCATCTCTCCAATCTCTACTCTTTGGTTGGGTTTTTGTTTGTTTTTTTTGGGGGGGGGCGGGGATTCTATTATAGATTTGATGTGTTTATATATTGTCCCTTTATACATATTCTATACATTTGGTCATTCATTTAACATATTTATTATTTATTATGTTAGGTCCTGTGATAAGCACTTGGAGTTACAGCAGTTACTGTGTCTGAACCATGAATTTATGTACCAAACAGTTGAAACATAATATGTAGACAGAACATAACTTCTTAATACCATAAAAGGTAATATGTATTAGAAAAGAATAGAGGGATTTCCATGTCACATAGAATGGTAAGGAAGGCATTTCCAGTACAGTGACATTTAAGCCACCTAAGGAAAGAGAGATATGTGAATTTCCAGAGAAAAAAATTTCATCAGTAGAATTTCATCAGTAGAAAGTACATAAGCACTGAGGAGGAGCTCTTGTACTGTGTTAGGGAAGAGCATTTAGATCATTGGTCATAGGATACATGCAGAGTTGTTATTTGTTAACCTTTGTATTTGTAAAATACACACTCTGTGCAGCAGAAACTTAACTAGGTACTTCATTTAGAAAAGACGCACATGACATGGTGGAAATAGCATAAATGAAATAAGTGTGAGCTGTAGGGGCAAAGATGAAAGAATCACAGTCCTGTGGTGACTACAGTTATTGTAGGCTGGGAGAAGCTCAAAGTCCATTTGCTAGAGGAAATTATTGGGAAAGGAATAAAAAGGAAAATTGTTGATTTGATAATGCTTTTTTCTTGACTCTGGGATTTCGGTTTCAATGTTCTCACATATAATTGAGCTTTAAGTTCTTCTTAACATTTTGAAAAAGAAAATGGACAGTTTTTTCCCTCTCCCCACTGTCTTCACCAATTCTCTCATAAACTACTTTTTAAAGAACTTGAATGTAGGTAACTTTGTTTATTCCTTGCATTATATTTTCTGAGTACTTGACTCCAGGTACATTTGGTCCTAAAATTTGGTCATACCTGTGTAAATTAAGCAATGTATCTGAAAAATAGGCAAAAGTTACCTGTATGATAACTGTGTTCTGTTGACACTGCATCATATCACATATTGAGAAGGTCTGCAGTTTGAAAAAACTGAAAACTGTCAAAAGTCCTTAATCAATAGGCAGAATCTTTACTTGTTACTGAGATGGAATCCAAAACTTGGCAGTTCCAGAATTTAGGAATAAAGATGCTAGAGCTAAATCTGTTTCACGTGAATGAGCAAAGAGAGGAAACTGAATGCTATATATCCCCCCCAAAGCACTTGCTTTTAGTCAGTGCATTTAGTAGGCAATATAAACATAACTTGGATCCATACATTGAGCTTTGTATGTTTTCTTTATATATGTGTGTGTATATATATGGATGTATATATAAACTTTTTATTTTATTTTTTTTAACGTGTATGAGTATATTGCCTGCATGCAAGTAAGTGCTCCCGTGTCCTGCAATGCCACGGAGGTCAGAAGAGGGCTCTGGATTCCCCTGGAACTGGAGTGAAGGACGGTTCATAGCTGCCATGTGGGTGCTGGGAATCAAACCCGGGTCCTCTGCAAGAGCAGTCAGTGCTCGTAACTGCTGAGCCATCTCTCCAGCCCCAAGCTTTGTATGTTTTCTATAAATTTTAAAAGAAGCACACCAAAAGAGGACCTAAATTTATTATACAATATAGTTAGATCAAACGAAATTGGAAGAACCAGAGATTGTTTTTTATAAGCCTTATAATGTGAAAATGGTGTGTTGAGGGTGCGCACTGGTGCACGTGCATGTTCATGTGTGTGAATGTGGAGGCCAGAAGTCAACCCAGATATCATTTCTTAGGAGCTGTCTACCTTGTGTTTTGAGACCCTCGCTGAAACCTGAAGATCACCAGGTATGCTAGGCTAGCTGGCCAGCAAGCCCCAGGAATCTGCCTGTCTCTCTGTCCTTAACAATGAGATTACAGGTATGCACAGCATACCTGGCTTTATATGGATGCTAGATATCAAACTTGGTTCTTCATGCTTCTATGGCAAGCACTTAACCAACTGAGCTATCTTCTTAACTCGGAAAATCTGAACTTTTGATGTCATAGTTAGTAGCAGACTTAAAGCCTGTACAATTCTTTTATGTAATAGAAACTATGCCAGCTTCTGTAAACATATGTGTTCTTGACACCCTCTTACCAAGTCCTCAACTAAGAAAAAAAAGCACTGACTGCCTCCTTTGAATGTGTGGGGTACCTTCTCATAAGTAGAAACACTAGTCTTGTGTATATTTATGATATAGTGGTTAAAATCTTTTTACTCGTACTTTGTTTTCCCACTCATAGGCAGTAGGCTTTTTGGTTTTTTTCCACCCTTAAACTAAACTAGAAAATTTAACTGGAATATTCTTGTTCTTTAAGCATGCCTGTTAACTGAGATGTTGTCATTGTTGGAAACCATCTTTATGGGTGTCTGGGATATTGACCTCCTGCTATATTGCTAGCTATCAGTTGCTACTCTTTCTAGAAGTATTTTGAAATGAATTGTCAGGATTTTTATTTGGCTTAGCAGGAAAGAGGCACACACACACTACAAGGGAAAGGGACACACACACACACACACACACACACACACACACACACACACACAAACTACAAGGGAAAGACATAATAAATTTACAGGCTGTAACCCCAAGCTATATACACAGTTGGTTCTCCAAGGAATAGCTTCACCAAAAATATTCTGATGATTTGTTTCCGTTAGTAATGCTTTTTAATTTTTTTAACGATTGTGAAATATGGGGCTGGAGAGATGGCTCAGCAGTTAAGAACACTGACTCCTCTTGCAGAAGACTCTGGTTCAGATCCCAGCACCAACATGGCAGCTAACAGCCATCCATAACTCCATTCCAGGGGATCTGACACCCTCTTCTGACCTTCACAGGCATTGCACAACACAGGTGCATTTACACATATGCAGGCAATACACGCATACACATAAAATAAAAATAATAAATAAATAATAAAAAGAGATTGGAATATTTTTATCTTCCTAAAATAATATGTAAACAGTGAGTAAGCACCTGTTATTTGACACATACTCATCATATCTTCACATTTTGCTTTATTTGGCCTGAATGTTTTTAAAAATATTTATTAGTTTTATTTTTTTATGTTTTCAAATGTATTGCCTACATGTATTGCATGTAAGGGCACCCGTATCATACAATGTCTGCAGAAGTCAGAAGAGGGCATCAGATCCCCTGGAACTGGATTATGGATGGGTATTAGTCATCATGTGAGTTCTGGGAATTGAACCGGGGTGCTATGCAAGAGCAGTCAGTGCTCTCCAACCCCTTGACCTGAATGTTTTTAAAAAGAAAGACATGAAAGTCCTTAGGTGTGGTGGTTCACCCCTGTAATCCCAGCATTTGGGAGACTTGAGGCAGGAATATTGCCATGAGTTCCAGAATATCCATTGTTAAGAGTTAGATCCAGTCTCAAAACCTGAAAACAAAGCAAAGAGCATGAACATTAAAGCCTGTTCATTAGTTCTTTTTAATTATAATTTCATATATAGGTTTTTAACCTTGTGATTCTTTCTCTCCCATAGTTGAGAAAGAAAAGCTAGAGGGATACCTGTTTTGACACCTGAAAATTCTTTTTTTTTTAATTGCTTAGTTTTATAGAAACTAAGTCCAGGTTTGATATACTGATAGAAAATGAAAAACCTTTTCATTTATTCAGCACTTGAGATACTTTTTTCTGAAGATATAAGTGATTTGAAGAATTAAAATGTAACTATTTTGCCTATAGAAAAGTTACATATCCAATATTGTTGGAAGAGATGTCTTTCCCAGCTTTTTGAAAAGCAAGCCTTTTATAGGCAGTAAAAATCTAAAATACATAAGCAAACTCTTATACTTGATATTTTCAGATAATTTTGTAATAGTGAGTTGTAAGCAAAATAGAGAAAGAGTAACGGTGGCTCAAAGTAAAAAAAAAAGATTACATAGTAAATTGATTTATTACTGTAATTAACATTGAGTTGTTTAAGTACACAGAGATGTTATATGTCTCTCTAGGGTAAGCTCCTACCTTGTAGGGGCATTTATATTATCATTGTGACCAGTGTCTTCCATAGCCTCAATTAAGAATTCAGGAATTTTTGCCAACCTATAGAACAAAGAAAATGAAAATAACTTTTTCTGTTGGTTTGCTTTTTTGAGACAGAGGCTTCCTGTAGCCCTACCTAACTGGCTTGGAATTTACTATGTAGACCAGGCTGGCCTTGATCTCACAGAGATCCATCTGCCTCTGCTTCCCCAGTGCTGGGATTAAAGGCATGCATCACCGTGCCCAGCCAAAAATAGCATCTTAGTGCTGGGTCAAACATGACTTTTATCCTAACTAGTAAAACAAACTATTGTTTGACAAGTACTGTAATTAGGATTTTTTGGACAGGGTCTCCCTAGTCCCAGCCCACCCACACATGAACATGCACGTGCACCGGTGCGCACCCTCAACACACCATTTTCACATTATAAGGCTTAAAAAAACAATCTCTGGTTCTTCCAATTTCGTTTGATCTAACTATATTGTATAATAAATTTAGGTCCTCTTTTGGTGTGCTACTTGTAAAATTTATAGAAAACATACAAAGCTTGGGGCTGGAGAGATGGCTCAGCAGTTATGAGCACTGACTGCTCTTGCAGAGGACCCAGGTTTGATTCCCAGCACCCACATGGCAGCTATGAACCGTCCTTCACTCCAGTTCCAGGGGAATCCAGAGCCCTCTTCTGACCTCCGTGGCATTGCAGGACACGGGAGCACTTACTTACATGCAGGCAATATACTCATACACGTTAAAAAAAATAAAATAAAAAGTTTATATATACATCCATATATATACACACACATATATAAAGAAAACATACAAAGCTCAATGTATGGATCCAAGTTATGTTTATATTGCCTACTAAATGCACTGACTAAAAATCCAATGGGCATGGTGGTGCATCTTTAATCCCAGCCCTCTGTAGGCAGAGACAGGCAGATCTCTTGATTGAGGCCAGCTGGGATTAAAGATGCACCACCATGCCCATTGGATTTTTTTGGCGGGGGGGGGTGGTGTCTTTTTGAGAGAAGGTTTCCCTATGCCTCAGCTGGCCTGGATTCACTAATGGAGACCAGGCTGGCCTCGGGAACTCACAGAGATCTGCCTGCCTCTGCCTCCCAAGTGCTGGGATTAAAGGCATGCACCACCATGCCCGGCTTGGATTTTTTTTTTTTTAATCTATGGAATAGAAATATTAGATTAGATTATAACCTTCTAAATCTCCTCTTATTTTATTTAGACCCTGTGTTTTTTAAATAAAAATAATAGAAGAGGGCTTTGGATTCCCCTGGAACTCGAGTTAAAGATGGTTCATAGCTGCCGTGGGTGCTGGGAATCCAACCCAGGTCCTCTGCAAGAGCAGTCAGTGCTCTTAACCACTGAACCATCTCTCCAGCCCCTAGGCTCTGTATTTTATAAGCTGTTTTATAGCTGGACCATGAAAAAAAACTAGCATGAAATTTAGATTTTATGATAGTATGGATTGTCCAAAATCCAATTACCAGGAATAGAGAGATGGCGCATCTTTGCAATTTAGCTGGGTGTGGTTTCGCACACCTTTAATCCCAGTGCTTGGGAGGCAGAGGCAGATGGATCTCTGTGAGTTCAAGACCAGCCTGGGGCTACATAGCTAATTCAGGCCAGCTGGAGCTACAGGGAGACCCCCCCATCTCAAAAAGATCTGTGCCCCCCTCCCCCAATAAAGAATCTCTGTAGCTTGCCGGGTTCAAACCTGCTGAGGGGCAGCCCCAAGTACAGGGTAGAGACTGTGCCTGAAAAAAAAGAATAGACACCCTCTTCTAGCCTCTGTGTGCAATGCATAAGCATGCACACATATGTAAAGACACAAGCATGCACAATTTTTTAAAAAGTCCAAAGCCATTACATACAGCATTGTTTTGTTGAATTTTCAAAATGTTATTACTATGAAATAACTGGATCAAGCTGGGACTTGAGATCATTTTAGGAAAAGTCTTCCAAACACTGTCGGACAGTTTCTACTGTAAAGTCAAATATTTCTAGCATCTTGTTTATCTAATTGTTTTAACTGTATGGTTTGGTGATACAAGTGGTAGTATCCAGGAAAGGGCCTAAATGAATAAAGATTCTTTAATTTTCTACTTGCGGCAATTTGGTAGGATCATACTTTGCTATATTTTAAAGTTGAGGCTCAAATTCCAGTTTGGAAGAGGCTATTTAGTTCTAAAGATTA
>NW_008340854.1:2809246-2835083 GCF_000622305.1 Nannospalax galili
CATAAGCCCTTGCTAGCATCAAGCTTTCTGTATAACCAACAATGTCTGTGAACTCTAATTCCTCCTACCTCAATCTTTCAAATGCTTGGATGGCAATCATACACCACTGTTGCCAGCAAAAAAAGAAAAAAGATCCTTAAAATGGAAAGTTTGGGAACACAGATGGTTAAGTTATAAGTGCTGTAGATCAGAAATCTTTTACCTGTGGTACCCCATGTTGTAAGTAATTAGAAATACAGTCCAAACCCTGGTAGTTCTTTTGTTTCTAAATGACTTTTTTCTTTTGTTTTTAAATCTAAAGTCTAGAAATCGAGCTGAGAAAAATATCAGTAGAGCTCACTTCGAAGCCGTATGCTGTTTTTAAAGTGTATTTAATAGAATCAGCAGAATTCTAGTTCATTTGCCTATACTTCCTGTTCTGTAGAGAACCACTGTAAAACTTATGCATAAATGATATGGTATATTAACTTGTATGAGCAATTGCTAGCCAGTGTTTAAAATGGTCACAGGCTGCCATAAGTGATGTCACAGATCTGTAGTCCTGGCACTCAGGAGGCTGAGGCAGGGGGATCAAGGATTAAACTATCCTGGGCTATATAGCTAAACCCTACATCAAAACAATAAAAAGTCACAAATCCTTCTCAAAGGACAGCAGATAAATACTTATCAAGGACCTTATATTGTGCTTCACATTAAGTAGTAAGTAGTAGTATTTTATTTACTAGGAAAATGAGGCCAGGTTCCTACAGCTAATAGAGACTATATGTGGGATTCAGATCCCAGTCAGTCTTTCCCAAAGCTCACACTCTTTCTATCATAATGTATTACTTTCCTTTCAGTGCCAGAAATTATTCCATATTCTTAGATTATGTACATGGCCTGCAACATGTATAATTACAGTTCAGACAGCAAAAGCATTTTCATCCTAGTATACACTGTCATTTTTTATTTCATATTAAAAAATTAGAATTTAAATTTTTCTCTTTATTTAATTGATTTTGCTGTTTAACAGTTAATAAAAGGAGTATGATATTGAGTTCTTTCTGTTAGCCTGTTTATACTGTTACTAACTAACCCTTTTCCTCTGCCAGCCGTACTTTCTCTTCTTAAAGGGCAATGGAAACATCCATTACATGTGTTATTTATTATTCAAAAAGCATCGGTCATGTACTACTTTGATTGGATAAAAGATCCTAGGAGAAATCCCAAAAGGCAGGATATCTGCCTTCAAAAATTTATGGCCATTTTTTTTTTTTTTTTAGTCAAGAGGAAGAGTTATTACATGCCACACATGTAAAAGAATAAACTTAGTCTCCCTTCTTCCCCGAAAGGGGCAAAAGGATGTGGATAAAGATGATAGCAGAAGGGAGATATTTACAGCTGGTAATCATTTAGTTATTATCAAAGTTCAACTATGCTAACAATCATCAGGAAGCAAGGCCCACTCTTAAATTCAGAAGTGTAGGAGGGCTTAGCCTGTTCTTAGATCAAACCCTGAGGCTAACTAAGCACACTGAGTAATAATAATAAAAATAACTTGAACTTCTCACCCATAATAAGCACAACTTTTTCATCTGACTCTGAAATACTTGCAGGTATTTTGCAAGTAATATAAACTAATGAATTTGCAGTACTAAATTATGTGTTTTTTTTCTTAGGGTAGCTCAGGTCTTTATTAGAGATTTTAAAATTATATCAACTTCTGATTGATGATGATCTCATTTTCATATCATGCCTGACAAGTAGGCAAGTGCTAGACAATTCCTATACCTTTGAATTCAGCCTCTTTCTTCCCTTTTCACAGTCATCTCAAAGTGATTACCTATCTGTATGTAGGTCATCAGGATGCTAGGGGCATTGATAGGTAGGATTTTTGTGGGTTTTGGAGGAATAAGCAGTTCTGTTGGTGTGTGTAAGGGGGAACTGTTGTTCTTGTTGCTGCTGTTTGTTGGGGAAGTATTTTATTTTTTTGAGGTGAGATCTTACTACGCAGTCCCAGCCGACCTGGAACTCAACTCTATTGACCAAATTGCCCTCAAATTTGTAGGTAGTCCTCCTGCCTCTGCCTCCTCAGTGCTAGAATTGCAGGTATGTACCACCATGTCTGGCTCCCATCTGTTTCATAGTTTCCTTTTGTAAGAAACTATCAGTTGATTTCGTTCTGGCTTGTCTTTTAAAAATATTTTAGTTTTAGAATTCTGAAGATTTTATAAACAACTGATTTATATAAACAAGCTATTTCTGAACCTATGCTTTTAACTAGTAAGAAAGAACAAGTGTTTTCTTAACACTGTCTTTAAGGTGTTTATGTGTTATTGAATTTGGTTATTAATGCAAGGCTGATTGTAGGCCCAGCTCTGCTCACTTGATATGAATCATTGCTCTTCCTCCATTTCCTCATCCTAACTTAGAAAAATGTTTGACTCCTTTTCTCATGGCATAGTCTCATGTTTTTGGATTTTACTATGGTAAAGAACACTTAACATGAGGTTTGTTGACTTAAATAATTTAATTTGGTTAATAATGATTAGATGTGATGTTGTACAGTAGATCTCACAAGTTTATTCACCTTGCTTGACTGAAACTTGCTGTTACTAATTTCTCATTTCCCTTTTCCCCTAGCCCTTGGTAATTACCAGTCCACTCTGATTCATTGGTCTGTTTCATGTAGTATCTGTCTTTCTGTGACTGGCTTATTTATATGTATATATCATATCTTTATTTTAAATAGCTATTTAGGTTGTTTGCATATCTTGACTATTAAGAATAGTGCTGCTGTGAACATGAGAATATTAAGTATTTGTTGATAGCTATTCTTTTTGGATTTCTATTCTTTTGGAAAACACCCTGTAGTAGGGTTGCCAGATGATATAGTTACTTCTATTTTAATTTTTTTAAAGAGCTTCTATCCTGTTTTCCACAGAAACACTGTGTTGCATCCCCAGAAGTAGCATACAAGAATTCTGGTTTCCCCACATCTTTGTCTACACTTTTTGTTTTTAATAATTATTCAAACAGGTCTGAAGTAATACTACTACAGCATGCTTTTCATTCCCATTTCCCTGATTATTACTAATGTTGATCAGCTTTCAAATGCCTGTTGGCTGTTTTAATGTCTTCTTTGGAGAAATATATTCAAAGTGCTTAGCTCATTTTTAAACACGTCTTTAGGGTTTGTTATTTGGATTTATTTTTCACTATTCAGTTGTCATGTTTTGGAGATTAGGCCCCTATTAGACATGGTTTGTAGGTGCTCTCTCCCAGTTTGTAGATTGCCATTTACTCTTGTTGATTGTTTCCTTTGTTGTATAGAAGCTTTTTAGTTTGCAGGGTTGTCTTCTCTTAGATTGATTAAGTAGTATGATGGACATGGTTGTTATCTGTACAAGTAATTTCTTCTAACAGTTAAGAAACCTCTGTCATCAAATTATTTTCTTTTGCATTTTTTACCTTCACCTCCGTCAGCTTGAAAGATAAATTAAATTTTTATGAAAATAGTTATTCTCAAAGAAATAGCCACTGGTTTTCTTTGAATGCTTTGCAGTAGGTGTTTATAGTTTCCATTTGTTTTCCATATGCACCGTATAATGTGTAACAAAACCAACATACAATGAAAAACGGTAACTACTCTTGCCCTGCTTTTATTGCATCATTGATAATCTACTTTTCTGTAGTTATACAAGAAATACATATGATTTAATTTTTGTCTCGTGTTTCAACAGAAGGAGAATATATTAAAATGTTTATGCGAGGTCGGCCAATTACTATGTTCATCCCTTCAGATGTTGACAACTACGATGATATCAGAACTGAACTGCCTCCCGAGAAACTCAAACTGGAGTGGGCGTATCCTTCTCTACCATGACAGCAGAACTGTTTGCCTTGTCTCTAGTTTAATAGAATTGGTTTACCTAATTAATTGTCCTGAAACCAGGAACAGTATATAATAAACATAACAACCACTTGAGAAATTAAAAAGGGAACACTTCTAATGCTTTCACGTGTTGGACCTATCTTTCTAATATTAGCAATTTAAACACACAGGACAAGCAGTGTTTCATGAGCATTTAGCAAGTAGCAGTGGTGTAGCAGAAAAAAACTCTGGACTGAAATTGGAAGACTAGTGTGTATGTTGACTCTGCCACTTGTCCTGTGAACCTTAATTTTTTCTACTTATAGAAAGGTTTAATACCCTAACAAGGCTGTTTAAGAATTTAAAACATGGGGCTGGAAAGATGGTTCAGCAGTTAAGAGCACTTGCTGTTCTTGCAGAAGACCTGGGTTCAAATCCCAGCACTCATGTGGCACCTAACAACTGCCTATAACTCCAGTTCTAGGGGATTCAGTGCCCTCTTCTGTCCTCATTGGGCAGTGCATGACATAGGCACATTTACATGCAGCCATAATACTCATACTCATAAAATAAAAATAAATCCAAAAATTTAATTTTTTTTTTTTTCGGTCTTTTTGAGACAGGGTCTCCCTATCGCCCCAGCTGTCCTGGAACTCACTATGTAGACCAGGCTGGCCTTGAACTCACAGAGATCCGCCTGCCTTTGCCTCCCAAATGCTGGGATTAAAGGTGTGCGCCACCACACCCTGCCCCCAAAATTTAATTTTTAAAAAGAATTTAAAACATTGATTCAATATCATTTTACCTGTGAATGATGTTAAATGTCATATGTGTTAAATCTTTGGTTTGGGTTTGGGTTTGGGGGCGTGGTTTTTTGGTTTGGGGTGCACAGGGTCATGCTATGGATCCCTGCTTAGCCTTGTACTCACTGTGTAGTCCAGGATGATCTTGACTTCATAAGAGTCCTCCTGCCTCAGCCTCTGAAGTGCTGAGATTACAGGTGTGCCTAAACTATTAAAGAGCTCAGATTAACAAGGTTAATTCTAGTTCCAAAATTAACTACTTCTGTGCCAGGCTTACATACACACATGACAATTTAATACTGAGCTTTCCTAATTTCACCTAGAATTCTCATCTGTAGCCTCTCAGAAACTCAGAGAAATGGAAAGAGGCTAATAGTATGAACACTGCTCTCTTCCTCCACTCCTCTATAGTCTCCCCACTTTTTAAATTCCTGTGTTGGGTAGAATTAGCTTGGGAAAGTTCACCAATCCTGGAATTTAGCACAGCTTTTTATTGCCATTTTGGGTACTAAACAGAGCTGAACTAGCAGTTCTTCATCACTGTGGGTCCAGTGTACTTGTTACTTTCTCATGAGCCTTCTTTAGCTCTCTTTCTCCTCAAGTACATCCCTCCATGCATGCTTGTTCCTAGCACAGTGCTACACGGGCTCCACATTTATTTGTTCAGAACTGTATGCCCAGCAGTGCTTGGTACCATGTCAGACACTCAGCAGATACTTGTCTGATGAGACTAAGAACTTCAGTAAGTCTTGGGCTGACAAGAAGGATAGCAGGATGTACGTTTTCTAGTTCTAATCCAGCCCTGTGCCCATTATGCTTTGTGGGTGTCCTAAGTAGCCTTTAAAAAGATTGTTAGTTTAACACTGTGAATATTAAAGAACCTTAACTTCTTATTTTAAGATATGGTTATCGAGGAAGGGACTGTCGGGCTAATGTTTACCTTCTTCCTACGGGGGAAATAGTTTATTTCATTGCATCAGTAGTAGTGCTATTTAATTATGAGGAGAGAACTCAACGACACTACCTGGGTCATACAGACTGTGTGAAATGGTTGGTATCATTTAACATTTGTCAGTTTTGTTCTTTACTTTCATACCTTCATTGTGGTTTTGTTTTAATTTGGATTGTACTTAAAAGTACTGCCTACAGAGCTCCGAATGTAAGGGTATTATGGGTATTTTATAGAATGTATTTTTAAAGGTATAAGGCCTTAACAGTCCTTTTAAACAGTGGATGTGATATCAGAAGCAATAAAATACACTCCATAAATCTCAGTGGGAATTTCCCCTGGTGCCTCAGATTTCTTTAGTCTTTTCTTTCTGGTCTGTAGGGTGAAATGCATGTGGAACAGACGGAGGTTTTATGAATTTCTGAAAGTGGTTTTTCATTACTCAGTAAATATTGAGGATTTGATTTTTGTGATAAATTTTGAACTTGAGGTAATTCTTGTGGAAGGAAAGAAATCATAGCTGCTAGGATCATAAGTGTCCCATGTGGCATCAAACTATGAAAAACATAATTCCTTTTGAATGCTTAGGCTTATTTTTTCTCAATACATATTGCCACTGTTTAGTTAAATTGAATAATCTGTTACTAAAATCTATTTTCTCACATTTAAAAGTTTGGCTTCTTTATGCTGTTCTGGCATCTGTGTCTAGATAAAAATCAGTGTATGACTGCTAGGACATTACATAGATACTGTTGAAACTTCAGAGATGATCAAAATACTGACTTGTGTACTTGCAGAATAATACATGTACAAAATTATTGCAGTATTAGAGAGTAACAGAAGCAGCCTAAACTTACTTTCAGTTGGGGGCCAGTAGCTGTTGGTCACCATGCAGCTATTAAGAAGAAAGAACAGGACGTGGTAGTTCACAGTAATTCCCAGTACTGGGGAAGCTGAGACAGAAAGATGGAGAGTTAAAGGTCAGTGTGATGAGACCCTGTCTCATAAACAAGGAAACAAAAATGAGAAGGAAACACCAAAACAAAAACGGAAGCACTGCAAATATCAGAGAGCAGGAAAGTGTGTGTTCTATCACTTGTGTTTGAGTGGGGGCTGGAGAGATGGCTCAGCAGTTAAGAGCACGGACTCTTATTGCAGAGGACCCAGGTTTGAGTCACAGCACCCACATGGGCAGCTAACAACCATCCATAACTCTAGTTCCAGGGGAATCCACTGCCTTCTTCTGCCCTCTGTGGGTATTGCCTGACACAAGTGCACTAGTAGAAATACTTCCTTTGCCTTTCATATACATAAATATTTTCCTGTGACTAATAATGAAAATAAATTAATTATAATGGTTGGTTTTAGAGGACTTAGTGGTTGAGGCTGGGGATAGGGTAGATAGGATCTTATCAGTTGGGGTGGGTAGAAAAAAAGACTGTCCTCAGTAAGTTTTAAATAGCTTTTGATAGTAGAGCCATGCAAATGTACTACTGAGTAAAGAGATTGTAATTTTAAATTTTTGTTTGAAAAGAAAGACCTCAATTAAATACTGCAAAAATTAATGTGTTAGAGTTTCAGTCTTAATGTAGTTGACCTACATGCAGGATAGAAACTATTTAAAGAGAAAAGAAAATTTAAAAGTATTAATAAACTAGCCTCCTTAATAGCAAAAAAAATGAAAACCTGTTACCATTTATGACAAATTATTGAAATGTTTTTAAAGATACATTTCATAATATAGGGAGTTGTAGAACTTTGGAACATGTTTATCTCCTATGACTATTTAAATTAGTATCATTTTTCTGGAAAATAATAAGCAGCACATAGCAGAAAATATTTTTAGTTGAGTTTACTCCTTGATTGCAAGATACGAAAAGATCGTTGACACTATGCTAGGTGGGTTAGCTGAACTGACGGCCTCAGTTCAGTCCCTAGAAGCACATGGTGAAAGGAGAGAACCCACTCCTTCAGGTTGTCCTCTGATCTCCACGTATTTCCCCCCTCAAATAAATAAATATAATCTTAAAATGTTAATACATAGAATCTGGGCAGGGACATGAAGATGCTTAAAATTGTTTTGTAATTGGAACTGGGTAGATGACTCAGTGGGTAAAGTACTTGCTATGCAAACATGAGGACCTAGTTAGAATTCTGGCATCCATATAAAAGCCAGGTGCATACCGCTTATGTGTAACTCTGGTGTCCTGGGATGAAGATAGACAGATCTCAGAAGTTTACTAAAGATGTTTACTGCTGCTTTTTGGTTTTAGAAAAGTAGAGATACCTAAGATATTAAAGAATTGTTAAGTTAATAAATGTATAAAGATTATGCAAAGATGAAGCTATGCTTATATTTTAATAGATTAAAATTACGTCATGCCATACTGCATCTTCGTAAAACCATGTGAATATGTCTGCCTTTGAACATAGACTAAAGGAACTTGAACAGATAAAAAGAATTTCATTTGTTACCATACCACAATTATAAGTAAATATTTTATTACATTGTTCCATTAGTTTGGTAAAATTAACAAAGAAGGAAGAGGTACAGGTGAGCATGTAGAAGTCTTCAGATAATTGAAGTTTGTATAATTTCCTAATAAAAATAATAAATAGGTCAAAGTGAATTTTTATAACCAAAAACTATTTGCTTTAAAAATGTTGATACAAAGGTACATTTCTGCTGTTTCACATGTTTCCTGTATTTAAAATTATTGTTAATACTGCTTTTTAGCCTTGCTATACATCCTGACAAAATTAGGATCGCAACTGGACAGATAGCTGGAGTGGATAAAGATGGAAGGGTGAGCAGCACAGTTTTATGCATTTTATGTCTAGTGATACTGCTGTTAGAATGGAACTGATTGTAATTTTAACCACAATTCAATTATCTCATCCTCTGAAAATTTACATGACAGGATTTCTAGCATTAGAAAGGAAAAAAATTTACTAGAGTGTAAAAATGTTTTAAAAGATAAGAGTGGTGCACGCCTTAAATCCCACCACTCGGGGAGGCGGAGGCAGGCGGATCTCTATGAATTCAAGGCCAGCCTGGTCTACATAGTGAGTTCCAGGACAGCTGGGGCTACATGGAGACCCTGTCTCAAAAAGACGGGAAGAAAAAAAAAGATAAAAGAGAATCAAACTTCTTTTTTTTCTAAATAATAACCATTCTCCCTAGGGAAGCTGTTTACATGTAAAAGTGGGAGGACTCATATCCTTGTTGGATTTTTCTTGACATAGAATAACTTACCAATGTTTGCCAGAAGGTACATTTCTCTTAGTTGACAGGACCTCTTGATTTTATATATAAGGAGATCAGCTGATTACCACTTAGTTTCAGTTACCATTCACTTGTATTAAATTGATTTATTTAGCATCTCTTATTTCTACGATCAGTAGTGCATATTGATGATGGTAGTATGTTTATTACTAGACTCATGGTGTTCTCTGGGTTTAGTCTCCTTAATGAAAAGCAGCAAGTAGAATGGCTGTATTGACTGGCTTTGAATATCCCTTCAGATCCATATTGTTTATAAGGCTTGCTTGCTTAGCAATTTATTGGACAGTTAATATTAAAGTCATTGTGTTAAGAATGAACAAAATGCTATAAGTATCAGAAACAAATGTGGTCACCCACTTTGTAGTCCCTATTCTGTGGTGGCCTTAAGCAGGAGAACCCTGGATAAAATAGATCTGTCTCAGAAAAAATGCCCAGAAGCACATTTGCCAATGTTAGTATTATAATTTCACCTTTTGGCAGCTATAAAACTGGTCATTAGATCTTTGTATCTCAGTTCCTCCTCCTTTTAAGTAGTAATTATACTACATATCATTCATAAGATTATAAGAATTAATGATTTACTATGTGACATCAGATAGTATGTGAAATAGTACTCATTATTTGCTGCTATCACTCTTAGTTCCTTATTTTCATGGTATCACAAAAGAGTCTTAGGAGGCAATGTGGTCTTTTTGGATGTCTTTGTGTCCCTATTGCTTTCTAAAGATGGCAAAATAGTGTGTGTGGTCAGAATACATGTGTATCCTCGTGGATATGTTAGTCCAATTATCTTGTTTTTGCAGCCTCTGCAGCCCCATGTCCGAGTGTGGGATTCAGTTAGTCTCTCCACGCTGCAAGTTATTGGACTTGGAACTTTCGAGCGTGGAGTAGGATGCCTGGATTTTTCAAAAGCAGTAAGTAACTTTTTTTTTTTTTAAATAATTTTATGTGTATGAGTGTGTTGCCTGCATGTATGGGAGTGCACCCATGTCGTGCAATGCCGCGGGGGTCAGAAGAGGACTTTGGATTCCCCTGGAACTGGAGTTAAGGATGGTTGGTAGCCATCATGTGGGTGCTGGGAATCAAACCCAGGTTCTCTGCAAGAGCAGTCAGTGCTCTTAACCGCTGAGCCATCTCTCCAGCCCCATAACATTTTTTTTTTAAGTGAACAAGCTAAGCTGGATTATTTGTATATGTGTGTCCTTTGAAAATAGACATTGTAACATGAAATGTTAGTATTTTCAGTGTAGGCATTGTTAAATGGCTAGCATTTTAATGTAAGTAGTAAATTTGATTTAAATAGGATTAAGGTATTTAAATTAGTTCTGTTTTGTCCTGAGGTAGGATTCCATTTGTAGTGGTGGGAAATGGTTGGAAGTATAGACATAGGATGGTACAATTTGAAATAGGCAATAGGATGTTTTAATTTCAGCTTGAATTATGTCATATTGGAGAAAGGAAACAATCAGGTCTTTAGGTGTTTTGTTTTGTTTTGTTTTGTTTTGTTTTGTTTTGTTTTGTTTTGTTTTGTTTTGTTTTGTTTTGTGTCAGGGTCTCCCTATAGCCCCAGCTGCCCTGGAATTCACTATGTAAACTGGCTGGCCTCAAACTCACAGAGGTCCGCCTGCCTCTGCCTCACAAGTGCTGGGACTACAGGCATGTACCACCACGCCCAGTTGAATATTTATTTTATAATAGCAAAAAGAGAACATCAGCTGGGCATGGTGGTACAAGCCTTTAATCCCAGCAGAGGCAGGCAGATCTCTCTGAGATTGAGGCCAGCCTGATCTACATAGAGAATACCAGGCCAGCTGAAAAACAAAACAGAGGAGGAGGAAGGAGGGAATATAAGACACTGAAGGGACTGTGATAGTCTCAAAACCAAATAATAGCCAAGCTACCAGCTGGCAAATGGATATTAACCCAAAGGAGCACAATGAAATAGAGAAGAAATTTAATGAATTTCTGTATTTAGAAAAACAATTACAGTTCTAGTAAACAGTACAATCATTAGGTTTCAAAGCATGAGTTTAAAGAAGTTTTCATTATCTCACTATTAGTTTTAATAACAATGACATTTCTTCAGAATTAACTTATCCAGGATTCTTAGGCTCTTTAATTGACTTTCCTTTAGGATTCAGGTGTTCATTTATGCGTTATTGATGACTCCAATGAGCATATGCTTACTGTTTGGGACTGGCAGAAAAAATCTAAAGGAGCAGAGATAAAGGTAAGTCAAAATAAATTTTTGATATTATCTTTTAGAATGCATTATTTGGAATTACAGTATCCACACCTCTAATTTGTAAGAATAAACTCATTGTTCTAATACATCCGTTTTATCAGTTTATCAGGATTCTGTGGTCATTAGCACGGTAATTAGACAAGATTGAATATATGCAAACAACTTAAATCAGTTTCATAATTCAGACAACACCATGCTACTAAAATACCAAAGTAGATAAATGTCCAATCTCAGAATTAAGGCTAACATTCTACTTGGTTGCTGCTTTTTAATAGATTTGTAATTCCATTCAGTCTTTGAGACTTTACAAATCTAGACGGAAGTTTCAGCCTTAAGAATATATACTTGACAGGTTAGCTGCTCTTGCAGAGGACCTGGATTTGGCTCCCAGCGCCCACTTGCAGGCTAACAGCAACCATAACTTCAGTTCCAGGGGACTGGACGCCCTCTTCTGACCTCTTTGGGCATTGCATGATACAGGTACACTTACATACATGGAGGCCTAACACTCATACACATTAAATAAAAAAAATAAAATATGTGGGGCTGAAGAGATGGCTCAGCAGTTAAGAACACTGGTTGTTCTTTCAGAAGACCCAGGTTCGAATCCCAGCTCCCACATGGCAGCTAACAACTGTCCGTAACTCCAGTTCCAGGGGATCCAGTGGCCTCTTCTGTCCTCCATGGGCATCGCATGACACAGGTGTGCTTACCTACATGCAGGCAATACATACAAACACATAAAAATAATAAAAAATATATAAAAAAATAAGATATGCTGTGCATGGTGGTACACACCTTTAATCCTAGCACTTGGGAGTCAGAGGCAGATGGACTGTGAGTTAAAGGCCAGCCTGGTCTACATAGTGAGTTCCAGGCCAGCTGGGGCTATAGTGAGACCCTGTCTCGAAAAGATAAATAAATAAATAAATTTTTAAAGAATATACTTGACATAACTGAAGGGCATATATAATGTAACTTTTTGTTTAAATCATACCTGTATGATGATTACAGAAAATGCTCTAGCACTTATAAAATTCTATAGCATGTATGATTGCTATAGAGTAGTGTAGATTCCATTGTGAGGCTCACACTGTAACTTCTAAGATTGTAAATTCGCATCACAACTGCGTTTATGTGGGTCAGGAATGACCTTTTCCCTCTGACAGGATTTTCAAGAGAGTAACAGAATGCCTTCGATAACCCTTAAGTAAGAATCTTATTTTGAGAGGCTGAGAGATGGCTCAGTGATTAAGATGGAGTAGTGCTCTTGTAAAAGACCCAAATTCGATTCCCAGCATTCCTGCCATATACTGCCTGTAGCTCTAGCTCCAGAGGGATCCAATATCTCTGGCCTCCATGGTCACCTACACTCAGGTGCACATACCTGTACACAAATGTACATGTATACTCATGATTTTATTTTTTTTTAAAAAAAATGTTTTTCAGCTGCTTTGGTCAAGAAATTTGGGGGTTTTTTGTTATTGTTCACTTTTTTAATATTTTATTATTTTTATTTTATGTGTATGAGTATATTGCCTGCATGAATGTGAGTGCACCTGTATCACGCAATGCCGCGGAGTTCAGAAGAGGACCTTGAATTCCCCTGGAACTGGAGTTAAGGATGGTTTTTAGCTGCTATGTGGGTGCTGGGAATTGAACCCAGGTCCTCTGCAAGAGCAGTCAGTGCTCTTAACCGCTGAGCCATCTCTCCAGTCCCTATTGTTCATTTTTTTAAATAAGCAGAATAGATTTTCATTTAAAAGAAATAAAGGTCTCAGAAAACCTTGTATCTTAATAAAGGTCTACCAGATGAAGCCTGTAGTTTCTCCTGCTGGCCACTCCTCCATCTCCTTCCCAGTGAATGTTCCAGAGCTTTAGTCCATATCCCCCACTGCTGGCCATTACTGCCCATCTGCTGAGTGCCACATTAGTTATCTCCAGCCCAGATTGCTTACAAGTTTAGACCTCTATTTGTAGTTGCTTTCCTGACATCTATATAAATGTCCCCTACCATAGTCAAAATTGATATGTTAAAATCTCCTAATTATCTCCACTAGTCCCAACCAACACTGCTTCAGAGTGTGGACATTATGTTTATCCTTAGTTATCATTCATAAATTTTTCGCTCTCCTTTCTCATGTCCAAATTCCCCCAAACTCTATCCTAAGTATCTATTTCCAAAATAAGTAATTTCAAGACAACTAAAATTAACCGAATGTAAACAGAATATTTATCCCTGTTTAGGGTAGAAAGGAAAGCCGTTATGAGAAAAAAAACAAAGGTATTCTGCCTAAGCAGTTACTTGATCCTAATTCTAGATCACTGGACCATCTCTACCTTCCTCTTCCCTGTGTATTGACCTTTTCCTGTTCTAATATAGAGAGGAGCTATTCTTGCTTAAGTCATAAAGATTTAGGCAATCAATAAATAACTTTGTATTATATGTAAGTTTAAAGTTCAGAAAGGAAGGGCTGGCAAGCTGGCTCAGCAGCTAAAGGTGCTTGCCACTAAGTCTGCCAACCTGAGATCTGAGGTCAATCCCCAGGATCCATATGGTTGAGAGTCAGATTGCCCTGTGACCACCACATGCACCAAGCACTTGTACACACACACACACACACACACACACATGCACACACAAAATTTTAAAATTCAGTAAGGCAACTCCAAAGCCTTAGTGATAGAAATTGAAGATTAATAGAGGGATCTTGAACATTTATGAATAGAACTCAGCATTGTAAAGATTGACATCTCTGCATATAGGCCTGTACCACCAAATAGTGACTCTGAGCTTTTCCAGAAATTGGTAAACTGGGCTGGAGAGATGGCTCGTAGGTTAAGAGCACTAGTTGCTCTTGCAGAGAACCCCGATTGAATTCCCAGCACCCTGTGACAAGGTAACGACCAACCATTCGTAACTCCAGTTCCAGGGGATCTGATGCCTTCTTTTGTCATCCTTGAGCATTGCACAACAGAGCTGCACTTACAAACGTGTAAGCAATACACTCATACACATAAAATAAAAATAATGAAGAAGTATTTTTTTAAAAATTGGTAAACTGAAGCCAGGTGTGGTGGCGCATGCCTTTAATCCCAGCACTCAGGAAGCAGAGGCAGGTGAATCTTCGTGAGTTCGAGGCACTAAGATCTGTTACATAAATGAGACACTGGTACAGGGATAGAGGCACAGATCAAAGGATGAAGCAGAACATCTAGAAAAGACCACACCAAGCACTTGGCTTATGACAAAGGCAGCAGTACTAGACAGAGATTAAGGTTTTCTGTGAGTAGCCCTGGATTAGCTGGATATCTGTATGGACAGAGATTCATTTTGACCCTTTTTTTTTTCATTTTTCTTTTTATTTTATGTGTATGCGTGTATTGCCTGCATGTAGGTAAGTGCACCCATGTCATACAATGCCCGTGGAGACCAGAAGAGGCTGTTGGATCCCCTGGGACTGGAGTTACTGACAGTTGACAGTTGCCACATGGGTGCTGGGATTTGAACCCCGGTCTTCTACAAGAACAACCAGTGTTCTTAACTGCTGAGCCATCTCTACAACTCCTTAAATATTTTATTATTTTTAGCCATGTGGGTGCTGGGATTTGAACCCAGGTCTTCTGCAAGAACAACCAGTGATCTTAACCTCTGAGCCATCTCTCCAGCCGCCTGTCCTATTTCTTTTAGCAGTCAAAAAAATCAGTTTTAGGTGGATAATTATCTGAGCCTGAAAGGTACAGGCAGTAAAGCTTTAAAAAGAAAATGTAAAGGATGCCTTCATAAGCAGACTTCTCAAGCAGGAATTTAAAAGTACTAACTAGAAGTGGGAAAAGATATCAATTACAGTCACTTCTTTTGCAGAGTATAGTAGCACATACTTGTATTGTAGTGCTTGGGCTTCTGAGGTTGGAGGATTGTTAATTCAGCCTGGGCTACATAAAAAGGCCCTGTCTCAGCCACCCATCCTCACAAAAAGTTATTTTCCTCAAAAGATGACATTTATTGTAAGGAAATACT
Organism: Nannospalax galili; assembly: GCF_000622305.1. NCBI lineage: Eukaryota > Metazoa > Chordata > Mammalia > Rodentia > Spalacidae > Nannospalax > Nannospalax galili. The sequence continues at coordinate 2,824,404 of NW_008340854.1, forward strand.
TGCAGTATATTTTTTCAATAAAATATTTATGTTCAAATAAATTCTTTTTTAATAAGGAATTTTTTTTTAATTGGCAGATCTCAAAAGTTGTTTCACAAAGTAGGTTATTTAGGTAATTAGTAAGCATATGAAAAGATGCTCAGCCTCATTAGTTATCAAGAAAATTCAAATTAATACCACAGTAACTCACATGAGAAAGACAGAAATATCAGTGTTAATGAGCATATAGGTTAACTGGAACTCAGTGTACCTTACTGGGCATTTAAGTTGGTGCAGCCGTTTTGAAAAATATTTGAGCTTACCTGCTAATGCAGCCTGTTTTCTCTCCAGAGTAGAAACCCAGCAGAAATAGATAGATGCGTTTGATGGAAGATAGATTACAGAGCTTTTTACAAGTAGCAAAAAATAGTAGAACTTCCCTAATATAAGCAAGGGAATGTGGTGTTTGGTTTTTTGTTTTTAACAAAGAAAAATTATACAGCATTTAGAATGAACATGAATGGATCTCATAAATGTAAAGTTGAAAAAACATGCCAAACATGAAAGAAATACATTGTTTGCAATTCCATTTAAAAATGAAACAGACAACCTCTGGACATGGTGGCACATACTTTTAATCCCAGCACTCAGGCGGCAGGGGCAGGCAGAGCTCTGTGAGATTGAGGCCAGCCTGGTCTATATAGCAAGTTCCCAGGCCAGTTGGGACTACAGGGAAACCCTGTCTCAAAAGCCAAAACAAACAAAAAATGAAACAAAACTCCTTGTTGCTTTGATTACACAAGTACTCAAAGGGAGAGGATAAGCAACTGAAAAGGGTCTGTGCTGTTTTTGGAATACTAATGATGCTCTGTAAGGACATCACATCTAAACCTTTTTTCTAAAAAATCTGTTCTTAAAAATTTTTTAAGAAAATAAATATTAAACAGTTCCTAAAAAATTTTCACTGTCTTTTTCAGCAGCTATAATTGGTATTTGGTATTTATATCTATATCTAAAGTATCATTTCTCTCTTCACAGACAACAAATGAAGTTGTTTTGGCTGTTGAGTTCCACCCAACAGATGCAAATACCATAATAACATGTGGTAAATCTCATATTTTTTTCTGGACCTGGAGTGGCAATTCACTAACAAGAAAACAGGGAATTTTTGGGGTAAGGATCAGAGCATTATACCATCATTGGATTAAAAGCTCCTATCTTTTTTATCATTGGGTAAGCATAAATCATAATGCCAAAGGGAAAACTGAAAATTCTCATTTCATTATAGAAATACGAAAAACCAAAATTCGTTCAGTGTTTGGCCTTCTTGGGGAATGGAGATGTTCTTACTGGTGACTCAGGTGGAATCATGCTCACCTGGAGCAAAACTACCATAGAGCCCACACCTGGGAAAGGACCTAAAGGTATAACAGTCTCATGTTAAACTCATTCTGCATAATTTTCACAGTGCTGTTGCAGGCCGTCTCCTACCTAAACCAGGAGATAAATAAAGGTCTTCACCAGAATAATGTGAGGGTTACCAACATCCCTACTGCTCTAATGTTCTTCATATTGATATTTTCTAATGAGATTTATTGATTGCATGTCTAGTCTACTGTGACTACAGAATCGTTCTCTCCAGAAGTTTACTATGAGAGCAAGAGCTTCACTATCACTGGGCTTGTACTAGGATATCTGAGCAAAACTCATGGCCATGTAATTAAGCTGGAAAGAAGGATGGAAAAAAAAAATGAATAAACCCATAGTTCAGTTCCCTCTCCTTTTTTCCTCACTGCAGCCCTTCTTCCAGCCCCTCCCTTGGCATTCATTTCACCTTATCTCAAATCAGTTTTCTCAGAAATACATGTTGGTTTTTAAGTTCCATTTGCACCCAAATATAAAGATCCACTTTGCCCTTTTCTGTACTAGATTCAGAATTCTAGGAACATCATTGAAAATAACCTTTTTTAAACTTCAATAAAGTGAAAAACTGTCCAGTCATGTCCCATGGTTCCTTCACAGTAAGCCTAATGGTAGAAGTCTAAAACCAGTGGGACCAGAGCAGAAGACTCTTTTATCTACATCGATAGCTGTAGGCAGAGTACTAGCTAGGTTAGTCAGTTACTGAAAACTCACTAAGAGGGAGAGCAGGAAGAAAGGAGAGGTGATGGGAGCCAGTCTGGGGATTGGCAGGGCAGCCTGTTGTAGTTTCTTTCATGTGTCTAATTTTACCCTAAACACACAGTTCTCCTCACTGGCATCCCTGCATCAGACCATGGAGATCAACCCAAATTAAGAGTAAGGGAATCCCTGCTGCTCTGCCCGGAAAGACCTAGTTTATATGTCTCTTCCCCAGTAACATTCACACAATATCTAGTGTTTTGTACTAGCAGTTAGAAAGTTATTTGCCAAGTATTTTATTAAGCACATTGTTTTGATCATACCCCTTGAGTGTCAGTATAGATGAAAAAAGTTAATGGGTATTGGTTAAAGCACTCTTCACTGAGATGAGGATTTTAAATTGAACGTGGCAATTGTCTTTTTAAATTTTTATTTTATGTGTATGCGTGTATTTCCTGCTTGTGTATGTAAGTGCACCACCCATGTGGTACGATGCTCACAGAAGACAGAAGTTGTCAGATCCCTTGAAACTGGAGTTACTGAGAGTTGTTAGCTGCCATGTGGATGCTGAGATTTGAATCGGGGTCTTCTGTCTTAACCGTTGAGCCATCCATCTCTCCAACCCTGCAACTGTCTTATTGTTGGGTTGGGTTGGGTTTGTTTTGTGGTGGGGAGGGTGTCTTTTTGAGACAGGGTCTCCCTATAGTCCCAGCTGGCCTGGAACTCATAGAGATATCTGCTTGTCTCTGCCTCCTGAGTGCTGGGATTAAAGGCATACAGCACCATGCTTGGCTTTTTTTTTGTATTTTTTTAGAATACTGTATCTTTTAGGAGTTACACACTAGTTGTTTGAATTAATGTTTTCCCTCTTTGTGAACATGTAAATTTTTAAGTTTGGCATTTGAATTAGGTATATAAAAAAAGTTCTAGTCAGTCATGGTTTCACATACTGTAATTCTAGTGCTCAGGAGGTTAAACGTGAAGGACCACAAGTTCAAGACTAGGTGGGCTACATAGCAACAAGATCTTGTCTCAAACAAGCAAAAATTCTTAAATTATCATACTGTTGACTTTGATCTCAATCCTTGACTATGCACTTTGAGCTGCTTTGAGTCTCAGTTCAAAATTCACATATGAGATGACTGGGAAGGGGAGCTGAGGCTCGTGGGAAGGGGAGCTGAGGCTCGTAGGAAGTAGAACAGTATTAGGAGTTACCTTTCCTATTTCCTACTCTTTTTCTCTTTCCTTGGTACTTTTGAGCAGGATTAGAAACGCCAGGAGCAGCAGCTTTTAAATTGTTAATGTATCTTCTAGCACTGAGCTGCAGTTGGGCTTAGTAGTCCTCTCTGTTGCCCTTAATGTTGAGACTCAGGTGGGGAGCAAGGTCAGGTTCTAAGATTTTTATTTGTGTTTTTATTTTAAAAACTTGTGGGTTGCTAAGCATGGTGGTGCATGCCTCTGATCCCAGCACTCAGGAGGCAAAGATAGGTCAATCTCTGTGAGAGAGAGAGAGACCAGCCTGGTCTGCATAGTGAGTTTGGGCCACCTGAGGGAGGCTACAGGGAGACCCTGTCTCAAACAGTCAAACAAACAAGCAAAAGCTTGTGGCTTAACCTGTGTATGTAGAGGAAATCTGCATATACACAGACAAGAAACAAGTTCAGTCTTCTAAATTGCTGGGCACATAAAATGGCCTGTGTTGTGTTTGCTACATGAATAAACGACAAAGCTGCTAAGGATTTTGTTTCTTTTGTGTCTGGGGTTTTCAACTCATGAAATATGGCTAAGGATATAATGAGTGCACTGGAAAAATGTATAAAAACATGTAAAATGTACAAAAAAGTTCTAGTCAGTCAGACCAAAACAAATGCTTGAAGCTTCCATATTTTAATTCTGAATAGCCCTTAAATTTTGATATGTTTATCCAGCTTTCATAATTAATATTTATAAGCTGAGCATGGTGGCTCATGTCTGTTATCCTGGCATTTGGAAAAATGAAGCAGAATAAGTGTCATGAACTCCAGCCCAGCCTGGGCTACAAAATGAATTTCAGGCCTGCCTGGGCTACAGAATGACTACCTAGCTCAAAAAAACTGAAAAAAAATTAATATTTCTTAAATGGTAAAGGGTATTTGTTATATATATGAAATAGTCTTGTTTATTCTATGTGAAATAATTCAGTCTTAAAAGTAAGGGAACAGCTGCCAGGTGTGGTGGCTCACACCTTTGATCCCAGGCAGAGACAGGCGGATCTCTGAGTTTGAGGCCAGCCCGGTCTCCATAGTGAATCCAGGCCAGCTGCAGCTACAGGGAGACCTTGTCTCAAAAAAAGTAAGGGAACAGAAGTTGAAAGTACCTGTAAATGCCATTAAAATTTTTGTCACTCTTGGACTCAGGAGATGACTCCGTGGTTAATGTGCTTGACACAAAGGCAAGAGAACCAGAACAGATCCCTGAGAAGTGATTATGTATACATTTTCAGAATGGGAGAACAATGCTTCCCCCATGGCTAGAATATAGTAATCACACTAGAATCATTATTTAATGACTAATGAAAAAGAGTCTACTGTCCTATCCACCCAATCCCACTATTCCTGTGGTCAGCAGTCACTTCTGAAAGTATCCAGTACCCACCCTTGTCCCCAGTACCTTTTCCAGGCCCCTATAGCTCAACATATTAAAAAGGCTAATTCTCCAGTTATGTGTGATTGTTATAGAGTGAACTAACAATGACTTTTGGAAAATCACATGGACATTGAAGTGGAAGACTTATGGCCCAGTCCCAGCTGTATTATTAGTGAACTGGTATTGTGTGTGCAGCTCTTGTCCCTTTGTCCTTGGCTCTACCTGGAGAAGAATAACACCACCTTCCCACAGCACAAAACTATCACAACAGATGACAGTGAAGTATGATACTGACATGCATTATATAGCCTTGTGTCTGCAGTTATCACTATTTTAGCCATTTTTTAAAAAATTTCTAGAGTAAATAAGTATTAACATAAATGCAAAAGATTGTATTGTCTTGAGCTTCCCTACCTGCCTTAGTGAAATTTACTGAAAATTAGGTTTTGATTTGAAGTCACGAACTTTGTGAGTGTTCACCCTATGGTTCTACTGAAGCTGTTACCTAGAACGATATGAAAGACTAGTAAGACGTGTTATTACTAGTGTTTTTATTTTTCCTCTCATCGCATTAGGTGTCTATCAGATCAGCAAACAAATCAAAGCTCATGATGGCAGTGTGTTCACACTCTGTCAGATGAGAAATGGGATGTTGTTGACTGGAGGAGGAAAAGACCGGAAAATTATTCTGTGGGATCATGATCTGAATCCTGAAAGAGAAATCGAGGTAAGACTGGAAATGGAACAGTAAAGATCTTAAAATACTAAAGCCTCTCACATGTGTTTGTCTCACATTAGTATAATGTAAACCTGGGAAACTGCACTGCTACCATTTCATAGCCCTCCCCATTAGAAAGGAATAATTACCCAAATTTGAAGTTCAAAAGTAGTACCACTGAATACTGTATGCAAGTCTTACGGTCTAGAGAATGATCCGGATAATTTTAAAACTGGAAACATCTTCCAAACATTGTGCTTGATGAGAATTGCTGTTTCTCTACGTGCTTGGTTCATGGCATGGAACAGGTATAGCCAGAGGAGTTATGTGTGCCTTGGGAGTTTGCTAATCGAATTGAGATCTTAATAAGTAAAATAGTTAACAGTAATATTTCAGATGAACGATTTGTAAATCAAGAGCAAATCTCACAAAGTTTAAGGTTGCTTGTGGGTTTTGTTCATTTAAAATTTGAATTCATGCTTGTTTGTTTTTTGTTTGTTTGTTTGTTTGTTTTTCAAACATAACCTGCCTTCCATACTCTGAAGTAGGTAGAGGATCATGATAATGCTGCTTGGGTTTATTTTTAAGAAGGTCATCGAGAACTGCTTTATCACATCTTAGAAATGCTACTTTTTTTTTTTTCTTTTTTTGGTCTTTTTGAGACAGGGTCTCCCTGTAACCCCCCAACTGGCCTGGAACTCACTATGTAGAACAGGCTGGCTTTGAACTCAGAGATCTACCTGCCTCCGCCTCCCATGTACTGGGACTAAAGGCGTGCACCACCATGCCTGGCTCAGAAATGCTACTTTACCATTGCGTTCCTTCATAGATGACTCTTATTTTTGTAATTAAAAATTATGCTATTATGGAAGAAGCCAAAGCAGTCTGTGTCCCAATTCCCTATCCGCAAGTTGGGTAACCGCTTCAGAGGATAGTGTGATAAGAATAAGAGGTAGGAATTGTCTGGGCAGTTAGGGTATAAAGACCCCAAAGAAAAGTAGCCAGTTTCTTGGCTAAAACTCACAATGTCCTTGGACCTCTTAGCCACATACTCCATTCCAAAGGCGAAAAATGTTGAAAGTATTTGGAAGCTTTTATCTAATCCTTAAAAGATTTTAGGGTTACCTCTTCAGAGGGGGGAATGTTAGAATATCCAAAAGCCCCATTAAAGAAAATAAGAATAACAAAAGAAGAGTACATGAAGTTATCAGAAAAAAGTGATGGGGAGGGAGAGGAAGGACTGGGCATGGTGATCAAAACACCTTATATGCATGTATGAAATTCTCAGTAAATTATTTTTTTAAATAAAAAAATAAAAATTACACTCTGCCTTCCTTTACCATTTCTAACATCAGTTTGGTTTTGACTCTGTATTTATAGGGGTCATTTGGATCTAAGGGTTTTATTCTTATTTTGCAGTGCTAGAAATTGAACTCAGGACTGACTTCATGCATGCTGGGCAAATGGTCTAGTGAGCAGAGGTGTTTTGGAGCCTTTTTCATGGAAAAGAAATACACTATTTCAGAGTCATTTTTTAGGACCACTATAGTTACTAATATAGCATTCATTGAGAGTATGCTATCTAGCGAATAAATGAAGTTGTTCTCCCAAAGGATCCTATTGGGACTTTTAAACTTTAGAGTGCAGCCATTCCTCCAGTCTACTGGAGAGTAGCTTCAGGTTTCCCCATGGGTACCAGAATCTGTGAATGCTCAAGTCCCTCTTATAAATACAGCATTTCTGTATACCTGTACTTTAAATCATCTGCCCATTGTTTATAGTACCTGATACAATGTGAATGCTATGGAAATACACTGAATTTTTTAGAGGCAAGTGACAAGGAAAAAGATCTGTACATGGAGAGTTCCAAGTACAGACATAGGTTTTTGGTTTTGTGTTTGCTCCTTTAGTATTTTCAGTCCATGGTTGGATTATACAAAAAGCCAGTTGTGGGCTTTGCTTTACAAAGAAATTTCACATGCATTGTTTTAATATTTTGATCCTTAAATACTCAAGAGTGAGTAAGGCCAGCCCTCCGGATCTCTGTGAGATCAAGGCCAGCCTGGTCCACACAGTGACTTCCAGGTGGGCTGGGGCTAGGGAGACCCTGTTTTAAAAAAAAAAAAAATTGAGTAGGGAATATGTTATTATACCATGTCACAGATAAATAAATTTTTCTTAAGGTAAGTAATTTTACCCAGAGAAACATGAAACAAAACCTAGACTGTATTCTTTGTGTAACCCGGTAGAATTTACTACTTTTTTCCCTCCACTTCTAACCCTTAACTCGCAGAACCATATAGAATGTAAATTTAAAATGTAGTGAAGTAGGCTTGGAGGTAAGATTAGTATTAGAAGCTTGCAGAGCTTGTGGGAGATCCTGCAAATAATTATAAATGAGGAAAAGATTGTTGATAATAGAACTTGTATGTAATAAAATGTAATTGAACAAATAACTAACAATGTGAGATTACCATATTGTTTCTAATTTAGAGTTCAGTCATTTATTGCCCTATAGTTGCATACAGCTATAAATGCAGCCACTATTCATATGGTAATTATTCCATGCGTGTGAGTATATGGTAATTTCACAAATTTAACTTTTCCAGGTTCCTGATCAGTATGGCACAATCAGAGCTGTTGCAGAAGGAAAGGCAGATCAATTTTTAGTGGGTACATCACGAAACTTCATTTTACGGGGAACATTTAACGATGGCTTCCAAATAGAAGTACAGGTAAGCTGTCTGATGCCAACGATTTACAGAAATCTTTCGATGGTATCCTTTGGTTCTTGTAACAATATTTTTTATTTTCAGGGTCATACTGATGAACTTTGGGGTCTTGCTACACATCCCTTCAAAGATTTGCTCTTGACATGTGCCCAGGACAGGCAGGTGTGCATGTGGAATTCAGTGGAGCACAGGTTGGAATGGACCAGGCTCTTGGATGTGAGTGAAGCAAGATGTGATTGATAATTCCCATGCAACCTCCTTCTGCTGGAGTTGAAAGCAACAAAGAAAAAAGGACTGAGCACTAATCTTTTAAACAAGTGTTTATTTTATGGTTTGGTGAAGGCATTGAGGGTAAGAGGGAAGTGTTTGGTCTCAAAGTGTAGCATGAATCCACTTTAAAGAAGCAAGATAGCAGAGTAAAACTATAAAGACCTCATGTATTATAGCATATGAGTCATGAACTATTTGGGGCTCTATGGTGTTCCAGCTGGATTCAGTAGATACTGCTCACTAACAGTCTCTTGTATTTTCTCCGTTATGCCTACTTTTCTAGCCCAAAAGAAACAAGTTCTGCCCAGACTTCTAAAGAACCACACAAATGTTTGTTGTTGTACCCATTGTGCCACTACCTTGCCATGAGCTCCTTGTCTTTTTCCATCACCAGTCTGCCAGCACCCCAAGTCCTAACACTCTTTTTCTTCTCATTTCCGTGTGGTATTTCTCATTGGCTACAATACAGCCGATCAGAATTCCATGTTGATATGAAACATGTTCTTTTAAAGATGTTTTTTTCAGAGGCTTCTTAGATCTAGGGTGACTTTGTCATGTACCCTCAACAGCTGTCTGTCTCTTTTCTAGGAACCAGGACACTGTGCAGATTTTCATCCAAGTGGCACAGTGGTGGCCATAGGAACGCACTCAGGCAGGTAGGGTCTCTGTGCGAGCTGGGTGATCTGAACTGATGTGGGGTTTAAATTATTATTCAGGAATGTTCTCAGTCTGATCTAGAAAATGAATCTCATACATAAAGCACTTAATACTGTTGCTCACTTTTGTGTGTACACTCATTTAGTCATTCTTTTCTGAGCATCTGTCTCCTGTTTGCTATGTAGTATTATGGGCATTCAGGATACAGTAGAGACCAAAACAAGAATTCCTGCCCATGCAGAGCCCACATTTTAATGTGTGGTAAAAGTGGAAGTAGAATAAAGAGTAAACGTTACAACTCAGTTTATAAGGGAATATAAAAGCCATGAGAAGGAAGGCAGAATAACTGATAAGAATGGGGAATTGGGAGTGCAGTTGGAAAATTATAAACAGTGATCAGAATAGCCTTTGTTGAGAATGTGATAGCACACTTGACTACAAAAGATAGAGAACTGCTGTCTTCTGTGCAGGGAAAGAGTTTGAAGTTAATATAACCCAGTGGAACTTTTCTAAGTTGTACTGTAGCTTTCACCATCCTGTCTTCTTTGAATGCTACACAAACAGCTAACACCGGCATAGTTCCTTAAACCATTGCTGTACTTTCTTGAGACTTCCACATTACCTTTCAGGTTATTAAACAGCATATGTTCATTATCTGTATGTTTTAAATTAACTCCTTATTGTTTCTGCTACTTAGTAATCCTCACCACAAATAGCCTTTTTTAAAGAGGCAGAGGAGAAATACTGTCAGTTCTCAGAAAAGTTAGACCCATTACAAAACACGAAAAGCTGACGGTTAACAGGGTGAAACTATTATGAGCACGTTTATGTAAATACTGTAATTATTTGTCCTACTTAAATACTTGAGATCTACCAGTTCATTTAATTCTAGCTAAATTTAAGTATTTGGAGTTTTTGTTTTGTTTTTTTATGGTGAGTTGGTGATACAGCTCAGTGGTAGAGGACAGCCTAGCATGTGTAAGGTGTTGAATTCTATCCCCACCACTAAGGAAGGAAAATAAAAGCCTTACTGGAGGTTTTTTGGGGGCTTTTTGAGACAGGGTCTCCCTGCAGCAGCCTCAGGTGACCTAGAACTCACTATGTAGACCAGGCTGACCTCGATCTCACAGAGATCTACCTGCCTCTGCCTCCCACATGCTGGTACTACACGTGTGTGCTACCACGCCCAGCTTTACTCAAACACAGTGCTATAAAATTCATAATTATGAAAAAAAGTCAGGACTGGAGAGATTCGCTCAGTGATTAAGAGCACTGGCTGTTCTTGCAGAGCACCCACATGGTGACTAACAACCAGTTCCAGGGGATCCGACGCCCTCTCTGTCCTCTTCAGGTGTTGCATGACACAGGTGCATTTACATGCAGGCAGGCAATACTCTCATACACATAAAAATAATAAGATTTTTAAAAAGAAAAAGAGGCCGGGCGTGGTGGCACATGCCTTTAATCCCAGCACTCGAGAGACAGAGGCAGGGGCAGGTGGATCTCTGTGAGTTCAAGGCCAGCGTGGTCCACATAGTGAGTTCCAGGACAGCTGGGGCTACAGGGAGACCCTGTCTC
>NW_008340854.1:2835226-2866065 GCF_000622305.1 Nannospalax galili
TTATTTTGATATATCACAGTGAAAGATTTATCGTCCTCTTTTTTTTTTTTTTTTTTTTTTTTTTTTTAAAAAAAAAAAAAAAAAAAAAAAAAAAAAAAAGGAAGGAAGGAAGGAAGCAAAAGAAGTCTTTCAGGATAAGTGAATTGTAGCTGTGTTATTAGAGATACTGTTGGTTTCTAAAACCATTGAGTTTTAGAACTAAGCTTCTTTGGAAAGCAGTTGGTAATATCATCCAAACTTTGAAGGCTTTATTGTCTCGGATCTTCTTCAATACACATATTAGTAATGGGAAATTATAAGGTTTTTTGGCTTTTTTCTCTTTTTGAGACAGGACCTCCTGTAGCCCCAGCTGGCCTGGAACTTACTCTGTCAACCAGGCTGGCTTTGAACTTACCCCTGCCTCTGCCTCCTGAGTGCTGGGACTAATGGCATGTGCTACCATGCCCAGCTGTAATTATAAGTTTTAACAGCATTGAAATTACTGGGATATAACCCAGTGGTAGTAGAGTATGTTCCTAGTATGCACAAGGCCCTAGCCCAGGTTGAGTCCAGTACCAGCTCCCCCAACCCCCACAGCTCTTTAGACTTGGACCAGATTGATAGGCATGTTGTAGTTAATTTTGTAGGATTTAGAGACATGTAGGTAATTTTGTAGGATTTAGAGGAAATTATTTTCCTTTTAAACTTAAAAAAAGAAAGAAGAAAGGTTTTAAGCATATAAGAAACCATGTAAGTGATATTGCTGATTTAGTTTTCAGGAAACTGCAAATGAATTCACTGCAAATATAGAACTTTGGTAGCTGAAAATTACTGTAGATGCTAAAATCATAAGTGTAAGAAATGCCATTTACTCAATATCTGATTAAAAGCTAAATTATTTCATATATTACTTTTAGTCTTTACAAAAGTGTAACAAAATGTTTTGTGTTTTGAGACAGGCTCTCACTGTGTACCACTGGCTAGCCTGGAGCTCAATGTATAAACCAAGACAGCCTTGAACTCACAGAAATCCACCTGCCTCTGCCTCCCCAAGTGCTGGGATTAAAGGCATGCGCCATTATGTGACTGCAACGAGTTATTTTTTTTTTTAACATCTCTGTAGGCAGAAACCAAGAGCCTTAGAATTTCAGTCCTTTGCAGTTGGCTGGGATTTGATTTCAAGCTGTATGTAGTTCTACCGAGGTTCTTAAGGATACTCTGGTTGGTGTTTGTAGTATTGCTTTTAAGTAATGCAAGGAAGTAGTTTAACTTTGGCTAAGTCATTAACTGACATTTTGAAGGTGTATATTGTATATACAAGGGAATTAAATAATAATTAGAGTATAAGGCTAGAGGGTTGTGAAAACCATGGAGACATGCTGCTTGATTGGATAAAGGAGCATTTGTAGGTTGGGGGGGGAGTATTTTTTTAAATGTTGTATTTATTTTCTGTGTATGAGTATATTTCTGCATGTGTGTGAGTGTACCTATGTCGTACAGTGACTGCAGACGTCAGAAGAGGGTGATGGATCCCCTGGAACTGGAATTACAGATGGTTGTTAACCCCCATGTAGTTGCTGGGAATTGAACCAGGTCCTCTGCAAGAGCAATCAGTGCTCTTAACCACTGAGCCATCTCTGTAGCCCGGATGAAGGGGTATTTGAATGCTGGATATATAAGCACACACAACCCCATTTTTTTTTTTTTTCATTTATATGATTGATGGGCCAGAGAGGTGGCTCAGCAGGTAAGAGTGCTTGCTGTCAAGCCTAACAACCTCCATTCAATACCGGAAACAACATGGTGGAGGGAGAGAACCAACCCCAGAAAATTGTCCTCTGACCTCCACAAACATGCTGTGGCATGTGTGCCCATATGTATAAATAGAAAGAAGAAATTGATCTGATTGAAACCCACTTAAATTGCTTTCTAATATTTATGTAGGTATAAAGTCACTCAGTATAAGTAACTTGTACCAAAGTAAAGCCAATAATTTCCTCTTGGGGTTGTAAGTGGAAAAGTCATTAGGACTAGGAACTTGTTTAGTGTAACACGTCCACATTGTGCATGACCCAGGAAAGTGACTAGTAAAAGTTTAAACAGATATTCATGTCCACATATAGATATTGTCTGCTTTATAAGCACTAGAGCAAATAAATAATACCACAGTGTAAATGCAGTCAACCTTTCGAGAGAATGGATTGGTATATGTATGTGTTTCATGCTGGGGATTGAACTCGGGCCCTTGTTTGGATGAGACAGGTGCTCTACAGCTGAGCCATATCCCAGTTTAAGAGATTTTTAAAGGAAGAAAATTGAATGTATAGCCCTGAGTGGGCATAATTATCAGTGCTCAGCTTTTTCGAGATACAATCTCCTACCATAAAATTCACCAAAGTATATGGTATTAGTTTTTAGCATTAAATTTCAGAACGTTTTGATTAACCTGGAATGAAATCCTATACCCATTAATAGCATTCCTCTTCACCTGCAGACCTCCAGCCATGAGCAGTTGATCAGCTTTCTTTGTCTATAGCTTTGCTTACTCTGGACATTTCATTTAAATGGAATCCAACAGCCCTACCTTTGACTGTCTTCTTTCACTTACTGTAACATTTTCAAGATTTATTGTTTCATATATAGTACTTCATTCCCTTTTATAGCCACATTATATTTCACTGTATGAATATACTATTTCCATCAATTAATGGATATTTGGGTTTCCACTTTTGACAACTCTGAATAGTCCTGCTATAAACATTCATATATACAAGGTTTTATGTAGAAATCTATTTTCAATCTCTTGGATATCTATCTAGGATATCTCAAATCACTGGGTCATATAATTCTTTAATATTTTGAAAAACTACCAAACTCTTATATAGTAGCTATACCATTTGCAGTCCCACCAGCAGCATACAAAGGGTCTAATTTCTCCACATCTTCACCAATATCTTCTTACCTTTGTGTGTGTGTGTGTGTGTGTGTGTGTGTGTGTGTGTGTGTGTATAAAGTACTTTTAAAAATCTTTTGAGACAGTAGCCCCAGTTGGCCTAGAACTCACTATGTACTCCAGGCTGGCCTTGAACTCACAGAGATCCGCCTGCCTCTGCCTCCCGAGTGCTGGGATTAAAGGCATGCGCCACCACGGCAGGCTAACCTATGTTTTGATTATAGCCATCTTAATGGATGGTACATGGCTTTTCATTGTGGTTTTCATTTGTGTTTTTCCAGTAACTGTGTTTAATAGCCAATTGTATATAATTTAAAGCAAAATGTATATTCAAATCCTGTTTTTTGAATTATTGATTGTAAGAGTTCTTTATATGTTCTTCATGAGATAAATGATCAGATTTTTAAAATATAAAATAAGAGGCTTGAGATGGACTTTTTGTCTCCATTCTTTTTTTATAAATATATGCTATTTATTATTTTATCTTATGCGTATGAGTGTATTGCCTGATGTATATAAGTAAACCCGTATCATGCAGTGCCTGGGGAGGTCAGAAGAAAAATATGGATTCCCTGGAGCTGGAATTATAGATGGTTGTTAGCTGCCATGTGGGTGCTGGGAATCGAATCTAGGTCCTCTGCAAGAGCTCTTAACCCCTGAAGCATCTTTCCATCCCCCCACCCCTGCTTTTTTTAAAAACTATATTGTATTTTGTCCCCATTCTTGACTATACATTTTTCTAATTGTAAAAGTAACATTCTAGGCCAGGTGTGGTGGCCCATACCTTTAATCCCAGCACTCAAGGCAGAGGCTGGTGGATCTCTATGAGTTCAAGGCCACCCTGGTCTACATAGTGAGTTCCAGGCCAGCTGGGGCTACAGTGAGACCCTATCTCAAAAGAGACCCTCCCAACCCAAAAAAAAGTAACATTGTGTTTATGAGTGTATTGCTTGCATGTATGTAAGTGTACCCATGTCATGCAGTGCCTGTGGATGTCAGAAGAGGGTGTTGGATCCCCTGGATTTGGATTTATAGACAGTTGTTAGCCGCTCTGTGTGTGCTGGGAGTTGAACCCAGGTCCTGTGCAAGAGCAGCTAGTGCTCTTAACCACTGAACTACCTCTTCAGCCCCAATTTTAAACCTTTTTATATGCACATGTATTGTGTGTGTGTGTGTGTGTGTGTGTGTGTGTGCGCGCGCGCGCGCGCCATGGGGCGGGGGGTGCCCTTGAAGGCCAGAGGAGGGCTTTGGATCTCCTGGAGTACAAGCAGTTGTGAACTGTCTAACATGAATGCTGGTAACTTAACTCAGGTCCTCTGGAAGAGCAGCAAGTACTCTTAACCACTGAGCCATCTCTCCAGTCCCAGCATTTCCATCTTTATAAGGGTCATAAAGAAGCAGTACCATAAGGCACACTGCATCAATAAACTATTCTTATACTTTTGTTTTTTTTTTGAGATAGAGTCTCCCTGTAGCTCCAGCTGTCCTGGAACTCACTATGTAGACCAGGCTGGCCTTGAACTCACAGAGATCCTCCTGCCTCTGCCTCCCAAGTGCTTGGGACTACAGGCATGCACCATCATGCTCGGCACTTTTTTTGGGGGGGGGTCTTATTGAGACAAGGTCTCCCGGTAGCTCCAGCTCACCTGTGACTCACTATGTAAACCAGGCTGGCCTGGAACTCACAGAGGTCCACCAGCCTTTGCCTCCTGAGTGCTGGGATTAAAGGCGTGTGCCACCTCTTTTAACTCAACATTATGAACAGAGATACATTTATTTAGGGGCTTCAAAGAACTTTCTAGCTCTCAAATCTTTGTTTTGGTTTTTGTGGAGGTTTGGTTTGGTTTTGGTTTTGGTTTTTGTCATTAAAGAAATCAGTATAGGACTGGAGAGATGGCTCAGCGGTTAAGAGCACTGACTGGTCTTGCAGAAGACCCGGATTTGAATGCCAGCACCCACATGGCAGCTAACAGCTATCCATAACTCCAGTTCCAGGGGATCCAACATCCTCTTCTGACCTCCGAGGGTATTGCATGACACAGGTGCACAGTATACATGCAGGCAATACACGCATACACATAAAATAAAAATTTAAAAAAAAAGAGAGAAATCAGTGTAGTCTGTTTCAAAAGTCATCAGGATATCCAGGCATGGTGGCACATACCTGTAATCCTGGCACTTGGGAGGTGAAGGTAGGAGGATCAGGAGTTCAAAGTCAGTCCTGGCCGTATAACAAGTTCAAAGCCATCCTGGGTTACATGAGACCCTTTGCAAAAAAAAAAAGTGATGGCGATCAAAACAAGTGATGGTACTACACTTTGATATTTGACTCACAGTTCAACTTAATATAGAACTAGAGATGTCCCCATCTCTGATAGCCATTACATTTAGAAAAGTCCATTAGATCCTTTAGGCCATATAGAGCCCCACAGTGATTGTGCAATACCCCAAAACAGAAGCTTCATCCTAATACATAGACTCTAGGATGAGAATATGATTAAACACAGTCTAAAAGTGCAAAGAACAGAGATCATGAGCCTAGAACCCTTTTTTTGTGAAAGTAGAACATAGTCTATAAAGTGAAAAGGATAAGAACTCATAAATTCTTTCTGAGCATGCATAGGGAAGTTGTAGGCTATTTTAGCAAATCATCGAATTATTACTAAAAATCATTTTGGGGTTGGAGAGATGGTTCAGTGGTTAAGAGCACTGGCTACTCTTGTAGAGGACCTGGGTTCACTTCCCAGCACCCAAATGGTGGCTACCTGTCATCTGTAACTCCAGTTCCAGGGTATCTGATGCCCTCTTCTGGCCTCTGCAGGCATTGCATGCATGTATTACACTTACATATACATGCAGGCAAAACACTCATACACGTTAAAAAACAAATAAAAAAAAATTTATTTGCTGAGAGGCTAGAGAGATGACTCAGCAGTTAATAGCATGTACTATTCTTGCAGAGGACCTGAGTTTGATTCCCAGCACCCACATTAGGCAGCTTAAAACTGTCTGTAACTCCAGCTTCAGAGTATCTGACACCTCTGGCTTCCTAGAGTACCTGCACTCACATGCACATACCCCCACACAGATATACACAAAGTTGAAAATAAAATAAATTTTAAAATATTTGTCAGGCTGGGGAGGTAACTTCATGGATAAAGCTCTTGCTACACAAGTGTAATGACTGGAATTTGAATTCCCCAGAACCCATGTAAAAGCCAGGCAGGTGTAGAGTGGCCTGTAATCCAGTGCTGAGGAGGTGGAGATGGATTCCTAGGGCCAGCTGGGTAGCTAGAGTAGCTGAATCTGCAAGCTCCAGATTCATTGAAGACTGCCTCAGGAAATACAGTGGAGAATGGTTGAGGAAGACACCACATGTCAACATGTAAACACATGTACTCCACAAACACATGGAAAATGAAACTAAATAAATGAAATTATTTGCTAAACTAGAAGAATTCATCTCAATTAGGTAATTAAAGAAATTGAAAAATACACAAGGGTTTGTATTTCCTTTTTAAATAGCAACTGTCTATAATAGTGTAGGTTTCCACACATACAAACATTTTCTGGGGTTTTCGTACTTTCTAAGGGAGTTTCCAAAGAAGTAAAAATTGTATGTGGTTTTCCTAGGAAGATTAAAGCGACTTGGAAACAGTCTTAAAATTAGTTAGGGCTTTTCCAAAATAAGAATTAATCATTTTTAAATGCATAAGGGCATGGTAAAGTTTCCATAAGCTTATTAAAAATTAGAAGCTTGGGACTGGAGGTATGGCTCAGAGCTTAAGAGCATTTCCTGCTCATCCAGAGGACTCCTGTTGAGTTTCTAGCTCCCAAATCAAGCAGTTCAGAACTTCCTGTAACTACAGTTCCAGAGGATCTTACACCTTCTTCTGGTCTCTATAGGCATGTGCACACACATGGTACACATATATACACTCAGGTATACACATACACAATAAATATTTTTTAAAAACTTTTTGAAAGCTAGATGTGGTGATACATGTCTTTAAATCCCAGCACTCTGGAGGCAGAGGCGTGCTGATCTCTGTGCTCAAGGCCAGCTTGGTCTACATAGTGAGTTCCAGGCCAGCCAAGGCTATCTCATGAGAGCTTGTCTCCAAAAAAGTTAAGCTTGATGCCTATGCAGTGGCTCTGTCACTCAAGATTCTTCAGAGTGCATGTTCAGCCTTTGTGGTAATAGTTGTCCTTTTTTAAAAATCAGGTCACTTGGCATCAGCTTTGGCATTTCTTGGTCCAGTGAGATTTTACAGTGGTAGCTATAGAAATTGGTTAATGAGTTAACATTCTCAAAAGAAACCTACATCCTATGGGTACTATTGGCTCTACTGAAGTGTGTTTCTTGTGCCAGTTTCCTACTGAATGACCTTTAGACTCAAGTAGTCACATATAGAGACCATTAGATGACCAAAGTTATTTAAGTCTAGCTACCTAGAAGTTGTAACCTACAGGTCACAAAATGACTGAGGTTCGTTCATGACTATGTCCCTAGTTCAGCCTGCCTCCTAGCTATACAGCTGTTACTCCTTCTAACTTCGTTCTGTGTTCATTCTGTGCACCTTCCCTGAAGGTTCTTCTATGCCTGCTGCTATTCATTTCTTTCTGTGAGTTATGTTTGCTGACCATCCCTGAGATTACCATTTAATAATTCTTTTTTCAGTTGCCTCATTTCCTTTCCTTCAACTCTGGTATAATCTTCAAGAACACTGACCCTCTCTTCTTTTCTGTCTAGGCAGTACTTAACAGAGATATATTTGGGCACTCAGTGAAGTCCTAAGTAGAAATGAGAATAACTAGGCCCATGTGTTTATGTATATTGTATCTAGCAGCTTTTTTTTTTTTCTAAATACAGTTTAACTATGTGGCCTAGAACTCAGTATGTAGACCAGGCTGGAATTCACAGGGATCACCTGCCTCTTCCTCCCAAGTACTCAGATTAAAAGCATATGTCACCATGCCCAGCTGTATCTAGAAATATTTTTGAGAAATGAATTCGTCCTTGATTAGAAATGAGAAGGTTGTCATACTTAAAAGATTAATACTGAGGTTTCTTAATATTAAAAAATGTAGAAAAAGTCAATGACTTTTCCCTGTAAAATGAAAATATCTGAGGCATTTTTTCATTTTCCATTCCCTAACAGGTGGTTTGTTCTGGATGCAGAAACAAGAGATCTAGTTTCTATCCACACTGATGGGAATGAACAGCTCTCTGTGATGCGCTACTCAGTAGGTAGGCCGATTGCTGATCTCCATCCTGTTGTGTGCAGCACTCACTGAAAATGTGTGTTTTTACTTCTGATAAAGCTCAGTCCTTTTTTCTCTGTTTTCAAAAGTTGTGAAATATGGACTGTTTCCCTGAACATCAGATCAAATTCCACCACTGAAACCTGTAAAAGATCTACTAAAATTAAACAGCATAATAATTATCAAGCAAATATAAACTTAGAATGAATTACTAAAATTGCATTTGCAGTTGGAAACAATAAAGTGCAGTACAGTCATATACTACACATACTAGAATTTTGAGTGGATATTAAGCTGAGTATTATGTCTAATTAGCAGCCTTTTAGAGGATATAAATGATGACGATGAAGCTCGGTGGTATAAGAATTTGATAACTTTGACTTTGAGTAATTTGTTGTACTTTGTTCAAAATGTTGTTTCCATAATTTTCCAATTACCTTTTTCTGTCATTTGTGGTTTTAATATATACCATTCTTTCCTAGAGTTAGTCTGACTTTTTGTTTTGTTTTTTAGGCGTAGTCTTGTCCAAACTGGCCTGAAACATGCTTTGTAACCCAGATTGTCCTGAAACTTAGAAGCCTCCTTCCTCATTCTCACAAGTGCTGAGATTGTAGGCATACACCACCACATTAGGGATTTCTTATATTTGGAATTTGGGGGTTGGTTGTTTTTTGTTATGCTAGCAGTTGAAACCAGGGCCTCCTTGAACACGATAGGCAAACTCTCAGTCATGAGCTACATCCTCAGCCTTGAAAATATATTCCAGCTGGAGAGATGGCTCAGCAGTTAAGGTTGCTCTTGCAGAGGACCCAGTTTCGATTCCCAGCACCCACATGGTGGTAGCATCCATAACTCCAGTTCCAGGGGATCTGATGCCCTCTTCTGACCTCTGCTGGGCATAGCACCACATGGGTGCACTTACATACATGCAGGCAATGCACTAATATACATAAATTTTTAAAAAATTTAAAAAAAAGAAAGAAAAAAAATATATTCCAATAGTTGGATTAAGATCAAAAGGATCTTTTTGATTGTTTCAAAGGAAGCACAGAATGCTGCTCTCTGAACAAGGGAAAGAATGTCTGCACTACAAGATAAATCCTAAAAACAATTGTTCTGATTTCTGTTTTTGTTCTGAGTTGTTTTTACATTTATGTGTGTGCACATGTGTAGAAGTCAGAGGACAACTTACAGAAGGCAGCTCTCTTTCCACCATGTGAGTTCCTCAGGTTTAACGCTAGGTGTCTTGACTACTATGCCATCTCTTCTGCCCTAAAAGAGTTATTTTGCAACAGCAGTGTTTACTGTTTTGTTTTTATTAGTTTTTAATGCTATAATAGCAACCACTGCAAAATGTTAACAGTTAAAATCCAGAGATCAGTGAACTTTGACATTTGGTTAGGTACAATAGAGGAAATCACAGAATAAGAGGACATAGACCCTTCCTAAGAAAACCTACCCCATAAAAGGCAAAGTCTTGAGTGCTTGCCTAACTAAGCAGCTGTACACACTTAGCTGACCACATGAAGGATATTTCCTTCTACCCATAAACAACAATTAAATTGAGGGACATTTTATTTCTGAGACAGGATCTCACTGTGTAGCCCTAGCTAGCCTGGAACTTGTTATATAAATCAGGATGGCCTTGAACTCAGAGATCTGCCTGCTTTTGCCTCCTGAATACTGGGATTAATGGCATGTTCAACCATGCCCAGCAAGATTTAACAGTTTTTAAAATTAATTAATGTACTTATTTATGTGTATGAGTGTTTTGCCCGCACGTAAGTGCACCATGTGCATGCATTGCCTGAAGAGGAGGCTAGAAGAGGGCATTGGATCTGCTGAAATTGGGGTTACGGATGGTTGTTAGCCACCACATAGGTGCTGGGAACTGAGCCCAGCATTTTAATAATAGAGCCAATAAAGCAACAATAAATATTGAGACTTCAGCATTCAACACTTTTTCCTCTTTACTTCTAGATGGTACTCTCCTGGCTGTAGGATCTCATGACAACTTTATTTACCTCTATGTGGTCTCAGAAAATGGAAGAAAATACAGCAGACATGGAAAGTGCACTGTAAGTAGTAAAGTAAAATAGCCTGTTACGATATGATTGAGAAACTTCACTTCTGTTAAAAAGAGAAATGTTCACGTGAATGTAGTTGTTTTCTCCTGTTAGCTGCTTTAATCTCTAGTGTATTTATGTGAAATCTGAGATTGCCTGGGCTAGGGGTGTATCTTTGTTCCTGAGTGCTTGCCTAGAATGCAAGAGGCCCTGGGTTCAAGTCTCAGCACCTCACAAATCAGGTGTGGTAGCACATGCCTGTAATCCCAACACTTGGGATAAGGAGGTTCACAATTCAAGGTCATCTTCCTCTACATAGCAAGATTGAGGCCAGCCTGGAATACATGAGAACCTATCACAAAAAAGAAAAGAAGGGCTGGAGAGATGGCTCAGGGGTTAGGAATGCATGCTGCTCTTTCAGGGGACCCGAGTTTGTTCCAGTACCCATGTCAGGCAGCTTAAAATCGCCTGTAACACCAGATGCCTCTGATCATGGGCACCAGTACTCACATGGACACCCCCACACAGACACATAGAGAATTTAAATAAAATCTTTAAAAATGAAAAAAGAGTTGGGCGTGGTAGCGCACGCCTTTAATCCCAGCACTTGGGAGGCAGAGGCAGGCATATCTTTGTGAGTTCAAGGCCAGCCTGGTCTACATAGTGAGTTCTAGGACAGCTGGGGCTACAGGGAGACCCTGTCTCAAAAAGACCAAAAAAAAAAATTGTGATTACCTAACTGTAGAACATTATAGTTGCCTATTTGTTCTGGAAAGGTATTTCCTTTAGATGGGAACTCAGTATTTTTCTCCTTCTAGCTAGTTTTAATGCATTTTGTTCAACCTATTTCTATGGGAAACTTTTAAATTAAATGTCCCATATTCCTGCCCATTCCTGTTACTCTGCAATGTCCCATGCCACCTCTCTGCCACTAAAAATACAAGTACTTATATAGAGTTGTCTGCATTTAAGAGAGTTAACAAAAGTATGTTTCTTGTGATTTCTTGCCCATTTCTAAGGCTAACAGGTTCTCTCTATAGAATGAAAACTAAATTTCATAGACAAGCTGTTTGCTTACTCTATAGCAGAAACTCTGCCCCCACTTGAGAAATAGGCTCAGCAACTGGCAGGATATGTGCAAGATGTGTTCCTTTGTTCTCAAGTACAGCTGCCAGGCTTGGTAGCTCACACCTGTAATTCCAGCACTGAGAAGGCACGTTTCACTGCAAGAATGACTGCAAATTTAAGGCCAACCTGGTCTACATAGCAAGTGCTAGGATAGCCAGAAACAACAAAAACTAAAAAAAGTATAACTAGGACAGGGTTGTAGCATTTCCCAGCATATCATGAGGTCCTAGGTTCAATCCCACACAGAATAGGAAAGGTGGGTACTACAACCTTGGTTAAAAGGACAAATTGGATCAGATTACTCATCTAAATTGTTGAATTCTTCCTTTACCACCTACAAGCTAATGTGACCTTGGGCAAGTTACTTTAACCTTCTGTTCAGTTTTCTCATCTCTAAAATAAGGATAATTGTTTGTACTTCATGGGATTAAAAGAAGCTGATGCTAGGCTGAGATGGCTCAGTGAGTAAGAGTGCTTACTATGCAAGATTGAGAACTGAGTTTAAGTCACTAGCCCCCACCTAAAGCCAAGCATGGACACAAGCACCTGTAACCCAGGGCTATGGGGGTCAAGACAAGAGGACCACTGGTGCTTGCTGGCTGCCAGCCTAGTGCCAGGTTATACGAGAGACCCTGTCTCAAGGGAACAAGGCATAAATTGATAAGCTGGACACCCAACCTCCTCGTCTGGCCTCCACGCACACCTACATACACATATGTATACATACACACTGCACAAAGAAAGATAAAACTAAAGCACGTGGAATATTGAGGCCAGTGCTTGGCTTCCTCAGTAAATGTTGCACATTATTTTCATACAAAATGAAAAAACATGGTAAATATGTTAGGAAATTATTCAGAATTACCTCTAGGATCTAATTCAGAGGACCTGATTCAGATCCCAAAAGCATGATGAATTGGTATGGTAGCACAAATCATTTCATAGTCTTGATAAAACAGTTCATTTGGAGGAGTAAATAAAATAATTATTTCTTAGAAACATAAATAGTATAGTTTATTTTACTTGTATACTAACTGAATAGCCTTTGTTCAAAATGCTTGGGATCAAAGTGTTTTACATTTCTTAAATTTTGGCTTTTAGAATATTTATGTAGCTATAATGAGAGCTCTTGGGGGTGGTACTGAGATCAAAACCTGAAGTTTATTGATGTTTTCTATACACCTTGTACACATGGTCCAGAGGTAATTTTATGCAGTATGTTTAGTACACTTGTGTTTTGGCCCACACTTCATATAAGAGCATAAGAATTTGAAGCATTTTGGATATTCACATTAGGGATGTTCAGTTTAGCTAGGCTTGGTGGCATAGGCTCGTAATCCCAGCATCCTGGAGTCGGAGGTGGGAACATTGGTCACAGGTTCAAGGACATCTTGGTCTACATAGCAAGTTCCAGACCAGCTGAGGCTACATCATGAGACTCTCTAAAAAAAAAAAAAAAAAAAAAAAAAGAGGGGCCTGGAGAGATGGCTCAGCAGTTAAGAACACTGACTGTTCTTGCAGAAGACCCAGGTTCGAATCCCAGCACCCACACGGCAGCTAACAGATGTCCATAACTCCAGTTCCAGGGGATCCGACAGCTTCTTCTTTCCTCCATGGGCATTGCACGACACGGGTGCACTTACCTACATGCAGGCAATACACGCATACACATAAAATAAAAATAATAAATTAAAAAAAATAAAAGACAGGAAATGTTGAACTTGTGTAAGCAAAAACTTACTATTTGAGATGAGAGATTTATTTGTTTGCTGTTCTGTATATTTTGTACCAAATACTTAAATCAGCCCATTTTAAATAAACTGGTCTCCAACAGTCTGAGTTATTTTACAACTTATATAAAATATTTTGTTCACTTCTAGAACAATTATGAATCATATTCATTTACTTACATCAATCTTTTAATATATCAGCCTAATGTTTGTAATATAGTATACTAAAAGATCAAATGAACTGTTTCACTGCAGGGTGAGGGAGATCGTTCAGTTGGTTAAGTGCTTGCCTTGCATGCTTGAGGACCTGATTTAGATCCCAAGAACCCACATAAAGTAAATTTGGCATGGTGGTGCATGCTTGTAATCCCAGCACAGGAGAATGAGAAACTGACAGATCCCTGGGGCTCAGTGCTAGCCAGCCAGCCAGCCTACATGCACACACACACACACACACACACACACACACGAACATGCATGTACACACATACATATAAAGAAAGAAAAGATATTCCACAGCAGGGATTTTTTTTTTTTTTTAAGATTATTAAAGTTTACCTTATTAGGCCTCTTTTTTTTTTTTTTTTTTTTTTGGTCTTTTTTTGAGACAGGATCTCCCTGTAACCCCAGCTAACCTGGAACTTATTATGTAGACCAGGCTGGCCTCTACCTCTATCTTACAGAGATCTGTCTGCCTCTGCCTCCTGAGTGCTGGGATTAAAGGCATGCCCACACCCAGCAAATTTTTTATATTTTATTAAATTTTTATATTATGTGCATGGTTTTTGTGTATGAGTGCATATGGTAGTCAGAGGACAACTTTGTGGAATCAGTTCTCTCCTTCCACCTTTTCATGAGTTCTCATGATGGAATTCAGGTTGCTAGGCCCTAGCAAGCACATTTAATTGCTGGGCCAATTTATTTCTTAATATATTGTTTTAATTTTATGTGTATGAGTGTTTTGCCTGCATGTAATATAAGTGACCCTTTGTAGTACAATACCTGCAGAAGGCAGGTTCCAGATCCCCTGGAACAGGAATTAAGGACAGTTGTTAGCTGCCATGTATGTGCTAGGAACTGAACCCAGCCTTCTGCAAGAACAGCCAGTGCTCTTAACCTCTGAGCCATCTCTCCAGGCCCCAGTTTACTTTTTAATCACAGCGTCTTAATAGAGAGAAAAATGTTTCCATGTCTTAATAAATAGGGTATGACAAGATTTAATCTTGTTTCTGCTGTTTTGGATATTATGTAGCCAATGCTGGCCCCTACCACCTGAGGTACTGGGATTATAGGTGTGCATCACCACACTCAGATTGAAATCCAGCTTTAGAGTTTGGCTGCACTGCCGTGTGCTTATTACCTTACTTCTTTTCCTTTTGCAGATGAAGAAAATGAGTTTCATATGTAGTTAATGACCTAGCATTGGTTTTGTCTTGACAAATGTAGAACTTGAATAGTTTCCTTAACTCGTGGTAGAATAGGCTATGCAATGTTAATCCTCAGGGTTTTTTGCTCTATGTATTTTATTATTCTGTGCTTTTACAGTACAATGAATCCAGAAGAGAAACAGTGTGTATCATTTGATAATCAAAATAACCTTGGAAATGTTGGGAAATGACAAATTGATCAATTGTATGAGATTTGGTCTTCTCTAATTAGGCAGCTTTTATCTTTAATGAGCGCTTGAAAGTGTTATGTTGAGATACCCCTTAGGTCTCTTTGAGTCTTCAGTGCTGTTTAGGCATGATGAAAAGCCATCTCCCTGGCTTGTCTTCTGCTTGTGCTTTGCTTCCAGCTGTCACTTTACTATCTGCCTCCACCAGCTGGTCTTATAATCTCCTATTGCTGCTTTTATCTGTTGTCTGCTATTCAAGAGGACAAACAGGGTAATCCTGGCTCTGCCACCTACTAATTTGTGACTTTAGGCAAGTTAATTAACTTGTCTGAATCTTAATTTGACTTTCATAAAATTAGAGATTATAGTAGTTCCTATTTCATAGAACTGTTGTGAAGATGAGGTCTTTCTCAAAGTGGGACAGCTAGATCTCTCAAAATTCCAAATACAAATGCTATTCTCTACTTCCAGTAATGTTCCTGATACTAGTCAGCATTTAAGTGAGCATTATAGCTGAAGAAAGATCCTGAGATTAAAGCTTGAGGATGTGTCTCTGTAATGGATTCTAACCAGTTCTGAGCATTTGCAGTCTCTCTCCTCATGGTGTTACTGCATGGGGAAATGTTATTTGAAGGTGGGAGGATACACAGAGACACAAAGCAGCACTCCCTAATACAGGGCAGCAGGCTGCTGCAAGTGTCCCTAATGACTAAGGACATCATTACAAGCTAGGCCCTGCTCTCAACCTTTAGAGCCAAGGAACAAAATGGAGTCCATTTTTAAAGATGGACTTAAGTCAACCATATTCTCCAAAGCTGGTGTATCAAATATTAGTTTGCCACAGGAGCTGTAACTGGTACAGGCACTAAATCTAAGTTTCCGCTGGCCAACCAAGTTCTCTGTGAGCAAGACTTAGAAAACAAAATTAGAATTAGAGTGCTAATTTATTTGTCAAAATAAGATATATAAATGCAAGAGGATGGAGCGTGAGGGTCCTGTAGCCAGTGTGCTCTTCTTTAGCAGTCAGTGCCTGTGAAACCAGCCTGTGATCAGAGGGGGAGTAGTCCAGTACCTATGTTTAGGGCACAGCAGTGGCTGCCACCAGGACTACTCTTGGGTCAGGTCCCTCTTCCCTGGTTCTACCCACATTTGCTTCTGTTGCCACTCTTCTGCCTGTGGTCTTATCCTAAATCCAAACAGAGAGGCAGCACTTTCTTACCTGAAGTCAACCTACACACTTGACTTGCTGACCTTGGATCCTTTATGACCCTTATGTCTCTGCCTCTTTCTCTTTGGATTTAGGTTAATTTTGAAGTTTAACTCCCAGAGGTTCCTCTGTAGTTTCTATAAGCACAATGCAATTTCCTCTCTGGGACTGGAGAGATGGCTCAGTGATTAAGAGCACTGGCTGCTCTTGCAGAGGACCTGGGTTCAGTTCCCAGCACCTATGTGGCAGCTAACAACTGTCCTTAACTCCAGTTCCAGGGAATCCAGTGCCCTCTTCCGACCTTTGTGGGCATTGCACAACATGGGTGTACCTACCCACATGCAGGCAGTGTACTCATACACATAAAATAAAAATAATAATTAAAGCCAGGTGTGGTAGCACACACTTTTAATCCCAGCAGTGGAAGACAGAGGCAGGCGAATCTCTGAGTTCAAGGCCAACCTGGTCTACATAGTGAGTTCCAGGCCAGCTATGGCTGCAGGAAGACCCTGTCTCAAGAAAGACCAAAAAGTAATAATAATTTTTAAAATTTTTTAATTTGCTCTTCTATTCATTGAAACATTCCCTCCTTCCTTTGGTGGAGTTTAAGACACAGTCTCACTTTGTAGCCTAGGTTAGCTTCAACCTTGCAACAGTCCTCTTGCCTTAGCCTCTCAAGTATTGAGATTACAAACTGAACCATCACACCTGGCCTTCCTTTTTTAAAACTGACCCAAATATCTTTCGTAATCTCATTGAAGTTTATCTATCCTTATCTGCTTAAAATTTTAGTGTTTAAATTTTTTTTACATAAATTCTGTTTAGAGAATTATTTAGTCCTTCGCCTAGGTGTTCTGAAATGTTAAGTCTGATCTCTGACAGACTAGAGTATTGACATTTAGACTGGAAATTTTAGCATATGAAGTATAGAACAGGACATTAGCTGTTCAGTGTCTTCATGTCCTATATTTTTAAAAACCAAGAAACTACACCAAAGGCTCACTAATCACAGTCTTGTTTTCTGACCATTCAGACCAAGCCAAACCTCAGTCCACTTATCCTGCAAATACTTGAATAAAATGGTCTTGGTAACAAGAACTGGGTTCACACTTGAATGTATCTGGGATCAAACCTTAGAATCCAGATTATGTGGGAAAAAAAGATTAAGCCTGTTGTTCCCTTTTTCTCTCAATATTGCTAACCCCTGCATTTAGTGTTAATGCTACACAGTGTTTGTCATTTTAGAAATAAAGCAAGAGTAGTTCTTATCTTAGAAGTAACTGGGTAAGGATGCAGTAAAGGTCTTCATTTAATTTTCATTTCTGCCAACAAGATGTTCTCTGTGGTGGACACAGCCTAGTTTTGTATTTCTGCCTGTCTTCTAGATAAGCTTCTCACTGTCAATTGAATATACCTGAATATTTCTGGGGACTTTTCAGGAAATAACTAGGACTTACTGCCCACCCCAGTCCTGCTGAAGAATGGAAGGGAAGAAGGAGGTAGAGGCATCCCTGTGTCCTGCTGATCCTTTCATTTCCCCTTCTGAGCTTGTCTGCTCTCCCACTTCCCATGTCTACCCAGAGCACACTGCCTTCTTGCACCACATACAAAGACTGGCACATCACACTTCTCACATCAGTCCTCTAACTGGCAATACAACTCAAGTCTTTCTTTGGCTTCCCATAAGAACTCACATCCTGCCTGAGCTTAGAAAGTGAAGTGATTCAGTTGTAACGTAGAGGATTCATAGGTTCTTGACTGTATCAGATATTCACTGAAAGCAGTATGATTTTGTGATTGCTGCTATAGAAACCTATATCCGGCTGCTTTGTATCCAGAAAATTGTTTTAACATATTTTCTGCAGATCTTTGGAATTTGGGCTGGGATTAGACAGAGATCTTCCTGCCTCTGTCTCCCAAGTGTTGGGATTAAAGTGGTGCATCACCAATTTTACTTAGTTTAAATAATCAGCTTCTCAGGTAAGGTTTAATGTGATAGAAGGGTCTTAGCACTAAAAATGATTTAAAGACAGTTCTAAGCAGAAGGAATTACCACAAGAAACAACTGGGTGTGGTAGTCCACACCTTTAATCCTAACACTTTAGAGGCAGAGGCACATCTCTTGAGTGTGAGGCCAGCCTGGTCTACATGGTGGTGGTGGTGGTGGGGTGGGGTGTTGATTTTCCAGTAAGTCATTTCTCTTGAAGTTTTTCTGGGAGTTCCAGTCAATGACTTCTGCCGCCCATAACTACATAGGAGATTGGGAAATAACAATGTTTAGCTGGGCACACAGCCAAGGGTGTGTTGGATGGGCAGCTACCAGTGTACACTTCAACAATAAGTTCACCTATTGGTTAAACCAGCAAAAACTATTTTTAAAATGTAATGGAGTGAAATCCTGTTCACAACAGCAACAAAAACATGAGAATGGGCATGATGGTGCTCACCTGTTATTTCAGCTACTTTAAAGGCTGAGGTAGTGGACTGGAGAGATGGCTCAGCGGTTAAGAACACTGTTCTTACAGAAGACCCAGGTTTGAATCCCAGCACCCACATGGCAGCTAACAACTGTCCATAATTCCAGCTCTAGGGGATCCGACAGCCTCTTCTGTCCTCCACAGGAATGACATGACACGGGTGCACTTACCTACCTGCAGGCAATACAAGCATACACATAAAAGTACTAAAATATTTTTTTTAATTAAAAAAAAAAAAAAAGGCTGAGGTAGGAGTATGCAGAGTTCAAGGCCAGCCTGGTCAGCTTAGACTGCCTCAAAATAAAAAGTAAAAAAGAGGGTTGGGGATTTAGGTCAGTGGTAGAGCATTGCCTAGCAGGTGAGGCCCTATGTTTAATATCTAGTACTAAAAAAATTTTCCTTAAGTTGTGAAGAAACCTACCACCAAAGGATGGGAAGCCATGTGAGACACTGTGTGGGGTGAGAGGGAGGCGGACATGCACTAAGAGCACAGAGTAGGCCTGAAATGTTTCTAGGTGGAAGCACTTGGTAAGGATATCTGTTCCCTACAAACTATTCTCTAAATTTGATCAACCTAAACTTTTAACATATTTATAGGCTTGATAAAGTTGTAAATTTCATCTAAAATTGTTCATATGCTACAGAACTATTGTAGTTGGTTGGGAATAGCCAAATAGACTACTAGAAACAGACATGTGTCTCCCTGCAAGTATACTAGAGGGAAATTTCAAATTGGCAAAGAATGAACAGTTCTCAGTCCCCACTGTGACAGTGACTGGCCACAATTTTCTTTTCATAGCATTAAACACTGGTCAGTGCCCTGAGAACACTAGCTGCAACTCAGCTACATAGAAATTACAGGTGACCATGGATCACCAGGTTACAGACTCTTCATCATCGTAGGAAGTTCCATAGGATGGCTGTTAGAGGTGGCAAAAGGGACCTGCATGCCCACGCAGGACAAAAGTTAGGTCATGGAGCCTTGGCTTTGGTATTTTTTTGTTTAATCTTTAACTCTGCAAGTAATTTAAAATCATTTGCAAACCACTTATCTGTAGATGGTGGTCTTCCATATGGTCGACAAAACCTAAATTTATTTTCTGCACTCTTTCCCCAGAGCAGTGATAGTGTTCATCTTTGTGGTTGGTGTTGTAGTTACTCCATTTGGCTACTCAGTGGCATTAAGTGCCTGCTTAGGATACTTCTTAAAATTTCTTTTCAAGGTGATAAAACAGACTCTGCTCCCGACTCTGCCTGTGCTCATGAGGTAAAATTTGAGGCTATTTTTCCAAAGTGTGCATGCATAAGTTGAGAATCTTTTATCTAAAAATCCTTAGGCTCAGAAATTTTTCCAGCTTTGAAGTATTTGCATAGATATTACCTAATGAGCATCTGAATCCAAAATTAAAAATGCTCCAAAATCCAAAGCCTTTTGCATTGCGTCAGCATGTAAGAGGATTCAGGTTGCAGATTAGGGATGCTCAGCCTGTACTGTCCCTGGGCCTGTAAGTAGGGATAGGAAAGGGCACTGTGTTAGCATGGGGGTGATTTGATATTAAAAGTCTCCACCATCAGTTGCATTTAATCTCCTTGCTTTTGTTGTTGACATTGATATCCCAGGAAAATATCACTCTGTTTTCCAACATGAGGCAATAACTGCCCGCAAATAAGTCGCTAGAGAACATTTTACATTGATCTGCCTTCCGAACACATTCTTTGTCCACTGTATATGAGTTACATGTGTATATGTATACACACAATGTGTTCACTGCTCTTCTAAGCAGTGCCATTGAAGACTTTCACAGTGATGCAGTGACTGTTTATAAATAAATACTTCAAGTGGGTTAAATCTCCATTCATGTAGCAACTTTTTTTGGTCTTTTTGAGGCAATCACCCTGTAGCCCCAGCTGGCCTGGCACTCACTGTGTAGACCAGGCTAGGCTAGCCTTGAACTAGCAGAGATCCGCCTGCCTCAGCCTCCCAGTGCTGGGATTAAATGTGTGTGCTATCACACCCACCTAACATTTGTTGTTGTTGTTTTTTAATTTTAGAAATGTAGCTTCTCCAGACATCAGACTCATGTGCACACTATACTGTGAATATGTCCTCCTGCATACTCAGAAATACCTAGTAACCACAGTCATTATTTTGACTTTAAAAGTTGATTTCTTGTTAAGTTGCTAATGTTCTTTTCCTATCTAGCAAGTAACTCCCAGCCTGTTTTCCTGTAAACCCTGTAGTATCTGGTGATTTCAGAAAGCTTCACAATTCCTAAGTCACACGATTTAAATTTAAGGCACATAAATATATGTATTTGTACTCTGAGGAAGATCATGGATCCAGAGAGATCTTGAGACATTTAAATAGACTCCAGAGGTGGACTGGATTAGGAAGCTTCCGAATCAAACTGAAAACTAAGGTACATTGATTTATTAACTTAAACAAATATAAGCACAAGGCTTATAATTTAAAAAATAGAAAATTAGACTATAAGAAACAAAAGTGAGTTTTGAATTTGTCATCTTTGGTAAATCATAAGATCTGTGTGGTTTATCTAAAATTCTTTATTGGGAATTATCAAACACAAGTGAAGCTAGCAGGAATTAAGCATTTAGTAGTTTTTGTTTAAATTTGTAGTGTTAATAAAGCCTAAGCAACAAAAGATCACTGTTTTACTGTTTAAGGAAGGTTTGAGGTGTCAGCTGATATTTTGAGTACAGCTGTTCTGTAGGAATGCAATGCTCGGTGGCTCTCCCCCACCTGGAACAGTCTTAGGAGGTAGGCATTTTTCTAGGAGAATTTCATTCTGACTGTTTTGGGGAACCATATACAGCCCAGGGAAACTTGTTTGTGTGTAACTTGTAACAAAACCGTTCTCAGTACAGGAGTCGTGATGAGTGAATTGAAGTAACGCCTTGAGGTGTGATGGCTGTTGCAGTGTCCTCTAAGATGCAGGCCTCAGAATTCTCTAGAAGCAGGGGTTGCTTGTTTCTGGTGTATGTGTGTAGGTAGAGAGGTCAGCAGATTCCAAGTGCTCAAGTGTTCCTATTGTGTGCAGTCCCTTGAGTTCATAGTTCTACATGAGCTCTTCTGCTATCACTGACTTCTTCATATACTCATGTCTACCTGCATCTTCAGCTTCCAACAGAACAGTGTGCAAAGAAACTAGAGAACTGCTATGTGCCCTGTTCAGCTCCACAGGCCGTGATGCTGCCTGCCCGTGTCCCTTAGGCGTCCTGGCAGATGGGTACTGAGAAAGCAATGTTAGCAAATTATTAAACTGTCATTTAAAATTCTAAATGCCTTCTTACTAATCTTTCCCTAGGGACATTCGAGCTATATCACCCACCTTGACTGGTCCCCAGATAATAAGCATATAATGTCTAACTCAGGCGACTACGAGATACTGTACTGTAAGTATGAATAATCATATTATGGGCTCAGATGTATCTGTCAGGCAGTACACAGGCTGCATGGAATTTGAACTGTGCAGAGTGCATGCTGGTGTCTAACCTGACAGTTTATGTTACTCTGAGCTAAAGAATGAGTCTCACATGTTCACTTCTCTAAGAAAGTAATGAATGCTTTAAATGGTGTACAGCTGAAGGCACTTGCCTTGATGAGCAATCACTCTGTGAGATTGATGCAGCTCTAAATAGTTTTTCATTTAACAACTTTTCCTGAAGGCAGGGAGTATTATAGATGAACACTTAGACTTTTAGAGAAAAAATTAAAATTTCTATGGGAAACAACTTTATAATTCTGTAAGAACCTGTTCTTTTCCTTTTTAAATGTATCTTAATGTTTTTCAGTGTATGGATTATAAATACAAGTAAAACGTGACTAGTTTGAATCAAGATGCACTTTCAGATACATTTATACTCAGCACTATGATTATACTTCCTGTTTCTAAATTTAAAGGGGACATTGAAAATGGCTGCAAACTAATCAGGAATCGATCAGATTGTAAGGACATCGATTGGACGACATACACCTGCGTGCTAGGCTTTCAAGTCTTTGGTAAGAATGTGATAGTTAATGTGAAGAAGGGAATCTGAGGTTTTTATATACTTGCTGAGTCTATAAATGAAAAATATTGTGTTTAAAAGTGTTATTCCACCGGGCGTGGTGGTGCACGCCTTTAATCCCAGCACTCGGGAGGCAGAGGCGGGGGATCTCTGTGAGTTCAAGGCCAGCCTGGTCTACATAGTGAGTTCCAGGACAGCTGGGGCTACAGGGAGACCCTGTCTCAAAAAGACAAAAAACAAACAAACAAAAAAAAAAAAAACTGTTATTCCTGGGGCAGGAGAGATGGCTCAGTGGTTAAGAGCACTGACTGCTCTTGCAGAGGACCTGCGTTTGATTCCCCGCACCCACATGGGCTACGAACCGCCTTTAACTCCAATTCCAGGGGAATCCAAAGCCCTCTTCTGAATGCCGCATTGCACAACATGGGTGCACTCACATACATGCAGGCAATACACTCACATAAAAATAATAAAATATTTTTAAGTGTTATTCCTATTAATTTTTAGATTCAGAAAAATTATATATAATAAGATGGAGCTAGTAAGAGATTTTTTCTTTACAGAATCCACACTTTTGGACTCTAGCAAATATGAAAGTCAGGAGGAAATTGTAGCTTTATTTACATCTCATTCATATGGTGTACGTTGATCTAAAGTGTACAATACAATGATTTTCCTATATTTACAGTTGTAAAATTTATCATGATCTAATCTTAGAACTTATTCACCCTAAAAGAAACCCCATACCCATCAGTCACTCCTCTCACCCTCTACCAGATCCCAGAAGCCACCAGTCTGCTCTCCCTGCCGGTTTTCTTATTCTAGACAAATCACTAAACAGATGTGTATAATAGTGATCCATTGACAGTGGCTTCTCACTTGGCATAACATTTTAAGAATTATAAATGATATAGCATGTACCAGCATGTCTGTGGCTCTGTGGTACCCTTTTTATGGATGTCATAGTGACATCTTGTTAATCTATTCATCAGTTGATGAACACATGTTGTTTCCACTTTTCAGCCGTTATGAATAATGCTACTATGGACATGAGCAGGGTTTTTCCAGACAAGTTTTCATTTCTCTTGGGTATATACCACAGATGGGAGTTCATAGGTCACTTGTATGTTATACCTTTTGAAGAACTTCTTACTAAAAGGACTGCTTTACAAAGTGGCTGTGCCATGTACATTCCCACTAGCAGTGTGTGAGTTCCATTTTCTTTATTTTTATTATTTTATGTGTATGAGTGTTAGGACAATATTATGTAAGTGCACCCACGTCACGCAGTGCCTGAAGAGGACAGAAGAGGATGTTGAATCCCCTGGAACTGGAGTTACAGACAGTTGTTAATCTCCATGTGAGTGCTGGGATTCAAAACTGGGTCCTCTGAAGAACAGCCACTGCTCTTACACACACACACACACACACACACACACACTCACAGTGTTTTTAGTAAATTTACCAAAATAAAACATTTGTTAGCCTTTAAATGTTCCATAGTTTTAAAGCTACCCTTAATAAAGTTTGTCCGCTCAGGCTGACCATGATCACCAGTGCCTTGTAATGACTCAGAATTAGCACATTTGGTATGTGTTCTATTTGAACATAAATAAATGTTTCCAGGAAAATTCTGTGGGATAGCACACTAGACCAGTGGATGACCTGCCAGTTTCCATAATGACTTCTTGAAGGCTTCTTCCTTAAAAGGAACATGCGGTCCTAGTGGCTCCATTTTCCTATTTTACTCTACAAGTGACTGATAACTTTTAAGTAGAGACTGTAAAATGGAGATTATTGTTGAGGTAGGTGAATAGCTTTGCTAACAAATTAGCATTTATTAGCACCATCTACTGGTCCCTGTTGAATAGGGTTGGGTCTCTGTTAACCATCTTAAGGCTGTTTTGGGTTTAATGTATCTAATATTACAGTACATTTTTAGGCTAATTTTCTGTATCCCTATGCTATCCTAGGCGTCTGGCCAGAAGGATCTGATGGAACAGACATCAATGCACTGGTGCGATCCCACAATAGAAGGGTGATAGCTGTGGCTGATGACTTCTGTAAAGTCCATCTGTTTCAGTACCCCTGCTCCAAAGCCAAGGTAAAGTTCACTCAGTGGAAGCCAGTGCTGCCGTACCTTTGCCTGAAGATGGTGTACTGTCCTTGTTTGTTGCCCTTTTTTTGTTTTGATGTTTGTACTTTAAACGTATTTTCTAAGTCACCCATAATCCTGCCAACCTAGTAAAATTCTTCTCTAGCCATCTCAAAAGGGTAGTATGAAGCTCTGACATCTAGGACAGATACTTTCAGGTCTTTTAAAAAAAAAAAATAGTATGAAAGTACAGATACCTAGTTATTGTTTTGGTCCTTTTTTTATTTTTATTTATGAGAGATGGTCTTGCTGGCTTTGAATTCACCACAGTCCTCCTGCCTTGACCTACAAATGCTGAGATTACAGCGTTACACCACCATGACAGACTCCTTCCTCCTTTTCTATAAAGAAATATTAAAAGGGAATTAATGCCAATTTGTTCTTCAGATCTGGTGGCTTTGATTTGAATTAACCTGTTTTCATAAGCTGACTTAGTTTCCCTTGCCTAGTCATCTCCATTGCTTTAAGCAGGCATGTAAAGAATGGGTTTAATTTTCCTATCTGTCTGATTTATTTTATAGGCTCCTAGTCACAAATACAGTGCCCACAGCAGCCATGTTACCAACGTCAGTTTTACTCATAATGACAGTCACCTGATTTCAACTGGTGGGAAAGACATGAGCATCATTCAGTGGAAGCTTGTGGAGAAGTTACCTTTGCCTCAGAATGAGGTCATGGCAGACAGCACACTAACCAAAACCGCTGCCTCTTGCACTGAGAATGCTAGCCAATCCAGCACTCCTCCACTGCCTTCTTCCCAGCCCTTAACTGAGACAGCTGAGGAAGAAAGTAGAATAAGCAATTCTCCCACACTTCTGGAGAATAGCCTGGAGCAGACTATGGAGCCCACCGAAGACCACAGCGAGGAGCAGAGTGAGGGGGGCAGTGAAGACCTGGGTGGGATGGTTGATGAAGAGCCTGCCAAGGAGTTAAGTGAGAAGCAGAGGGCAGCCAGTCTTCCCAAGGACCACCCCTATGCTAAGACCCAGGCTTCAGGATTCTTTGTCCCTTCAGATAACAGGGTGGGCCGTGATGGGGAATAGGAATCACTGTTGATGGAGGTCTGTTTTCCAGGTCATCTGTTTTCTTCAGTAGTCTTATATGCCATCTGTGAGATGCAGCAAACCAAAAGGTTATTTGGAGTGCATTGAAAATCTAACCAAACTTAAATAGCAGGAGGAGACAGAACCGCGAGTGGGTCTCAGAAGTCACTGTGTATGGTATAAATACTGGAAACAAGCACTGCAGTTGTATCATTGAAATAAATCCATTATCTGAACGAGTTTTCTTCGGGAACAGCCGGAGGCATCACAAACACTGTTGCTCATCTACTGGCTCAGATTCCACTTTTTTTCCTGTTGCAGAAAAAGAAAGCAGGAAGAAATGTGCTGTTATTGTGGTATCGTCCCACCCCAAATGTCTAGTGGAACTTTTTTAATTAAGGAAAACTTCAGTATTGCTGAGTACAATGGTGTTGTCCTTTCAGATGATACTGCGTTTTCTTACACTACCAGTAGGTGTCCAGATGTGCTTCCTAGTCTACTGTGTAGGTGCTGCCTTTTCTAAGTTACTACAAGGAGTAGTCCTTCATTTCTTGTGTACAAATTATTTTATCCTACAACTAAGCATTGGTTTGTTGAAGAGCTTTTAATGTATATTAACCATGATTCTAAGAAATGGCAGACTCTCCAAGAAGGCCTTTCTTGGCCTAAACATTCTCTAATGTTTGGCATTCAAGTGAGTAGAAGAAAGGGGAAAAAACAAAACCCACGCCTTTAAAAGTGAACGGTAAGAATCACCTGGCTAATCTTAGCTTAGCCTTCATCATTATCTGTTTCCTCAGCAGAATAGAAACACAGTAAGTTTGAATTGGTGCTTGAAATTCCTTGGTTTAGTTGTAATTTTTATATTCAAACTAATTATGTTGAGGAATATGGTATTCAGAAAATTGCAAATTGTTTTTTACAGAGTGTGACTAATAGTCACAGTACTTTTTATAAATTGCATACTTTACAGACTTGATCTATGTGGTCATTTCGTTCCTGAGGTAGTTGCTGTGGGCCTTGCAGATATAATGTGGCTAGTTTCTATTTGGAGCGATGCATGTATTGAGATGCATTGGAAAGTTGGACTTTTTTTTTTTTTTCAAGTATTGTCAAATAACTGTTTTTCTTAAGTACGTTTCCAACTTTATAATAATTACAATTGTATTTCCTATATATTTGTTTATACTTTGATTACAAAAATCCTTTTTGTTTTCTTTTTTAACTTGATACATTGTTTTCATACTTTTTGTTGTTGGATCATGTTTAGAAACTTTGGATGTGTTCAGAAGTCTTAAGTATGCAAGTGTTTACGTGATTGTGCCATTCCAAAGTGCGTCTGAACTGTCATTCCTTTCTAGTATCTTCTCAGGAGTAATGCATATCAGGTATTTCATCATCGTTGGGAAATAAGAAAGCTCCAGTGAACTCCCAAGGACGCTTCTAGCACCTGTCCACACCCTGTGTGGAAGGGAGACTGTGCATCGAGATCAGAAGATGCGCACATCAAAGTACTCATATAGGCCTCTGTGTGTGTGGGTTATGTTCGTGTGTATATCTTTCCTTTTGTTTACAACTGTTTTTTTTTTATTATTTAAAAAAAAAAAAAGAAAAAACACCTCAAAGTAGCTCTCTTCCACAGAAGAGATAAATTCCAAGCCACCTGACTTTCTTTCAGTATGGTCTGAACACAGTCGTCAGAGAACATCTGTTTCAGGCATCTCTAGCCACCAGTTCGCAGTGGTGACGAAATCAGGCAGAGGCCATCTGGTCCTTTTGAGAAGTAAAGGAGGAGATGAACGAGCAGTTCTAAAAGAAAGTGCATTTCCTTTAGTGCCTGGGAGATACTGCTCTCCATGATAAGCAGGGAATTTATTTTGGGGACATCTGTCACCTTTGGGGTTGCCATGTACAATGAGATGTATAATCATGATACTCTTGGGTGGTAGTTTCCAAAGACACTACTAATACGCAGAAAGCGTTCCAGCTTCTAATGCTGGCAACTACTGTTTATGGTCAGTCAAATCTGTGATAATGGTTGGAAGTAGGTGGGATATGAAATTGTAGATGTTTTTAGAAAAACTTGTGAATGAAAATGAATCCAAGTGTTTCATGTGATGATGAGCCATTTCTATCATGCATTCCGATGTCATGGCAGAAAATTTTGAAGATTAAAAATAAACTGTTTCCTTTGCCTTTTCTTGTTGGGTGGTGGTGATTATCTGAGATAGTCTTGCTATATAGCCCAGGCTGGTCTTGGACTTATGGCAGTCCTGCCTCAGCCTCCCAAGCTAAATATGTTCCAACACACTCAGTCCCTTTGTCTCTTCATATGTGTCTTAACTTCATGTATTCTGATCGTTTCTGTGACTGTCCAGTTATGAGAAGACATAGCAGTTGAGAGAAAAACAGCATCTGACTGCTATTATGGACAGAAACATTCTGGTAGCAGCTAAACAGCTCATGAAGTTAGAGGAAATCACTACTACTTAAAAAACAAATCTTTATTGCTTTTATTTCATATGTTTGAGTGTATTGCCTGTGTATGTATAAGTACACCTGTGTCATGCAATGCCCATGGAGGTCAGAAGAGGGCGTTGGATCCCTTGGAATTGTAGTTACTAATGATTGTTGGTCATCATGTGGGTGCTGGGAACTAAGCCCAGATTGTCTCTGCAAGAACAGTCAGTGCAAGCTGGGTACAGTGGCGAAGGCCTGTAGTCCTAGCAACTTGGGAGGCAGAGGCAAGAGGATCTCTGTGAGTTCAAGTCCAGCTTGGTCTACATAGTTCCAAGCCAGCTGGGGCTACAGAGAGACCCTATAAAGAACAGTCAGTGCTCTTAACTGCTGAGCCATCTCTCCAGCCCCCAAAATTACCCCTTATGTATGCTCCATTTAATAGTGGAATCGCACAGCTTCGTTTCCTATCTACACTTTCTCTAATGCTGTACACTGGTTGGTCCTGGTGACCCTGGTTACCAGGCTGACCTGGCTGTCTCCCAGGGTTGGTCTTTTGAGGTCCTTGCACTTAGCAGGCTTACATTCCCTGCTTTCCCCCTCTGTGTGTTAGGTACATTTTTTCATTTTATAATCATGGAAATGAGTTTAATGGTTGCCTTACTCATCCTTGATGACTGCACTCTCACAGCTGTTCACACAAACTAACCCACACAAGGTGCTCCTGGGGTCAGAATTCCACTTCCACAGTAGAAGCTCCTGAACCACTAAATGAAGGCTTGTGTTTTGTTGGGGTTTTTTCCCCCTTAAAAAAGGAAATCTAGAAAAGAAACTAGAGAAAAAATGAATGAGATGTTAAGTACATTGAGGTTGTTAAGGCCCATAACTTACCAAAGGAACTAGGTTCCCAGCTTAAACTGACATTTAGTGGAACAAATAAACATATGCATGGGGAGGGGCAGTTTATGTGTTTTATTTATTTGGCTTTTTGAGATAGTCCCACAGAGCCCAGGCTGACCTTGACCTCACTGATAGGGTCGTAGCAAAGGAAGCAAGGTAGGAAGACCAAGTAACAGACCAAGTTCGTTTGGGAAGGGTCATGCCAGGACTTCATGCTTGCAGTTTCAATCTGTCAAGTTATGTCCTCATCTAAGAGACTTTTTTTTTTTTTTTTTTTGTCTTTTGAAGATAAGGTTTCCCTGTAGCCCCAGCTGGCCTGGACTTGCTATATCAACGAGGCTGGTCTTGATCTTACAAAGATCCTCCTGCCTCTGCTTCCTGAGTGCTGGGTTAAATGCTTGGACCACCATGCTCATTAACAAGGATAAAGACTCAGATTTGGGAAAGGAAATGAGAGAAACTAAGGAGAGAGCTCTCTCTGTCCAGGGTGACACCCTGTTGCCCGCAGAGATGTTGCACATCTGGCACTATCACTGAAACCAGGTCCTGATAGAACAGCCCATCTCCAGGATTTCCCAAAACTTGTGTCCAAGAACTGTGGACCCTCCAGGTGCTTTTCAGAAACAAACCATGCAGCCCTTTGTGCAAGTGCAACACCTGTTCCCCGTCGTGGGTGCAGGAATGTGGTAGTGGGAGCAGCAGGGTTCACCTTTGCAAGGGAAATTTGTTCTAGCCCTTTTCATCTGCCCCAGTAACTTCAAAGCTCTTGGCAAACAATCTTCCCAGCCAAAGGAACCTAGAGAGGAGCAAATCATCCCAAACTGACAGAAGACAGCTGTCTCCATGCAGATGTCAGCCTGATTTCTGTGTCCTGTCCCTTCATGAGTGATAGCCTTAGGAGACTGGCTTCCTGGACTTTTTTTTTTTTCTGACAGAACTTGCCAATCCAGAAAATCTAGCAGAAAACCTTGGTACCATGTCTTTCTCTCAAAGTATCTAAAAACAAATGTTCTGAAACAAAAGTTTGGTGTTCAGTAAACTATGGGAGAGTCATATAAGAAGATATTGTTAGGTGGTAATAGCTAACAACAATGGGCTTGATGACTTCAGTCCTTGCAACAGTCCTGAGTTCCATCCATGACCATTCTATAGATGAGGAACAGAGGAGCCAAGTAGCAGATACCTAGCAAGTGGCTGAGCCATGATTTGAGGGCTTGACCCTGGGTGACCAGTCTCCATGTTCCCCAACTGGAGAACATGTACATCCTAAGATAATGGTGGATGTCTCTCCTAAGGCGAGACACTGAAACAGGTTAGCCGACCGGAGGAAGTAATTAGGCTTCAGACTCCAGTGTCACCAAATGAAGGGCTCTATAGAAACAGATTAGTGAGAGCTGGGGCCAACGATGGAAGAGACATGTGACTTCAGAGGGATGGCACCTGGGAGCCCTTGTGATTTTGAAGTCTATCCTAAGTGATGGCAGTTGCATGAACCTGCATGTAGATTACATATCATCAAAGCCCACAACTGGTAAACACTGGGTAATCTGTAGATTACCAATGTAAATTTCCTGTTGTTACTACACAGATACATAAAGTGTCCCCATTGGGGGAAAATGAGGAAGAAAGGACTCTTGTCAGTTTCAAGCTTCATGTAAATCTATCATTTCAAAATAATAAAACTAAAATATAGCCGGGTGTGGTGGCGCACGCTTTTAATCCCAGCACTTCGGTGGCAGAGGCAGGCGGATCTTTGTGAGTTCAAGGCCAGCCTGGTCTACATAGTGAGTTCAGGTCAGCTGGGACTACAGGGAGACCCTGTCTCAAAAAGACCA
>NW_008340854.1:2866112-2896077 GCF_000622305.1 Nannospalax galili
AAACTAAACTAAAATATAAAGATGACTTGAAAACTTCTTCCGTTTGTGTTTTTGAAGAGAACATAGGGTAGAAAAGGGAGCCTTATTACAACAAAGCCCACCCCACTTTCCATTTTTTTGTTGTTTTGTTTTGAGACAGGGTCTCATGTAACCCAGGCTGGTCTCAAAATTTCTTAGTTACTTAAAAATGACCTTGAATTCTTGATCTTCCTACTTCAGGGTCTCATGTAGCCCAGGCTGGCATCAAACTTGTTAGGTAGTTGAAAATGACCTTGAATTCTTGATACTCCTGCTTCTACTTACCAAGTGTTGAGCTATACATCACCCTATCTGTTTTATGCAGTGTTAGGAATCAAAGCCAGTGTGTTGTGCATGGTGAGCAGGCTCTCTACCAATTGAACCACGTCCCCAGCAAAGCACTTTCATGCTCTTTCTGCCCTTGTGAACTCAGGTGCACCACCCTGGGCACATGAACTTGTGAAGGCTTCCACAGATGCCCTAGCTAGCACTATCTGGTTGGTGTCTGAGAGGTCCTTGCCGTGGTATAGGCATGAAGGGGCCCTGGGTGTGAGGTTTGAAAACTTGCCACCCAGGACAGCAGGGATAAGGCGGCTGAAGCCACCAACCCCTCTTCCAGTGCTCCGCACATGGTTCAGGTTGACGGTTTCTCATACAAAAGGCAGTGTTTGCAACTTCCGGTTTTCTCATACTTTCAAATATTTGCACATAATGAGATAGTTACAGGACGGGACCCAAGTCTAAACATAAAATCCATACATGTTTCAAATGCATCCATACACACAGCTCGAAAGTAATTTTATATATTAAAGTCCCTGCATTCCAAGTGTGACCTATCACATGGGATCAGGTGAGGACTTTTCCACTTGTGACATCATTTTATGTGCTCAAAAAGTTAAGTTTTGGAGCATTTCAGGGTTAGGCCAGGTATCCTTAATTTGAAAACACTGTGAAGCAGCTTCCTGCAGCACACGGAGGGAGCCAGCCCTTGGTGTTGGTGTTGACAGGGCATGCTGTCCT
The DNA here is from genome assembly GCF_000622305.1 of Nannospalax galili. NCBI lineage: Eukaryota > Metazoa > Chordata > Mammalia > Rodentia > Spalacidae > Nannospalax > Nannospalax galili. Next base: position 2,867,151 of record NW_008340854.1, read on the forward strand.
TCCGCTCCCAAACCTGTTTTGTTCTAAGAGTCTCTGGTACCGGCTCCCTCATCCTTGGAAACCCTCTCCTAAGATCATTCCCCTCTGTCTTCCCGGGAGCCTGGGCTAAGCCACTTTCTTTTATTCAGAATTAATGAAATGAAAAGAATGAACTGCCTCATGAGGCCACCGCAAGGCTGAGATGGCCCAAGAGTGACGGCTTTGCCAGCAAAATCCATTTTTGTGTTGCCGACTGTTTGCTGCCCAAGTATTTCATCACCAGAGTCATTAGCAAGAATGTCTGGCAAGCCTTGACATTTCCATTTAGAGGATGAATTAATTCTGAACTAGGCCTAGAAACCCTGTTAGGACTCAGAGGACCCCATAGCCCTCCACCTGACCTAGTAGATCAGTGCTGTTCTAAGGACAGGTAAGGAATCTAATGGCAAAAACCCAACTACAGTTGCACCATTGACCACATAAGGACAACTTGCCTAGTGACATGACAGCTGTCTAACTGATACACAAGGAAGAAATCACCTAGTGATACATTGGGCTGGCCATGGTGAAAAGGACCAGTTTAAACTGTGGTAATTATTGGGCTCCTGTGAGCACTGCCCAGTGTGGTTGGAGGTGAGCTTAGATGCTGCCCTGTGTGGCTCCGAAGCCCCAATTCCTGACTCAACAGGGAAGGGAGAGATGAAGAATGGTCCTGGGCTCTGCCCCAACCTGCTTGGGGAGGCCTGGCCTCTGTGCACATGAACGAATGCCATTCCCTTCGAACATGGAGGACAGGTTATTAGGAAGGCCAGGAGAGACTGCAGGGGGCTCCATTAATGAAGCCACCATTCAGACAAAGGAAGTTTCTTTGGGAAACTCATGTTAAGATGGAAGGGTTGGGTTTTTTAAAATTAAAACATGGGCTAGAGAGATGGCTCAGAGGTTAAGAGCACCTCTTGCAGAGGACCCAGGTTCGACTGAGTCCCAGCACCCACATGGCAGCTATGAACCGTCCTTAACTCCAGTTCTGGGGCAATCCGAAGCCCTCTTCTGACCTCCTCAGCATTGCACAACATGGGTGCATTAACATACATGCAGGTAACACACTCATAAAATAAAAAATATTTTTAAAAATTCAAACATAGTACTCAATCACATAATTGATTAAACAGTATCAAATTTAAATACAGGGATTTGTCTTAAGAGGGTGCTCAGGAAGCAAGAGACATGGCCATTCACATCCCAGGAGCCTTAGGAAATTTGAGAGTTCTCAGATACCCCTCACTTCTCCGGAGGATCTTGGCAACAGCCTTGCCTCCTCCACACTCCTTTGTCAAGGTCTGCTCTGCACCACTCTTTTACCCACCTCTGGGACACGCACTAGTGGAGAACATGGGCAGGCAGACAGGCTGGGTGACCTCTAGCACCATCTGGGTTATGACACTAGTCAGCACCTTTTCTTGAAGTCTCTGGTCTTCAGCCTTTCTTCCACCCTGCCTCCTGTCCCTGCCTACCTCACTTCTTTTAAAAAAAAAAAAAATTACTGAGTTTTTGTGCGTTTCCAATAATCTTAATCAAATTTAGACCCCTCCCCCATCCATAACTCCCCAAGGCCCCCTTACTGGATTTTATACATTCTATCATGCATGTTAAGTCCTATCCAGTGAAGCTTTTGTATCCAGATGTCCCTAGGTGCAAGTTCATGCACTGGAATCTAGTCAGCCTATCTCACTTCTCTTTTTTTTGGTCAGAGTTTTATTTTTCAAAGTGTAACATAAAGGGGGCTGGAGAGATGGCACAGTAGTTAAGAGCACTGTAGCACTGTCAGCTCTTGCAGAGGACCCAGGTTTGATTCCCAGCACCCACATGGTGGCTAGCAACTGTCCATTAACTTCAGTTCCAGGGGATCCAATGCCCTCTTCTGCCTCTATGGACATTGCATGCAAGTGTGCACTCATATGCAGGCAAAACACTCATACACATTAAAAAAAAATTTAATATAACATAATGAAGTCGAAGTCGGTATGTATTCCCGTAGTCTGTATATATTCAATGCATACACCCATGTAACCTGAACCCAGAGGAAGACCGGGTACATTCCTGACACTCGAAAGTGGATCTTGTGACAGCCTGGCCTGGATGAATTCCCTACAATGAGGCCTCTATCCTTGTCCTCTTGCACACAGAGATGATGCAGCCTGGATTTGACATGTGTCAATAGTCACCCTCTCCTTTGTGTCCTTTCATGCAACACTTCTGGGCTTAGCAATGCCATACCCACCTGCCTGTGTGCTTAGTTAAATGATGTCTGGTGGGGCTGCCCTCGCTCCAGACACTGCCCTCATCTCTGCGCCTGCGCTCACAGGGAAGACAGGCTGTCATCCTGGACCGTCCCGCATGGTGAAGAAGATCCTCCAAATGCCCGCCCTAAGTCAGTTCTTTACAGCCCTGGCCAGCATTCCTTCCTGTCTGTGCCCACTGCTATGGCTCCTGGGCCCTCACTGTCCCTCTAGCTTGTAACTACTCCACCTCCTCAAGTCTCTTTCCTCTCCAGTGTCTTCCACCCTGGCACCATGAGCTCAACATCAGAAACGTACTGGATCTGGTGACTGCCAACCGACACACTTGCTACTGGCCTACCAGAGTGCAAACTCTCCCCTCTGGACCACAGGAGCCTTGGCCTGCCTCCCTCTCTCTGGATCTAGTCCTTTCCCTCCTATCCCCACAGCACAGTCAAAAGGCAGATGCACTCCTGTGTCAACACAAACCATTCCCTCATACCCTATGCATTTTAAACAGTGCCATCTCTATGCTTGCCTTCCTGGGTCCTGGCCCTGCCTCTGGAGAGCTCGAGGCACTAGGCTGAGCTCACCTGTGAGCTCTGGAGGCAGAGGAAAAGGGACTTTCCTATCCCCGCTGCCCCACACAGAATCTGCTGAGCAGTGATAGCAGTGAGTGCTTTACAGGGCACTGAAAGTGGAGATGGGACAAGTCCCCCACCTGAGAGCAAGTTAGGTACCTATCTTGAGGTAACCCCAGATCTGCTTACAGAAAACCTGCAAGAAAGGATGGGGGGAGGGGTCCCACGAAGGAACTCAGAGGCAGCCCAGGGAGCTGGGGAATCAGGAAGTCCAGCAGGCTTCAAGATCCAGCTCAAGCACAGCATGGGTCAGCTCGCAGCGCTGACAAAGCCAGGCCCATGCTGCAGAGCATACAGCTGGAGGCAAGACTGTCTTAGCCTGGATTCAGACAGGATCCAATGTCTGTTTTCATCACCAATTATTCAGATTCCAGACCACACTGAGGTTCCTCTAGTTCTGAAGTGCCACAGAGACCAGCAAGGGGCGGAGATGGCTCAGCAGGTTAAAAGCACTTGCCACCAAACCTCAGGGTCACATGGTGGAAGGAGACAATGGACTCCGGCAACTTGTCCTCTGACCTCCACCAGGCACAACCCTAGTGCCCACACCCACATACACAAAATAAAATGTATTTTTAAAAAAGTTTTAAAGACATCTCACCTTGGGGAATCCTGCCTTGGCTTAAGCATTCTGTTCCCGTTGTAACTCATCACATCCATAATCAATTGGGACAAGAGAAAAGAAAAAATGTGCTCGGTAACCAGGAAAGGTAAGTCCTCCAACGGGGTTTTGTATTTAGACCACAGTCCAATTCCATCCCTTCTGCTATGGCCACTAGACAGAAGCTTGATACCACCACCCCATAAACAAGGTCACTGGCACCCAGGGCATCAAAGCTTAGTCTGGGCGTGGCCCCAAAAGTACAGCACACTCCCCATCTCACAAGGCTTCCTAGAAGATTGCATCCCCCAAACCTGCCCCAGAGACCACCAAGCTTGTCAAGTCAACCCATCTATCCCATAACCCCACTTAGCCCCCTTGCCATTCCCGTGGCCCATGTCTCTGGCCCAGTTGTCTCAGAACTCTACTAACAAGTCCCCATGAAGGTAGCTGTCGGCAGCTGGGCACGAGAAAAGTTAGAAAACCATTTCCCAAGGACCACTTCAGGAGGACACCGCCCAGTCAGCCACTATGAACAAAGGATCTTCTGTGTGATTCTGCTTTAATTAGAATGACAACTAATTGAAGGCAATTTACTGTTGGTTCATGAAAGGTTAATGGGATTCATGTTTTGGCGATGTTGAATACAACACAGATTTTTCGAGAAACACAAATTTAACCTTTATTCTCTTTAATTATTCGGTCAGAATAATTCCCTGGGAGCAGGTTTAATCTCAAAACGGTTCTAATTAAACACCAGTGAACTTTGAAGTCAACATCAACTTACTCAGCTGCAACTCAGTTTTCCAAATTAATCTGCCGTGTAACCTGGAGGGTTGGTGGGGGAGGGGTGGGGAGGATGGGTTCAGGTGTGGACTTCCAGAACATCAGGCCTCCTATGGCAAAGCACTTCCATAACCTGTGCCCAGACCTTCCAGAGAGGCTGGCTTTCAGCGGGTGCTCCCACTGCCTCCTCCCCACTCACACTCTGCCTCATTCTTCATGCCCCCCAACCCCTGCCCCAGCTCTGCTTCTTCCTACAGCTTTTCCTGCTGACTGGGAGCAAGACCACTGTTCCCACTTTAGCTGGATTCCATCTGAAGGTGACATTGGCAGTGACCAGAGATTTGGATCTGGCAAGTACACATGGGGCTGTGAGGAGGGCCTGTGCTTTGGTCCAGAAATAAAGCCATGGGATCATGACAAATATCAGTGACCATGGAAAAGATCCGGGCAAAGAAAGGTGTGGTGTTCCTAGGCGGGCTATTCAGAACACAAAGAAAAAAGTAATTTATGGAATGCTACTCCTCACCCCTGCCCTTCCCGCTGTGACACAGCTCCCTTGGAGGTGAGCTGTAACCGACAGGAGCGAGCAGAGCGGTGTCTGTTCCTCTGGTCCAAGATCCCATCCAGTGCAGCCTGAGGCAGCACCACCCTCAGGCACCCAGGAACCACACAAAGGCCAGGATTTGTGTGACAGCAGCTAGAGGCAGATGGGACTGTACCTCATCCTTCCTAACCCAGGAGGGGGCTAATGTAAGAGGAGTTCCCCAGAACAAGACCCCACAAGGCTTCCCCAGCCAGGCTGCCCCACCACGTAGGACACACAAATCCCATAGCCATTGACAACAGGCAATGGATGGCTGTGGAACCTCCATGGGCGGGGGAGGTCTCCACCATGTGCTCTATGAACCCTGAGATTGACAGAGACCCTGGAAACAATCCTAACAATGATTTTCCTTCCCCCCCCCCCGGGTGGTCTTTTTGAGACAGGGTCTCCCTGTAGCCCCAGTTGGCCTGGAACTCAATATGTAGACCAGGCTTACCTTGAACTCACAGAGATCTTCCTGCCTCTGCCTCCTGAGTGCTGGGATTAAAGGCATGCACCATGACACGCTTCTAAGAATGATTTTAAATGGTATTTCCTTCTATATAATCTCTGGGCTTGCTTATCAAAGGTGAAGCTCCATCTATTTGGTTCTCTAGGGAAGCCCTAGAGAACCAAAAATGATGACCGGAGAGCCTGAGTAGAGGAGTGTGAAGGGAGAAGGCCCACTTCCTGATCAACAGGCCATCAGGCTCTGTGACAAGACCTAGATGTGGGGTCTGCATCAAGCTGCAGAACAGAAGTATCAGTTTCTCAGCCATTCAGTACTACTGCTGAAGATACGACTCTAGCTCCTGAGGATCAGTGAGCTTCTAAAAACCTTGGAAAGCTTCCAACCAGGAGAAAGGTTGAAATCAGAAAGATTTGGGGTGATAAAGCTCAACATCAGGGGCTAGAGAGATGGCTCAGTGGTTAAGAACACTGACTGTTCTTGCAGAAAACCGGGTTCAAATCCCAGCACCCACATGGCAGCTAATTAAACTGTCCATAACTCCAGTTCCAGGGGATCCGACAGCCTCTTCTGATCTCCGCAGGCATTGCATGACACGGGTGCACCTACCTACATTCAGGCAACACACACATAAAAATAGTGTTTAAAAAGCTCAACATCAGACATGCCAAGGGAGCTTGCCCAGAGCCGTGTGTACAAAGAGGAGAAAACGTAAAAAGTTAGCTGGCTAGGTGCAGTGGCGCACACTTTTAATCCCAGCACTCGGGAGGCAGAGGCAGGTGGATCTCCATGAGAACAAGGCCAGCCTGGTCTGCATAGCGAGTTCCAGAACAGCCAGGGCTACATAGTGAGACTCTGTCTCAAAAAAATAAAAATTAGCCAGTGTTTTAGAAGTATGTCAACCTTCACAATACACCATTGAAAGTGTCACAGCACTCACAAGGAATGGGGAGCAGGGCAGGAGGGGAAGGCCAGATTCTGAAAAGTACTCAGCTGACAGAGGCCGCAGGGGAAGGGATGAGTGTGTACTCCCAAAGAGAAGTGGAAAGTCACTAGTCTCCATCTTTCATGCTCGTGAGTACCCTAAACATTTTCTGAAAACCTATGTCTACAGCTTTGTCTATTTAACATCTAAAAAAAATCAAAGTAACTTAAAAATAATTGTGAGAAATGTTGACTAAATTATCAGATCATCTATTTTATATATATGACATTGCATGATTAAACCACCTCCATAAGTGTAAGTACCTGTGGTGGGATATAAATACTGCAATGGGACCCCCACCTTTATTTAAAAAAAGAAATGTCAGCTAGCAAGATAGCTCAGCAGGTAAAGGTACCTGCTGCCAAGGCTGATGACCCCAATTCAATCCCCGGTTCTCACATGGTGGAAGGAGGGAACCAACTTCCAAAAATGGTCCTCTGACCTCTCTACTCATGTGTCATAGCATGCATGCATGCATACAAACACACACAATATAAATTAGAATTAGAAATGTCCCTAAATTAGAATTAGCAATATCCTCTCACCTCACTGTGTTCTCTTTGCTATAGCTGAATACCACAGGCTGGGTATTTATTATAAAGAAGAAAGGCAGTGGGGTTTGGGATGCACGTCAGTGGTGGGAGGGTGCTTGCTGAGCATGAGCAAGAGCCTGGGTTTGGACCAACTGTGGTGGCGCACTCTTTTAATCCCAGCACTCGGGAGGCAGAGGCAGGTGGATCTCTCTGAGTTCAAGACCAGCCTGGTCTACATAATGAGTTCCAGGCCACCTGGGGGCTACAGGGAGATTTAAAAAAAAAAAAAAGAGCCTTGGTATGGTTTTCCACAAAAATCAAATCAAAAAATATACATATATATACATACATAAATATATATGCACATGTGCACACACATATATTCATATGTGCATGCATACATACATGCATGCATATAGACATGCATACAGACATGCTTACATACATACACACAGGCATGTTTACATATACATACACGTAGATATACACATACATATGCATACACATGTATACAGACATACATACATTCATGTATAAATGCTCACTCAGCCTATGGTTCTGGAAGGAAATTTGAGCTGGGGCAGCTACACCGAGAGGTGCTTCTTGCTAGTGGAGACTGCAGGTACCTTAGATGACACTCAAATTCCTTTTTATTGCATTTATTGATTGTTTGATTGGTGTGTGTGTGTGTGTGTGTGTGTGTGTGTGTGATGGCATCACATGTGTGGAGGTCAAAAAACAATTTGTGACTTGGTTCTCACCTTTTACCTGGGATCAAACTCAGGTCCGCAGGCTTAGCAGCAAGCACTTTGACCCACTGAGCCATCTCAATGGCCCACACGTTTCTTCTTGAACTTGTATTTCCATTTCACTCATACTTACAATTTTACATTAGTATAGTTTTGGGTTTGAAACTCAACTGATCATACTTACATTTTGAAATTTAAATTTAGGCAAGTTTCCTAAGACTACAAGCACTTAAGTGTTGGAAGTACTTTTGTTATTCTCGGTTAGCAAACAGAGCATTGGGTTTCAGCACAGCATCTTCACACAGATGTGTCATCATAATTTATTCCCAGTCATTCTCCTATTCATAGACTTAATTAAAGTAATAGGATATAAATGTTGGCAATTATCAACTACTAGGAAAATGAGTATTAGAAACGCACCCCAGTTACAGGGAGGAGGCTGTTTCTGGTTTCCACGGATAAGCTTGCTTCCTGTTAAAACAGCAGCTTCAACACCAATTAAATATCTACTTTTTTTTTTTTTGAGACCGGATTGCCCTGTAGCCCCAATTCACCTGGCACTATGTACACCAGGCTGGCCTTGATCTCAGAGATCCTGCCTCTGCCTCCTGAGTGTTGCAACTAAAGGCATGTGCCACCATGCCCAGCTTAAACACCTACTTTTTGTGGTTATAGGTAAAAGTACTGAAAAACCTAGTTCTCTTAAGAAGGAAATAATTTTATAATAGCAATATAAATGAATTCTTTGAACTCTTCCATAACTCAAAGTTATGCAGCGATATGTAATGAAGCTTTTGAATGATTAACTGACAACTTAATTGGTTCCTCCAAGTTGGCTAAAACTTCTTGTCACCAGGGGGCAGCCTTGGACCTGAATGGATTGTCACAGAACTGAAAAAAGACCAGGGGGACTCATGTGGTTTTATTTCTTTACTCATTTCTTTAAAAAAGAAAATTATTTTTATTATTTATTTTATTTTTGTGTGTATGGAGTGTATTGCCTGTATGCCTGTGGAGGTCAGAAGAGGGCACAAAATCCACTGGAACTGGAGTTACAAATGGTTGTTAGCGACCATGTGGGTACTGGGAACTGAACCCAGGTCCTCTGCAAGAGCAGCCAGTGCTCTTAACTGCTGAGCCATCTCTCCAGCCCTGGAAGAAGGGATCTGACAGCCTTTGGGAAATAGGGCAATGGAGTACATGTGATAAGAAAGCAGAAGAGGGAACTCTCCAGGGGCAGACAGAGAACCAGCTGGAGGGCAGAGTGGGAAAGGGGGGAATAATATTTGTGAACTAAGTCTAATGACACATATGTGAAGATGCCATGATGAAACCCAGGCTTCTGCTGGAAAGATGAAGATCGTACTTAGCAGTCAGTTAGCATCTGGCCTAAGCACGTGACCTGGGGGAGGTAAGGGCAGTGGATGGCCCTCTGTTAAACAGTGTCCAGGCGGCAATGAGAGAAACTACTCTGGGAAGCCCCACCAACCTGGCAAAGGGTCCAAGTAGTGTCCTGAAGGAAAGGCTCTGAGGCTTCAGTTATAATCAAGAACGGGATGGCCTGGGCCCCTTCGTGGAAGCTGCCCCCACCACAAACAGCTGATTGACCCAGAGAAGGAACTGACCCAGACAGGCCAATTCCTCCTGGAATTCCAGCCCAGGTTCTGGTGGCTGGACAGCCATTTCCTTGAATGTGCAATGAGAATAGAGAAGCTGCAGAAACAGAGCATTATTAACCAGCTATACAACCAAGACCACAGAAAGGACAGCCACCCTGTGAGGCCTGGCTTCCCTTGGGCCCCCTTTCTGTACTGGCTGAGAGTTATAGCTTAGCCTGAAATCCTTAGAGACTGTTCCTGAGAAGTCAACGGAACAAACCAAGGACATTTACAGCATTATCAAAAAGCGCTCTGGAGACAAGTGGGCAAAATACACAAAGAATTCACAAAAATGGAAATAGAACTTTTCAATGAAAAAGACGAATTAAAAAATTAAAGATATTCAACATCACTAATTACAATAAAAAGGTAATTTAGCCCACAAAGGAATTTTACTGTGTACTGGACTGGCAAAGATGGAAAAGTTAGACACTATACTCCACTGGCGATGGTGAAGTGGAGCAGGTGCTCTCAGCCCTGCTGGATACAAAACAGCACCATCTCTTTCAGCAAGGAACAGCCATCAAAATGGGAAGAGTGCATCTCCTTAGGCTTCTAGTAATTATCCTTCCAATATATTCAACAATATAGCAAATCTGAGGTAAAGATTATTAGCAAAAAGTTAATTAACACCCTTAGAAAGGAGACTGTTATCTAAAACCATGATGCACTAATAAAATGGAATAGAGAATGGTCTCTAGGCTAACAGTAAGATCTGGAAGGTACAGCAGCATAGAGGCAAATACATCTACACATTCAGAGAAGATACCTGGAGGTCAGTGAAGGAAGCTGCAGTGGGGGAAAGTCGAGGTCAACGTAGGACCCGTTCTCTGTGCCAGTGAATAAGGAAATGCTCACAGAGAGAATCCAGGAGCCAGATCTGGGCTGCAATTGAGCATCAGAATGAAAACAGAGATGGTTATTAGATATTAAAAAGGAAATTATATGGGGCTGGAGAGATGATTCAGTGGTTAAGATACTGACTGCTCTTGCAGAGGACTGGGTTCAATTCCAACACCTTGGTTCGATGGTAGCTAACAACCCTCAATAACTCCAGTTTCAGGGGATATGCTGCCTTCTGACCTTTGCGGGCATTGCACAACATGGGTGCAGTTACATACATGCAGGCAATACACTCAACACATAAAATAATAAATAAGTTTTTTTTAAAGGAAATTACACCAAAAAAAATTTACAGGAAGATGTTTACTGTCACAGAAAAATGTCAGCAATGTAGCAGAAATGACAATATAGAAAAATCACTTAAATTTAAAAAAAATTTTAATTATGTGCATATGCCTGTGGGGTGGTTGTGCACATGAGTGCAGTGCCTACAGGGGCCAGAAGAGGGCATCAGATTCCCCGCTGGAACTGGAGTTACTGCTGGTTGTGAGCCACTTAATGTGGGGCTGGGAATCAAGCTGTCCTCTGCAAGAGCAAAACTCTCTTAACCATTGAGCCACCTCCCCAGGCCCAGAAAAATCACTTTTTGCAACCATCTTAGTGACAAATAATTCAGTCAAGATTCACCAATGAGCACAAACATTGGGTGCCAAAACTGCTGAGAACAGGGTAGTACCAGTCTCAAATACCAAGCCACAGACTGCTTATCAATTACAAAGGAGAAAAAATATCTTTTCAGGAGAATTATCTGTCTAGTAACATCTTACCTAATGTCTAATTTCAAATCACTAATAACAGAATAAGTGCCACCTAACAAAAGGGACACCACATCATCTGTGAAGGACTTCTGACCTGAAACTAGTAACATGGAGACATGGACAAACCCAAGTGAGGGGATGTCCCATGGAACTTCCCCAGACTCTTCAAACAGGTCAGTGTCAGAAAAGATGAAGGGGTTATTCTGAATAAAGGGGGACTAAAGGATCTATGACAATTACACATGATGTATGATCCTTGACTGGATCTGGATGCACAACAAAAATACCAACTATAAGCACAGGTGTTGTGGAACCTGGTCCTCCAAGCACGTGGCAGGCACCCTCTTGAACTCCCAGCACCTGGGCCTATTGATAGCGGTTCACGAGGCTCCATTCCTTCCCAAGGATTTGTACAGAGTCAACAGCTACTAGCAGGGAGGGGCCTCAGAGGCTCCTCCCTGAGGAGATATTAAGTTAATGTAAAGAAATAGAAGGGAAATCGACCCTGATGGACTGGCTCATATGACTTATCAGGGACACTTGGTTACCACCAGTTGAGGTCCCTGTGATTTTCAGACACTGGAAGACAACAGAAGAACAGGTATTACTAGGGGAACTTGGCAATGACAGAGGAAGTTTTGATGTCCAGTTCCTTCAGATAGGACTGTGTTCATAGGAGAGTTAAGAGGTTGAGGGCTGGAAATGGCAGTTAAGAGCACTTGCAGCTCTTGCAAAGGACCCAGGTTTGCTTCCCAGCACCAATACAGTAGCTCACAACCACCGGCAACTCCAATTCCAGGGGGCATGATGCTCTCTTCTGACTTCCACAGGTACTGCACACACCTGGTGCACATATAGACAAGCACACACTCATATGCAAAAAAATAAAAATTTTAAGAGATTGATTTGGGGTGGGGGAGGGGGTGCTGGAGAGATGGCTCTGCAGCTCAGAGCACCCACATGGTGACTCACAGCCTCCAGTAACTCCAGTTCTGGGGGATTTGATGCCTCTTCTGGCCTCTGCAGGCACTGCACACATATGGGTGCACCTCCATGCAAGGCAAACACATACACATTAAATAATTTTTAAAGTGGATGGTTTGGAACTGGGGATGTAGCTCATTAAGTAAAATGCTTGCCTTGCAAGCACAGGAACCCAAATTTCACCTCCAGCAAAAACCCAGGCAAGGTGGCACATGCTTGTAAACCCCAGCACTGGGGAGGTGGAGACAGGTGGGTTGCCAGAGCTTGTGGGCCAGTCAGTCTAGCCTACTTGGCAAGCTACAGGCCATTCAGAGACCACCAGAAAAAAAGTTGGCTGGGCATGGTGACCCACACCTTTAATCCCAGCACTCAGGAGGCAGAGGCAGGAGGAACTCTGTGAGTTCAAGGCCAGCCTGGTGCCACAGGGAGACCCTGTCTCAAAAGAAAATAAGTTGATGGCACCTGAGCAATGACAGTTGATATTGTCCTTCTGGCCTACACATACACACATCCTAATATGCACATTCATCAAACACACAGACATGTACATACATGTACACACATGCAAAAAAGAAAAAGGCTGATTGAGCAAGCACCTTGGTACTGGTATGGGTCTTTAGTGGCTTTGCTGAGTCCCATGGTGGGGCATGATCTTTACAAGGTAGATTTGGCTCAGGCAGATCTGGATTATTTAGACTGGCCTGTAAATCAGGTTTGTGAAGAGCAAAAGCAATCAGGAGATGGGGGGTCGGGGGCATGGGAGGGAAAGAGACCTGTCTAGATCACTTGAAAGCAATTTGGTAAGATGCCTGCTGAGCCAGTCTCTAAAGGAAAAAAATCAGAAGGCAAATTCAGTGCTTCTAAGCCTGTGGAAGGCTTTAAGGTCTGAGCAAAGGTTTAATGAAGATATAAATGACAGAGCATTGAAGATGAAAACAGTGAAGTAGTCCCAGAGTGGGCAGTTACACCCCAAGAATAAGCTGTGCACTATTTCAACTGCAACAAAGTATACTGGGGTTAGAAATTGTTCAAGCAGCCCTGTGCCCTGTCAGAAGGCAGTTGTGGCCAATGAAGAAATAGTGACTAACTACATATGAGGCCCAGAGGCTCTCAGACCTCCAAAACCTGACTCCAGCTGGGTACAGCAGTGACAGCAGGTGCTCCCTGCAACCCCAGGCCAGTCAGAAAATGGGTCAGCTTGGTCTCACCAACGGAGGTAGGGGGTGCATGGTGGCCCTATGGCAGCACCTTGGGATAATGCAGCTGGATGGCTGATGGAGAACAACTGGACTGTGGGGGCCTAAGGGAGAGCCTCCCATCCATACTGCTGTACTCAACATTTATCTCTAGAGAAAACAACTGCAGTGGATGGTTTGCTGCAGACACATACGTGGTCAAAGTACTGAGAATAAGTGTTATTGAATGCTCTCTCCCAAGTGCAACATACCCTCCAAGGGGTGTAGAGGGAATGCAAGAGCTGGGAGAAAGGAGTGTTGGGAGGTGCTATCCTCTAGTACCGTCCTCTTGAACTCCCAGCAGCTGTGACTCCCCCGATATGAACTGTTCAAGATGCAGCCTGTCAGCTTTCATCACAGAGGCCCTGCTCTCCCTGATGATTAATGGGCTTGGATGAATAGTTGCTGGGGAGACACATTTTCTTTGAAACAGTCTTACTGAGCCCAAGCTGGGGATTGAACCCAAGGCTTCATCCACACTAGGTAAGCATTCTACCCAACATTTTCTTCAGTAGTTGCCATACTTCTGTAGAGAACACAAATTAAACTCATTGTTGCCTCCAGCTACAGTTGGGTGAAACTTTTTTTTGCAGGGGGTTGGGGGGGGTGCTGGTGCCCTAGTTAAGTATACATTTATTCATCTCTTCAGAAAAAGTTCACACAACAGCAGGTGAGAATGTAAAATGTCACACCTGAGCTGGAAAGTCTGGTAGTTGTTAAAATTAAGTTAAACCATGGGCTGGGGAGATGGTTTAGTGGTTAACACCTGCCATGGAAGCATGAGGACCAGAATTCAGATCCCCATAACCCATGTAAATTCCAGGCAGATGGGACAGCCTCCCTGTAATTCCATCTTCAGAAGGGGAAACAGGATTCCCCAGAGCAAGCTGGCTAGTGAGACTAGCCATATGGATGGGCTTGATTGACTCTACCTCAATAAGGTGGAAAAGTGATCAAGGATGATGCCCAGCATCAACCTTGGGCTTACACACATTTACACACACACACACACACACACACACGAAAATGGGGGGGGTGGCTAAACAGTCGCCATATAACCTAGAAATTCCACTCTCGGATGCATGTCCAAGAGAACTGGAATGTGGAGGCAAAAGTCATGTTCACCATCTCTTACTGCAGCATTATTCATAGTAGCTCCAAAGAGAAATAACCCAGATGTCCACTAGAAGACGAATGGAGTCAAATGTTATATAGCCATGAAAAGAAATGAAGTGGCTACTGGTGACACACATCCTGTAATCAGAGCACTCAGGAGGCTCACACAAGAGAGTCACAAGTTCAAGGGCAACCTGGTCTACAAAGTGAGACCATCTCAAAAGGAAAAAAAAAGTCTGTGTAGGAACCAAGCAATACATGCCATAGTGCAAATGAGCTCTGAAAACAGCACACAAAGAAAGGCAATCACTAACAAGTCACACAAAATATCCAGAAAATGTAACTCCAGAGAGGTCAAAGTACACAGTGATTGCTTGTCACTAAGAGATGGGATGGGGAAGGGAAATGACTTAAAAGGTCCGGGGCTTCTTTGTAGGGTGGTGAAAATGCTCTGCATTCATCAGGGTAACGTCTGAACAATTTGTGTGAACTGGATGCTAACTGTGATGGTTAATATAGCTAACTTGACAGGATCTAGAGTCACCTAGGAGAAAAGTCTCTGGGCATGCCTGGGATTAGCCAGATTAGGTTAATTGAGGTGGAAGAGTCACCTTAACTGAAAGTGGCACATTCCAAGGGCTAGTCCTAGACTGAATAAAAAATAAGTGAGCACAGCATTCATCATTCTCTGCTTCCAGCCTGGAGAGTGTGAGCAGCTGCCTCCTGCTCCTGCCACCATGCCTTCCCCGCCAAATTGGACTGTATCCCTTGAAACTGTAAATCAAAACAAACCATTCCTTCCTTAAGCTGCTTTTGTCCAGTATTGTGTTGCGTCAACAAGACAATGAGTACACATGGTATATGAATCCTACTATAGTAAAACTCACATTACGGTTATGAAGGAGCATGAACCTACTCTTAGGAGACATTTGCTAAGGCATCTGTGGCTGATTCATCATTACTTCCAAACTTAACCTTAAAGGATCCTTTAAAAACCAAGCCTGCATCTCTATGTGAAGGACACACAGGTGTGTAGTGTATCATCCTGAAAATCTTTGGTGTGCTATTATTTTCTGAGACAGGATCTCTCTACGTAGCTCAGGTTAGTATCAAACTTGTGATCTTCATGCTTCAGCCTCCAGACTAATGTCACATCAGGTGTGTGCACCTAGCTCAAATACCACACCTGATTTTTAAGAAGTGATCAATGATCTTTGCTACAGCAAGAAACCATCACCTTACATGCATTAAACCTGCTTTCAGCACTAGCATAGGGCAAATGAAGTCTAGCAGTCCAGATGAACAGATTTTGTGTCTTAAATCAACTGTGCATTGTACAGATACATTCCAGCAGGTTTCTTATAAACTACACGGTAATCAACAATATGCCACTAGAAGCCTATTAATTGATTTTGAGAAAACATTATATAAAGATTGTATGGTGTCTAAATGAAAAGAAATCAAGACTCGGGTTTGGTATACCTCAGTGCTCTGCAATTATTTTACAAGATCAATTAATTGAAAAGAACTTCAAACTTGAAATGTTTTATTCATGTATTTACTCCACAGTCAAATCAATCATAATTTAAAGTTGTAACATTTTTAAAAGATAAAGGAGAATTTCTGGTACAGTTGCATTAACAAAGCAGATGCCAGTCTAAAGTGCAACACTGAACAGGTGTTCTCTGTTCCCATGGTGGAATAAATACACAACAATCATACATAACACTTCACTAAAGATCTGGGATGAGGCAAATAACCCTTTGAAACAAACTGCCCAAAGAATAGAGGCAGACTGCAAATAATTTCTACTAACATTTTACTGGAAAAATCCCAAGGTGGCTAGCTCAAACCTTTATTCCACAGGCCCGGTCTTGGCTTTTGTCTTCCTTCATCAGGCACATGCAAACCCAGAAAGGGTTCTGTGCTCCACGCTTATAAACACAGGCCCAAGTCCCCAAGGACCTGAGCACAGACTGACAATGAGCCTGTGAGCAACCTTCATCCAGAACCTCCAGGGAAATCAGGAGCCCAAACACAGAGCTCTGTGTCATTCCCTTAAACAATAGTTTTAACTGTCAAATGAACTCTGACATCTGACATGCCATATGCATTTCATAAACAAACCAAAGTGCTGTCTTCTTATCTGTTCCTTTGTTTTGTGAAAATGTTAAGTAGACCATTCAAGTGAGAAAAAAAAAAAAAACTGCACAAAATTCAAAGGGTTTATGCCATATAGCAAACCAGTCCTCCACAGGCAAATTCATTTGTTTTTGGGCTGGGAAGCCATGTAGAGGGCGATCAGGCAGTAGATGGTCCCTCCCACAGTCAGCGCCATGGTAGTCCGATAAAGCATCTGGTCAGGCAGGCCTCGTTTCAGGTGGATGGGCACACCGTCAGGTTTCTTGAAAACAAGAATTGACAAGGAGTTGGCTAATAAGAAAAAGATTTTACAACAGGGTAAAAAGAACATTCTGCCCACTGTGAAACTAGTCCATAAAACCACACAGTAGGAAAAGCCCTAATGTATCAAGTGTAGACAAAGTATTGGCATATTTTCTTTAAAATGCACTCAAGATAAAAATCCAAATTCATTCTCTAAAATGGAGTCTGAAACAACAGGAGGCAACAAACTCCCAAGTTTCCAAGGCATTTAGAGCACTAGGGATTTTTGTTTGTTTGTTTACTGAGACAGGGTCTCACTATGTAGTCCTGGTTGGTCTGGAACTCACTACATAGACCATGCTGGCCCCAAACTCAGAGCTCCTCCTGCCTCTGCATCCTGAGTGCTGGGATTAAGGCATGCAACTCCACACCCAGCTACTGGGGAATTTTTTGAAAAACAAAGACAATCAGCAGCTGAACAAAACACAGGCATAAGAAATTCTGAGTTTTCTGCATTCAGTTTGGCTTCTGACCAAAGGGGACAGAGTACCGTGAGCTATACACTTCAGCCCATTTTATAATCAACTATCTGCTTTCTATCAATTGGCTAACATGTTTAATATTCAAGACTCCACAGAATAGTTCATTATTTTGTAGATTCCAAAGTCCTCAGGCCTACAATGGCCTCTTAAATCTTATTCATCAGAATAAAAACAATTATACTGATCACCACAAAAGTCCTCATAGCCAGGATGGCCCAAAATCTAGAAAAATCTTTGTGGTGGAAGCAACTCTATACAACAGCCACAGCAGGCTCTACCATTCCATGGCACTTGATTCAGGTCACTAGGTTCTTAGTTATCTCTAAGTAGATCAATACTACTTGATATTTCAACTCTGACTTCTTTGTTGAGCATATGAACATGCTATCTGAAAACCTGTGCATGCCTATACAGTGATAAGGATGTCAACTGCCTTCCCTCTCTCACTCTTATCTACCTGTAAAAAGTTCTATCAGTTTATAGCTCAAACTAAAATCAAGAGTTTCCTATTTAAAGAAAAAGGTTTGAGAGAAACAACACTAAACTGAAACTCTGTTTTAGAAGATTTTTTTTTTTTTTTTTTTCCTGCCCATTTACTTCACAGGTTCTCTGTTTCTGAGTGTCCTCTCACCTGGAAAAATTTCTGCAGCTCTGGAACTCTGTTCTTCCCAGCATAATCATATGCCGTCACATTAGAGGTCAATTTGGTCGGTGTGGCAAATATGATGGGTGGGGCTTCTGTGGAAGCCATAGGCTTTAATCCCTGTAAGAAGGCAGAGGAAAATGGCAAGCTGAAAGTGTAGGCATCTGAGCAAATCTTTCACGAAACAGGCTGTCTGGAACAGAGGCACCACTCAACCACAATGGAAGGAAGGGGGGTTTCTGTGACTTGCATTATGTATGAGGCCTTTAGTTGGTCCTCCAACTTTTGACAAAATACCTTTATCTGCTTTCCCAGAGAAAACTCTGTCAAGAACTCCCCACCAGTAAGATGGGAAGGACAACAAAGGCCCAATGTGAGCTTAAGTACTGTCTACCCTTACCAAACCAGCAAAACATTTATGATCTGTATGAACTGCCAGTTGGATTTCACAAGGAACCTGGAAGTCCCTTTTCCTCCCGTCTAAACTAATGAACTAATGTAAAAAAAAATTACAAACATAGAACAAGGGATGAAGAGAACACTAATGCATCTTTCAATTCTCATCAATGAAGTTCCCTCATGCAACAGAGGGCCAGGAACACAAAAGGTCACAAATGGCCAAAGTGTAGAGAATAAGAGTCTGCAGAGTGTAGTCCTTGGACAGGGCTTCCATATGAAAATCCACCCACCCAGGGCTCAGAGACCATTATTACAGAAGAGGGAAAGATTCTAAGGGCCAGAGGGGAGGTGCATGACCATATGGAAATAGTCCTATAGGCTGCTGGGACTCTTCTCATATGAACCTACAGCAATGGTGTCAGTATGCATAAGACTCACGTAAACTTAGGCAGACAAAAACCCAGAAGAGAACTGTGGAAATGAACAGCAGGCCCCAAATCTTGGTTGAAGAATTACTGGCAGCTGATTACTGCTGAGTGAGGAAGAGCCAATCTTCTTAAAGGAAGGGATTCTAGATAGGCTGACTAGATCCCAGTGGATGAACTTGACATGAGGGACATCTGGGGACACTAACTTTACATGATAGGCCTTAACACAAATGACAATGTATGAATTCCAGTGGGTGGCCCTGGGAGGGTGCTAAAGGGAAAGGGGGTATAAAGATGATTTTCTAGGGGCTGGAGAGATGGCTCAGCAGTTAAGAGCACTGATTGCTCTTACAGAGAACCCGGGTTCGATTCCCAGCACCCACATGGCGGCTATGAACCATCCTTAACTCCAGTTCCAGGGGAATCCGAAGCCCTCTTCTGACCTCTGTGGCATTGCACGACCCGGGTGCACTCACAAACATGCAGGCAATACATTCACACACATTTAAAAAAAATTTTTTCTGTATGAATACGCAAAAATTCATTTAAAAATTAAAAAGAAAAAAAGAAAACTGTTTCACTTAAATTTTAGAAACCTATCAAACCATTCATGTCAGATTTATAACTGGACACTAGATTAAATCTTCAGTGACACAATTCATTTCTAATTGCAAACTGCATGTCACCATATCCCTCTGCCACCTCACACTCCAAATGCCTAAAGTCACTCCTCAGCCTACTTGGCTCTCTACAGCAAACAAAGATCCTCCCTTTCCCACGTCATGGGTGCAGCTACTCGAGAATACAGTTTTAGTTTAACTAGGAAAATATGTATTTCCTAATAAATGTATCAAAAGTTTATAGAGAAACAGAATGAGTGTATGACCCAACAGTTCTAGCTAAGGTCCCAGAATGATATCCTAAAAGACAAATGCCTTTTTTTTCTTCTTGGAGACAGGATCTCACTGTGTAGTCCTGGCTGGCCTGGAACTCCATATGTAGAGCAGGCTGGCCTCAAACTCATAGTTGTCTTTGACTTGCAAGTGCTGGAATTAAAAAGTCACAAACCACCAAGCCTGGCAGCCAACTAAGAAATACTCTCTAAACAATAAGTTGACTTACAAATCTATGTGCTAGTATTACAGAATTAGCCTTTCCATGTTTGATTATTTAACGTTAGGTTCTTCACTTTACATAAAACTGAATGTTAGCTGGGCGTGGTGGTGCACGCCTGTAGTCCCAGCACTTCGGAGGCAGAGGCAGGCAGATCTCTGTGAGTTCAAGGCCAGCCTGGTCTACATAGTGAGTTCCAGAACAGCTGGGGCTACAGGGAGACCTTGTCTCAAAAAAAAAAAAAAAAAAAAAAAAAACAACACCTGAATGTTACTAAGATCTTCACAGTACAGAACACTGTTTCCAAGAAAGGAAAAAAGCAAAATACAACTAATTATCCAGATCTAAGCACCAGTTTGGGGAAGCGGCTGTCAGTCACTGAATCCACCATTCTTGGAATGCCTACTCAAAACTGCTTTTTTCAATATAGCTCAAATCTTTAACTGAACTGGTGATACAGCTCAGTGGTAGAGCACTTGCCTAGCAGGTCTGAGGCCTTGAGTTCAATTTCCAGTACCATCAAAAAAAATTTTTTTTTTAAATCTTCAACCAAGAAGTTCAAATTCTCATATAAAATATAATTCAAGGGGTGCCCAAAATCTGAAAGCCTTATTAAAAGCATGTTTAGATGATCTCTGCTGTGAATGCCAATTTTATTTCAATGTCGCTTGTTAGTCAAAAATTTTTCCTTTTTCCTTACTGAGCAACAAAACTTAGGTTACGTTAAAGCTCTAGTAAAAGAATATCTATGGGGCTAGAGAGATGGCTCAGCAGTTAAGAGCACTGACTGCTCTTGCAGAGGACCCAGGTTTGATTCCCAGCACCCACATGGTGGCTACAAACCGTCCTTAACTCCAGTTCCAGACCGCTGGGGCTACAGGGAGCCTCTATCTCAAAAAAACAAAAACAGCCGGGTGTGGTGGTGCACGCCTTTAATCCCAGCACTTGGGAAGCAGAGGCTGGCAGATCTCTGTGAGTTCATGGCCAGCCTGGTCTACACAGTGAGTTCCAGGACAGCTGGGGCTACACGGAGACCCTGTCTCAAAAAGACAAAAAGACGAGGGAAAAAAAAAAAAGAAAAGAAAACCTCACAAAACACAAATTTTAACACTTAGGATCTATGCACTGAAAAATACACTTTACAGAAGACATATGGAAATGGCCACTTTCTTTCCTACATAATCTGGAATCACTGTCAACACCACTGGCAATTATTTCGGTACAACTCATTACCAACTGGGTTTTAGAGACAGGACGCTGGCTCCCCTTCTAATTCTAGACTGTTTTTTGGATACATTTTCATCTTCCTTCATGTTCCTATAACTGAACCATGGTCTCTTTCTTCTGTGTACTTCCTGGATGATCTCTCCATCACCAAAGTCTGCCACTACCATGAACTCAAGATACCCAACTCTATTAAATGCCATATTAATAAACTCAGGAGTTACCAAACATATCATAACAAGCTCAACACATAAATTCTAGTTTTCCTCCTCATAGCCTTCCTCTAAAAAATAAAAACTTTGCCTTTCTTCTTGCCCTGTTTAATCCTAAAAGCACATCTAATCTTGGACTGAAATGGCTCTTGGCCATCCTCCCCTGGGGCTAATTGCCGGTCTCACAGGAAAAAAAAAAAAAGATGCAACAATAACAATATCCTTTACAGTCCAAATGGGTCCTTTACTATTCTAGCCAAGTTTGCCTAGCTTCCTGTTGTATTAAGCCTTCTCATACTAAAGAATAATAAACCTAACCTCAGACAGGTTCTGGAGAACAGATGCCACTTATCCAGCACCGACCTCACCTCCAAATATGTTGCTTACTTGACACCTCACTTCAACTAATGCTGCCCTGAATTAAACAGAGCTCCCCCAAAAAAGTAATGGCCAAGGTCACAAAATCAAAGCACAAAAATTCAGTGCCTAGACCGATCTGTAATGGGACTCTACCACATCATTCCAACAGTGAGGCTGGAGACTGACCCTCCAAATGGTAGGACCTACGTGGACTCTTGAGTATCATATCACCCAGTGGTCACAGTCCCCACTTTGTAACTACGAATGGGTAACCTCGTTGCGTGTCACTTCTCACGCTTTGCCGAACATCTGACATTCAGAAAGTATCCCGGACCCATTATGTCTCCCAATGAGGATCATGACTGGCTCCTCCGTCGCAAGGCCACCAGTCATTCCCATTCTTTAACTGGTGCTCGGGGTCAGACAGCTTTTGGGGCTGTGAAAGACGCAGCATAATCGGAAAAGCCACCTCAAAAAAAAAAAAAAAAAAAAAACCGCAGACAGCTGAACCCCGAACTTGGTGAGTCACATTCTGCACCCTACAGACTCCACAGGTCACCCAGCTTGGACAAGCAGCAACCCCAGGGGTCACCTTGACCCCTGCAGGGTGTCAGACCACAAAGTGCCGGGCCAATTCCGCCTAGGGCGCAGTGACAGAGCGTAGCCTCGGCGACCGCTGCAAGCCAGAGCGCGGAGGTGCCAGGAGCTGCGAGCAAAGCGTACCGGCCGGCAGGAACAGCCCGGCTCCGACACCACGGCTGCCCGCCTCGGGCTGCCATTCTCCCGCCCAAGCTGGTGCGGGGCGGCGCATACCTGCGGGGTATACGCATCCGAAGCCCATGTTCCAACCAACTTCTGCGTGAAGCCACTAAATTTGTAGTACATCATGCCTGGAGTCCGGCTTCCCACGGCCGCTGCCCGCGCGACCGCCCCAGAGAAGGACCCCGCTTCCCCTTGGGCCGGCCCAAGACTAGACCAAGGACCCCACCCCACCCCCTACCCCGCGCCAGCACACGGGCTGCCCCGGAGCGCCTGACTCAAAACATGCCCTCTGAAGCCATGTTAGAGAAACACGCCGGGTTCTCAAGGCCGAGAGAGGAAAGCCAGCTCTAGAAGTGCACGGAGAGCGGCTGTGTCGGGGTTCTCAGAAAGCATGAGGTAGTCTCTCCCGCTCCTTTAGATGCGGGCAATACCAAGATACCTTGATAAATGCGCAAGCGCCCTGAGGACCCGGAACAACAAAGGCGGGCTCTGGGCAGGGCCTAGAGCTGGGCGGGGCTTTGGAGCTGGGACGGAGGCTTGGAGCTGGGGCGGGGCCTGAGTCGGGTTGGGTAGAGCCGTCCGCGGGCGTGTCCCGGGCATTAGTGGTGCTGCTTCGTGTCTTTCCCTGGGTTGAAAGTTTCTTTTTTATTTTTATTTTTATTTTTTTTCGGTCTTTTTGAGACGGGGTCTCCCTGTAGCCATAACTAACCTGAAACTCGCTATGTAGACCAGGCTGACCTCGAACTCACGAAGACACGCCGGCCTCTGCTCTCTGAGTGCTGGGGTTAAAGGCGTGCTCCAGCCATCACGCCCGGCTTAAAGTTTCTCTTAACACATTTTTAACTTCCCTGTAGTCTCACTTCTAACCCCGCCCCTCCATCACCTGCTGTAGCATCCTTCTCTCAGAGTCAGCCCAGACGGGTCTTAGGACTGAGAGAGTGGGAGCCCATCGGAAAACTGGAAGCATCTGTTGAGGGTTTCGCCCCAATTAATGTAAGAACATCCTCGGGGAGTGGGGTGTGGTTGCGCACTCCTGTAATTTCTGCACTCGGGAAGCCCAGGCAAGACCAAAAGGCAAATTCGAGGACCTGAGCTTCAAAGAAAAACCCCGTCTCAAAAAAAAAAAGCCTCAAGAGCTTTATATTGAGTTCGTACACTTAGTAACCTAAACTTAGGGCAGCTGGATGTAAATTTTGCAGTTTCTAAGAGCTAGATTTTACTGTCTTCTGAATTTTATGGGCATTGATTACCCATCTTTTTACCTGGCCTCTCTTCATAATAAATGCGCTGGAGGAGAGGTAACTGGAAACACTTGTGAAATCTGTACCTTATGCCTGAGAGACTTCCACTTACAACTTTTCGGTTGTAGTAGTATTCAGTAAAATGAAAAGGTGGTTTTAAACGTCCACCACGTGCAAAAGTTCTGTATAAAAGGAGTGTACTAGTTTCTCACTCTCCAGGGATGGAAACAAGGCTTTTAGTTTAATCACAAGCACATTATAGGTATATGTATACTGCATTTTAAATGTAAGTGACTAACTGATGGATGATGGTAAGGTTGACACAGAATTCTCCATAAACGTATTGAATCTCCACAAATTATAAAGTGGGTGCTGTTATCACCTCCATTTTACAACACAGGTAAATGAGACCCAGAGAAAAGTAGCAACTTGCCCAGGCCAGCAGTTAGTGAAAGAATTAATCATCAGGCTCAAGATGCCCCAGCGCTGCATTACAAATAAATAGATATAAATTCATTCTAAGAAGAGGATCAAGACAGAGCACTCCAGAACCACGTAGACACTGGCATCTTGACTTTGGCAGGTCTAAGCCCTAAATCCCCAAGTATTCAGAATCTCTAATACCCGGGACAGTAAATATTTCAGCAGCTTCAGATGCTAAGCCAATCCAGAGTTACTGCTTTTACAAAGCCGTGGTGTAATGAAAAGAACACTGAGTTCCAGTTTCTCCACAGCAGAATGATTTGAGCCCAGTCATTCATTTCCCTTTTCAGAACCCCATTTGCCTCCTCTATGGAGCCGGCATCATTATCCTGTCTTCTCACTCAGCGTCTGAGACCCAACCATTTAGGAAATCACAAAGCCTGCAGTGTTTAAGACACCTAGCTTTTTGGTCCTTTCACTTTTCCGTAGTACTTGGCTATAGATGAAAAGCTTAATTACCTGAGCTAATTTATTTTAAATTAACCAAATGCTGGAATTCCTCATCCTAGGAGAAGAAAAGAATAAGCTTGCTAGCAAATATTGGGTGGATGGAAAGGTTTTTGTTTTGTTTTGTTTTGTTTCTATCATTTAGATGGAAAAAGAAAAGTAAATGATTTAGAACAAACAGCTTCTATCTCACGCCTACTATATTCTGGACATATTTGGAGGAAATAGGAGAGAATGTTCCCCAACTTTTAGCAGCACTAAGGTGTAGCAGTTCCTGAAGGTGCCTGTCAACACTGGTTATTTTCTTAAAGTCCTTGCCATCTGATTTTAGATCCTGCGAGACATAAATTAAGAATCCTGAAAATGTTACAACAGCCGGGCTGTTCAGTGGGAGATAAAATGTCAGTAGCAGAGTGTGGGTTGGATGTCACATGGAGTGGCTGATCATGGAAAGATTTTTGTCTCATTTCCTAAATAAAATGCAGCACACTCTGACAGTCCTAAGGCACCCTTTTCTCATCCACATTTGTACATCCCAGCAATATCAAAGCCATGATCTTTGTTTTTTATCATGAAGGCTTCAGATTGCTCCCCAGAGCCTATTCTGGGGGAAGTGACCAGGACTCAGACTACAAAAACACTTGCCAGTTACTGTGTTGAGTGCAAATGCTAATCGAATGATGGCTGATGGATGGAAACGCTGCTTCTCCTGTTGAAAGGGCTGTGTGCTAATGGCCTCAGACAGGCTACTCTGCAAAAACATTTGACCATAAATGGCAAGACAATAAATTCTATTTATTTTCTGTGTATGAGTGTATTGCCTGCATGCAGATAGGTGCACCCTTATCATGCAGTGCCCGAGGAGATCAACAGAGGGTGTCAGATACCCCTGGAACTGGAGTTACAAACAGCCACCACGTGAGTGCTGAGAATTGAATCCAGGCCCTCTGCAAGAACAGCCAATACTCTTAGCTGAGTCATCTCTCCAGCCCCAACAACATAAATTCTAAACTCAGTTATACTCAATATAGATAGAACTGTCTTGTGAAATAGTTCTTAATTTTTTAATTCTCTAATTTTCTTAGAATTGGCTTTTTTAAAAATTGATATTTGGGTAGGTCGGGCAGAGCTAAAACACTTGGGCCTCATCTCATAACAGGTAAGGTGATTATGGACCCCAAGTTTGGATACTGTCCACCTTTTCTTGTTTTCCAAAGGACTCATCTATCACCTGCTTTGATGGCACTTGTTGGGAGCAGAAATACAAGATTTTTGTAAGCATTTGTTTTAGGGATACTTACCATGGGGAAGTGATGTCCAGGGAAGAGAACCCCCCAACCCCCACCCCTCAAAGGAGCCCTGTTTTTCCTTGCTTTATTGTGTATTTTGCTGCCAAATATGCAGACCAAGCAACCTTATCTGGGGACGAGCATGTGTGCAGGTAGGGGTGATGTCCATTCTGAGGTTGTGTCCCTGGAGGAAAATGGGTTAAACCAGGCAAGGTTACAGTGAGTGCTTCTTTTTTTTTTTTTTTTTTTTTTTTTTTTTTTTTTTTTACTGTGGCGTGTATCTCACCTCCCAGGAAAACAAAACAAAACAAAAAGACAAGGGAGGTAGAGGGAGTTTGTTCATTTTCACAATATCCAATATTTAAAAGTGCCAATGATTCCCCCCCACACACACATTCAAAAAGCACATCTTCAGTAAAGTGTTGGAAAACCAAATGGAGAGTTAAACACACTTCATGATACTTATGATGACATGCTGTGCAATTATTCAATAATTTTCACGTGGAAGAAATCTAGGCTGCCATCTCTTACTCTTCCCCCCCCCAAAAAAAGCCCATATCTGGTGTAGGGATTTTTTTTTCTTCAAAACCTAAAACTCTAGGATTATATTGATACTGAAAGCTTGTCATGTTCATAGCAGAGAGTAGGGTCTGGATGGCGCATTTCTTGCCCAAAGGAGGTGGAAACAGCAGCAGCTGGGAATGCATTTGCCCAGACAGCTTTATTGCAGTTTGGGATGAACATATTGACATCAGCTCCCCACTCTGACCTTCTCATTGTTGAATGTCAATACAGTGTGTGAAGCTGCCTCAGACTTGCCTGCCTGCTTTTCGCTATATGCAAGTCAAAAGCACATCCACAGAGACGGTGGATTTAACTCAAGTTTGACACATCACATTTCATTTCACTGGTAAAGAAAGGCTGAGATATGACTCATAATTTATTTTAAATCATTTTAAATACACTTAATTATGCACAGAAAAGAAGTTCAGCTCTCAAATTCTTGTGAATTTACATTAACATCATCTATAAAAATACAGCACATGCAATGTTCTGTTCACACAATGGAAGGAAAGGAGTGACCTTCCCTAATTTGGGGGTGACAGAGGAGTATTCCTAATCCCTGGGGAACCTCACTCTTTGCAGCATCACATATGTCTTCAGTATTGAACTGTTTTACAATGTGCATATATCATTTTTGTAAGCTTGTATGTACACACATCATAACATACAAGAATCCCTAAAAGGGGGACAGGTGTGGTGGTGTATGCCTTTAAGCTCAGCACTTGGGAGGTAGGGGCAGGAGGATCAGGAGTTCAAGGCCAGCCTCAGCTGTACAGTGAGTTTGAGACCAGCTTGGGCTATAGGACACCCTGTCTCAAAACCAACATCAACAAAAGTAAACATTCAAAAGAAGCTTGTGCTTGGGCTGAAGTTTAGCAGTAGAGTGCTCAGTGGTAGATGGAACCCTGGGTTCTACCCTGACACCAACAAATACCAAATAATCACTATACAGAGAGGATTCAACTGCATGAGCAATGGCTCGTTTTCTTCTGAGGCAGAACTGTTTTCTTTAGAACCTACCTGACCCTATCCAGTATGAAAACGTGGAGTACTCTAAAACCTTCTATCTCAGTGGATCCCAAATCCACCAGATTTGTGACCTTATGCTAGTTCCTTAGCTCTCCTGACCACAGAGTAAAAGTTCCAATTCAACAGGATGATCATAAGGATTAAATAAGACAATATGGGCTAGAAAAGCTTAAAATGTATAAACATGGGCCCTGGGAAGATAGCACAGCTGATAAAGTACTTGCCACAGAAGCATAAGTAACTGAGTTTTATCATCAGAAGCTATGCAAAAAAAAAAAAAAAAAAAAAAAAAGGCAGGTATGGTGGTACATCCTTGTATTTCTAGTGCCTGGGAGACAGTGATGGGAAGATCCCTGA
The DNA here is from genome assembly GCF_000622305.1 of Nannospalax galili. Taxonomy (NCBI): domain Eukaryota; kingdom Metazoa; phylum Chordata; class Mammalia; order Rodentia; family Spalacidae; genus Nannospalax; species Nannospalax galili. The sequence continues at coordinate 2,894,888 of NW_008340854.1, forward strand.
TGTTCACTTGCCAGCCAGCTTAGCCTAGTTGGTGAGCTTCAGGTATAGTGAGAGACTGTGTCGCAAAAAACAAAGTGGTACTCTCACCTCCCTCTACTTCCTGGGCTGGCATGACCCGCCAGCTTCTCTCGTGGTCCCCAGGAGCCCTAGGAGTCTCCTCCTGCCCCCATCTCCCTTTACATCTCTGGGCGGCATGGCCACCAGCTGCCCGAGACAAGTATCTTTCCTGAACCCTGCTCCCAGGCCAGTCCAACCCCCAAATTCCTGAGGAAAACATCTTTCCTGGAGGTATCCGGACTTTAGGAGAAAGCCTGAGAGCATCTGATCCTCATCTGACTTGGGCCTCTGTGGGAACGCCTGAAGACAAAAGAAATCTGGCCACTCCAATATAAAATCAAAAGAGAACTGGAAGCTTAGACAAACCGCTTTTCATGCCCAAAAAGTAAACCACAAAGACACATAAAGTTCACAAAAAGAAGCAGACCTAAACGTGAAGGCTTGAGTCTCACACAAGAATCAGAAACTACAAAAGAAATTCACATGTCAAAATCACAGAGAAAAAATAATAACATAGAGAAAAACCAAAATAACATAGCCCAACCAAATACCAATAGTCCTCTAGAGGAGTACAATGAGAACCCCCTAGAGATAATGCAGGATATGGAACTCAAAAGAATAATTATAAACATGATAAAAGAATTCAGTGAATTTAAAGAACACACAAAGAAATCAAAGAACTGAAGGAAGATAGGGATAAACTTCTGAATGAATTCAGAAAAGAGCTAGAAATATTGAACACTACTCAGGCTGAAATGAAGAAAGAAGTGAAACACTCAGTAAGCCAATTAGAAACAACAGGAGAAAGCCTCACCAATAGGATGAATGAAATGGAAAACAGAGTATCAAGACTGGAAGATAAAGTGGACGAACTAGACCACTCAAGCAAAGATTATGAAAAATTTAAGAAATCACAAGAATGGAATATGCAGGAATTGTGTGACACCATAAAAAGACCAAACTTAGGAATCATAGGCATAAAGGAAGGAGAAGAATCTCAAGTTAATGGCATGGACCAGGTCTTCAAAAGAATCGTGGAAGAAAATTTCCCAAAATTAAAGAAAGACATGCCCATACAAATACAAGAAGCATATAGAACACCAAACAGACAGGACCAGAAAAGAAACTCTCCA
>NW_008340854.1:2896227-2897182 GCF_000622305.1 Nannospalax galili
TTCCCAGTTTTAAATGACCACAGATGCCAACCCAGATTACTATACCCAGCCAAAATATCTAGTATACTCAAAGGGGAAAGAAAAATCTTCCATGACATAAATAGGCTGAAGGAATTCATGTCCACAAAACCAGCCCTTCAGAGAGTTCTGGAAGCAATACAAAGAGCCAAAGAAAGGAATGACTGTACCCAAGGGGTTGCAGAAAGAAATTCAATGAAAGTATAACGGTGGAAAATGACATCTATATCAAGAATGTGAACAGAAATAAAAATGATAGGATCCAATACACATCTTTCATTAATAACTTTAAATATTAACAGACTGAACTCCCCAGTCAAAAGACACAGACTAAGTGAATGGATTAAGAAACAAAACCCATTCTTTTTGTTGTCTGCAAGAAACTCATCTCACTTTCAAGGACACACACTATCTTAAGGTGAAAGAATGGAAAAAAATATACCAAGCATATGGTATGAAGAAAACTGTAGGCGTTGCAATTCTAATACCTGATAAAATGACTTTAAAACTAATCAGAAGAGATAAGGAGGGCCACTTCATTCTGATCAAAGGAACAATAAACCAAGATGATATTACAATCATGAACATATATTCACCAAACTCTGGTGCACCCAACTTCATAAAAACAACACTATAGGACTTTAACACCCAGATTAATCCCAACTCATTAATAGAAGGGGACTTCAATATGCCACTGTCTCCATTAGATAGGTAAACAGGGCAGAGAGTTAACAGAGAGACATTGGAACTAAACAATAGCATAAATCAAAAGGACCTCACAGACATCTATCCAGTATTCCAACCAAGCACCAAAGGACATACTTTCTACTCAACACCTCATGGAAACTTCACCAAAATCAACCATATACTGAGGTGCAAAACAAACCTCAACAAATACAAAAATATTGAAATAATTCCATGCATTCTATCAGACCAC
>NW_008340854.1:2897324-2900622 GCF_000622305.1 Nannospalax galili
GCTAAATGAAAAGGAAAATACAACACAACAAAACCTCTGGGACATGCTGAAAGCTGTCCTTAGAGGGAAGTTTATAGCTCTAAAAGCCTACATCAAAAAATCGGAAAGAATACAAATAAATGAGTTAACATTGCAACTCAAGACACTTGAAAAGCAACAACAAATGAAACCCAAACCCAAAAGACAAGAAGAAATAACAAAAATCTGGGCAGAAATTAATGAAATCGAAACAAAGAAAACAATAAAAAGAATCAATGAATCCAAGAGCTGGTTCTTGGAAAAGATACACAAGATTGATAGACCACCTGCCCAGCTAACCAAGAGAAAGAAAGAGCACCTCCAAATCAACAAAATCAGAGATCAAAGTGGAAAGATCACAACAGACACCAAAAAGATCCAGAACATTATAAGGGAATACTTTAAAAACATATCTACTAAATTTGAAAACCTAAAAGAAACGGACGGTTATCTAAAGGCATGGGAACCACCAAAACTAAACCAAGAAGAGATTAACAGCTTAAACAGACCCATAACACAGAAAGAAATTGAAACAGTTATACAAAACCACCTGGAAAAAAGCCCAGGACCAGATGGATTTACAGCAGAATTCTATCAGACATTTAAAGAAGATCTGCATCCAATTCTACTTAATTTATTCAAAAAAATAGAAATGGAGGGAGAACATCAAAATTCCTTCTATGAAGCCAGCATCGCTCTAATAACAAAGCCAGGTAAAGATACAACCAAAAAAGAAAACTATAAACCCATATCCCTAATGAACATAGATGCAAAAATTCTCAACAAGATACTTGCAAACCGCATACAGACACACATCAAAAAGATCATCCACCATGATCAAGTCAGCTTTATCCCAGAGATGCAGGGATGATTCAATACACATAAGTCAATAAACATCATAAATCATAGAAATGGGCTCAAAGACAGGAACCACATGGTCATCTCAATAGATGCAAAGAAGGCCTTTCACACAATTCAACATGCATTTATGTTCAAAGTCCTAGAGGGAATTGGACTGGAGGGAACATACCTCAACATAATTAAAGCCATATATAACAAATGCACAGCCAACATCATTCTAAATGGAGAAAACCCGGAAGCATTCCCATTGAAATCAGGAACCAGACAAGGCTGTCTACTATCCCCACTTTCCTTTAATAAAGTACTTGAAACTCTTGCAAGAGCAATAAGACAAGAGAAGGAAATTAACGGAGTAGTGATTGGAAAAGAAGAGCTCAAATTATCCCTTTTTGCAGATGATATGATATTATATCTAAAGGACGCCAAAAATTCCACATGCAAACTCCTAGAAATTATTAACACATTCAGTAAAGTGGCAGGTTACAAAATTAACCTACAAAATCTCTTCCTGTTCTCTCTTTTGATTTTATATTGGAGTGGCCAGATTGCTTTTGTCCATAGGAGTTCCCACAGAGGCCCAAGTCAGAAGAGGATAAGAAAAATAAAATATCTTGGAATAAACTTGACCAAAGACCTTAAAGATTCTACAATGAAAATTTTAAATCTTTAAAGAAAGAGACTGAGGAAGACATCAGAAGATGGAAGGACCTCCCATGCTATGGATTGGAAGAATTAATGTTGTGAAAATGACCATACTACCAAAAGCCATTTATAGATTCAATGCAATGCCAATCAAAACCCCATGACATTCGTCACAGAATTGGAAAAAAAAAATTTTAAGATTCATATGGAAGCACAAAAGACCTCAGATAGCCAAAGCAACCCTCAGCACTAAGAGCAATGCCGGGGGGATTACTATACCAGATTTTGAGCTGTACTATAGAGCTATAGTCATAAAATCAAGATGGTACTGGCACAAAAATAGACTCATAGATGAATGGAACAAAATTGAAGACCCAAATATGAGTACATGCAATTTCAGCCACCTGATATTTGACAAAGAGGCCAAGAATATTCACTGGAGGAAACAGAGCCAGTTCAGCAAATGTTGCTAGCAAAACTGGATCTCCACCTGTAGAAGAATGATATTAAACCCCTATCTTTCAACTTGGACAAAAGTCAATTCCAAATGGATCAAAGACCTCAATGTAAAGCCTGAAACTCTAAAGGACCTCATTAAACTAAAAAGCTTCTGTACATCAAAGGAGGCAACCAGGGAAGTGAAGACAAAACCCATGGAGTGGGAGAAAACCTTCATCAGCAACACATCTGACAAAGGTTTAACATCCAGAATATATAACGAACTCAAAAAACAGAGAATCAAAAAAGGAAGTAACCCACGTAAAAGATGGGCTAAGGAGCTGAACAGAGAGTTCTCAAAAGAAGAAGTAAAGATGGCTAAGAAGCATCTTAAAAGATGTTCAACATCACTAGTAATTAGGGAAATGAAAATTAAAACCACTTTAAGATTTCATCTTACCCCAGTCAGACTGGCTAAGATCAAGAGAACAAATGATACCAAATGTTGGAGAGGATGTGGGGAAAGGGGAATGCTCATCCACTGCTGGTGGGGCTGCAAACCGGTTCAACCCCTATGGAAAGCAGTGTGGAGAACTCTTAAAAAACTACAAATGAACCTACCATTTGACCCAGTTATACCACTCCTTGGCATATACCCAAAGAACTCATCCTATTGCAGAGACACTTGTACATCCGTGTTTGTTGCTGCTCTTTTCACAATAGCTAAGAGATGGAAGCAACCTAAGTGTCCCTCAATTGACGAGTGGATAATGAAAATGTGGTTCATATATACGATGGAATTTTACTCAGCACTAAAGAAAGATGAAATCATGAAATTTGCAGGTAAATGGATGGAAGTATAAACTGTTATACTAAGTGAAGTAACACAGACTCAGAAAAAAAGAAAATCGACGTATGTTCTCCCTCATCTGTGGATCCTAGAACCAAATCCTCATAAGTGAGTGTGTCTCAAGACATAACTACAGGAAATAGGATAATGGAAAGGAACCAGGGAGATAAAGGAAAAGAAAGAACCTGAAAGAGAAGAACAGTAGGAAAAGGCCTTAATACAGGAGATATGGATAAAAATTAGGTTAGTTTAATGGAGGGGGGAGGGAAGGGTATACAAGGAACCTCAAGAGAGGTAGGACCATAGGAGAAGGGTATTATTAAGGGAGAAAGTGGGAAAATGGGGGCACCTTAATTGGGGAAACCATGATGGAGGGGTTAGACAATGCAAGAGATAAATAATGCCTAGCTTGTTTTAAAAACAAAGAGAACCATATTAGGTCCAACAACCTACTGACAAATTATACATACCAGATCAAGAAATATATGT
>NW_008340854.1:2900842-2904099 GCF_000622305.1 Nannospalax galili
CTTCCTGGGTTTTTAATAGACATACTTTGAGGCCTCTACTAATTTAGTCAGAGGGACATAATAGACAGTTTGTGCTCCTTGCCCTCCGAGGTTGACTAGTTCCAGGGGACCATGAGCATCTCTCAAAATGTCCTGTAATTGTGGTGGGTCACCTGTCCTCTTGATCAAGGAGGCGGAGGAGACCCCATGAGATGGACTTGAACCAGTGTCCAGTCTACAAAGAGGAGAGTCAACACAGAGGAATCATTTCCTCCATGCTTCCAAGCAAAGCCAGCCATGGTCGAGCAGGACCTATGACTTATCTTCACATAGGAGGTACGGATAAAAGGAAGGAGCCAGGGGCTCCTCCCAAGCCCATGTGACCCCTGAGGAACAGATCCCCAAATGACCTTAGGAGTAAAAATAAATTGGTTTATCTGGGCCAACTGTACGGCCTTAAACACCTAAAAGGAAGGTATAACCAAAGATTAAAGGAGCCAATATAATTTTTTAAGAGCCCATATGTATAGCTAAAGGCTACATAACAAGCAACAATGCAAGATAGGAGATACCTTCTTTTGAGTTATTTGCCACGGTGGCCCAATTGACTCCCAGATGGTAACATAGCATAGAACTGGGAAAATGAATAGCAGACCCCAATTTTATCTAAAGGAGTATTGACAACTGATTACTGCTAGATGAGGAACAGCTGAACCCCCTAAAACAAAGACCTATAGATAGGCTGCCTAGATCCACCAGTAGTGGGGAATGGCTGGGGTGCCGACAACAGTAGCAAGGATGATCGAGTATAAGGGCTCTAGTGGGCGGGGGTATGAGAGGGTGCCACCTGGAAGTGAGTGTGTAGATGAATAAGATGGTTTGAGATGTTGTGTGAAATACACACAGACAAAATCAACAAATTAAAAAAATGAATTATACCAACAAATTGAAAAAATGAATTATATTTGAGGAGGAAGCACAAAAATTTACATCATGCTAATTAGTAGAGGTGATAAACATTACTGTTGAAATCTACCCGATGACATACACAGGCGCCAAGGATCCAAGTGCAACCGATGATGACTAGTAATAATCAGATACATACAGATTAGAGATGCATGCACCGACTTGCTTCTTTAACTAGATTCTACAACTCCAAAGATTCCACCACTTCCCAATAGCTCATTAAGAAAATCTAGAACCAAATTTGAGAGCTATGCCAAGCAATTAAGATAAATTCTTTACAAACTTTTCAAAAAGCAGGAGAGAAAACTTGTTACCTCATCCTGCGATGCCAGTTGAACCCTGATACACAAACCAGACAAAGATATCACTCACAAGGACACTAAAGATAAAATGACTCATAAATTTTCAACAAAATGCTAATCATTTAAATGTAGGAACAATAAACCATTATTTACAATGACAAAGATTTATCTCAAAGTGAAAGACTAATTTAAGATTGAAATTAATCAGTGTAACACATCACATCAACAAAACCACCTGATCATCTTAATACATGCAGAAAAATTATTCAATTTTAGAAGGGAACTTACCCATCCTGTTTGTTCTAGTTTGCTGTGATAAAACAATGACCAAAAGCATCTTGGGAAGGAAAGGGTTTTTTCAGCTTACAACTCCTAGAGCACAACCTGTCACTGAAGGAAGTCAGGGCTTGAACTCAAGGCAGAAACCTTGTGGCAGGAAATGTGGAAACTGCCATGGGTGTGCTATAGCCTGAGCTACAAATTTTTGACATAAGGTAGGACTGTTGGCCATTCCTTGAGGTAAAACTTTCCAATGATACCTTTTCATAGGCTCCTTAAAATTTATGGAAGGCACACTAAAAGCAAAACTCTTGCAATATTGAGGAGCCAAGGGAATAGTGTAAAAGCAATCTTTTAAGTCCAAGATAATTTTAAAGGTGTCCTGTGGAATAGCAGGAGGAATAGGCAAACCGGGCTGTAATGCGCCCATCAATTCCATTGTTTTATTGACTTCTCTCAAATCTTGTCCATTTACCTGACCTTTTCTTGACCACAAAAATAGGAGAATTCCAGGGTGAATTAGAAGGTTTAATATGTCCGCTATCAAGCTGTTTCTGCACTAACTGCTCAGTGGCTTTTATTTTTTTCTGGGTAAGGGGCCTTTGATCCACCCATACTGGCTTTTCGGATTTCCATATTATAGCATCAGCATGAGGTGTAGGTTGTTGAATGGCCTCTGTTAAAAATATCCTAGCCCTTTCATATCCAATTTTTGACACATTTGTAATGGTGCCTGAATTCCCTGCCCATTTCTTCCCAATCCGGCTTGCGGAAGCATTCCTTGATTCAACATTTGCTGTGAAACCTGCTCATTGGGACTATACAAATAGACTCCCATCTTACTCATCACATCCCTCCCCCAAAGATTAATGGGCAGCCCAGGATTCCTAGATAGTAACCCAGCATAGAATTGGGAAAATGAACAACAGACCCCAATCTTATCCAAAGGAATATTGACAACTGATTGCTGCTAGATGAGGAACAGCTGACCCTCCTAAACCAAAGGCCTCTAGATAGGCTGACTAGATTCACCAGAAGGGCAAGTAGTAGGGAATGGCTGGGGGTGCCAACAACACAGCAGACAGTAGCAGGGATATCAGAGTATAAGGGCTCTAGTGAGGGGAGGGAGGCTATGGGAGGGTGCTATCTGGGAAGTGGGTGTAAAAATAAATTAACTAGGACTCCCCCAGCCACAATCACCCTTCCATCTCCCCCGATGTTCTCTACTCCTAGTTTGGGCCCTGTGCCATTCCTAGTCTTGGGGCCCCAGACACCTGGGGAACCAATACTGCTTCCTGATCCTTTTCACCCAGACTAACTTAGTGCCTTCCTTGGGCCCCAGGAGCACTGCTCCTGGACCTGGCCCCACCCTCACCTCCCTCTACTTCCTTGGTCCTGCAACACACGCCAGCCTATTTCTGGGGCTGACAGCCTTTTTCTGGGGCTCCGAGGCTTACCTTTCCTCTCCCTGATCCTTTGCATCCAGTACAACCCAGCTACTCAATCCACTCCCTGGGAAATCTTGAGGCTTTTTCCCACCCCATCTGCCTTTGCATCCCTGCATGGCACGGCCATGGCCATGATCTCAGGTCAGTCCAACACCCAAGTTCCTGAGGCCAAAATCTTGAGGCTTTCCCACCCCATCTGCCTTTGCATCCCTGCATGGCACGGCCATGGCCATGATCTCAGGTCAGTCCAACACCCAAGTTCCCCTGGCCAAAATCATTCTTA
>NW_008340854.1:2908906-2909874 GCF_000622305.1 Nannospalax galili
ACCTAGGGGATAAGGAGAAAGAAGAAGCTCAACAGAGGTAGGATCATAGGAGCAAGGGTATTAGTAAGGAAGAAAGGGGGAAGTGGGGGCACCTTAAATAGGAAAACCATGATGGGGGGGGACGATACAAGAGAGAAACAATGCCTAGCTAGTCACGAAATCCAGAGGGAACCATATTATTCCTACAATCTACTGACAAATTATACATAACAGATCAAGAAAAATATCTCTAGATAAGGTTTATAGTAGGATGCTCACTCCAAGTGCTCCCAATCACAGTGAAACTAGCAGAGCCTTGCTCTGACAAAAAGGTAATGTCTACTGCTGAGGATTCAGAAAATGAGAGGCTAGGGTCTGAGGCCTCCCTTAGTAAAAAGCAGGAAGTCCCACCACCCTCTGCTCCACCATTACAGGGCATTGGCCATCGGCCTCGGTCCTGTGCCAGCTGTGGGGGAGCCCTTCCCCTTTACCCCTCTCTGGGAGAGGAATACTGGAAGCCCCTTCTCCAACCCTCCTTTCTGTATGGTTCAGAGGACAACACCCTGCGGTTCTTCCCCATTACGATTGCTCAGGGCCAACAAAACCCAAATGTCTGGAATCCATATTCCCATGACACCTTAACGTCTCAATGTCAATTGCCTTAAAATGAATTTTTCTGTATGAAACTGTGTATTTTAACAACGAAGTGGAGATCTTTTTTAAACGTTAAAACCTCATTTAATTTTATGTCTTATAGAGTTTATAATGAGTAAAAGATTGTACAAACATAATAATTCATCAGTAAACCTAAAAATGTACAGCCAGTTTTGAAAGAGATGTACCCTAGCTCGGAAAAATGTTATTGAATAGGTTAAAAAATATGTAGCAAACAACATATCTTAAAATGAAATGGAAATCTTCTTTAAAGGGTAAAACCCATTCAATTTTATGTCTTACAGGGTTTATACTGAGTTCAATATTTTATGACT
>NW_008340854.1:2910424-2989975 GCF_000622305.1 Nannospalax galili
AAGTGGTTAGGAAAGCCTGAGGAATGATACACAGAGTAGTCCTCTGGCCTAACACACACGTGCACCAAATATCTGTATATATATATATATGTATATATGGAAACCTGTATGGGAAGTAATGTTACATGAAAACAGCAAAATTGTATCTATGGTCACTGGCATAAAACAAAAATGAATTAAACATGACATAAAGCACTGAAATTTTCAATATATTGGATTTTTTAACATATTTTATTAATTTATATGTGGGTAGGGCTCTGCATCATGGTGTGTGAATGAAGGCCAGAAAGACAGCTTGCAGGACTCAGTTCTCTCTTTCTACCATGTGTGAATTCAGGTTGTGAGGATTGCCTTTACCCACTGAGCCATCTTGCTAGCCCTGGAATATATTAATGAAAAATTGGGAAGCAGAGGTCATAGGAACTGGGGATGTAGCTCAGTTGGTAGAGTACTTGTCTAACATGCATAAAGCCCTGGGTTTGATCCCTATCACCACATAAACCAGGAATGGTAACACAGACCTGTTATCTCAGCAGTCAGGAGATGGAAGCAGAAGAATCAGAAGTTCAAGCTCATCCTTGGCTACATAGCAAGTTGGAGGCTAGCCTGGGATACATAGACTCTGTCTCAAAGATTAAGAGCAGATATGTGTGTGTATGTGATACTATCAGTTATCAACTTGACACACCTGGGCAGAGGGAACCTAAATTGAAGAATTATGTCCATGGGATGGGCCTGAGGGCATGACTGTGGGGCATTTTCTTGATTGATGATTGATGTAGGAAAGCCCAGCCCACTGTGGGCAGTACCTTCCCAAGGCAGTTGGGCCTAGGCTTTATAAGAAAGGTGATGGATGAGGCATGGTGGTACATGTATTTAATCCCAGCACTCAGGAAAGAGGCAGATAGAGCTCTGTGATTTTGAGGAGATCCAGGGCTAAACAGTGAAACCTTGTCTCAAAAAAGAAGAAAAGAAGAGAAGAAGGGAAAGGGGGGGAAAGAAGGGAGGGAGGGAAGTGGGGGAAGAGAGGAGAGCTGATCAAGCCAGAGGAAGCAAACCAGTAAGGGACACTCCTCTATAGTTTATGCTTCAAGCTCCTGCCTTAAGTTCCTGGTTGGCTTCCTCCATGGTGTAACCTCTGTAAGATGAAATAAACCTTTCCTCACCCAAGTTGGTTTGGGTCAGTGCTTTATCGCAGCAACAGAAACCGAACCAGAACAAGGGAGTTATAATTAAACTTTAACTTAAAAATCTCTATATTCTGTCTTTTGCTCTGTTCTCTCCTTTTCCTCCCTGCAAGTGAGGGGGAGCTAAAGTCATGAGATAACCAGACCAGAGCTGTAAAGTGGATCCCAACAAAAACAAAGACGTAGAATCTAGTTCTAAAGCTTGAAGGCAAAATAGTCTAGTGTCCCCTGAAGACAGCTAACCTTCTGACATTGACATTAATTTAAAAATCGGATTTTTCTTCCCTACTTTTTTTTCTTAGATAGGGTCTCAATGTATAGCCAAGGCTGGCCTCAAACTGAAGTCTCTTACCTCAGCCTAATGAGTACTGTGGTGCATTTTTTTTTTTTTTACATTTATTGAGGGAGTTCTTAGCGTACCTGTCAAGAGTACACATCTCAGGAGTCAGCACTCCTTCCACCATGGGGTCCTGGAGTCGGCAGTCTTGGTAGCAAGGACCTTCACCCACTGAGCCATCTCACTAGCCCTCTGATCACTTTCAAATGCCAATTCCATTCTTTTGCTTGCCTCCTTCTTAGAGTGAAACAAATGGCATTTTGTTTCTGTTTGAGGTTTTAGTGCTAGGGATTAAAATCTAGCATGCATTCTACCACTGAGCTATATAGCTCCAATCTTGGCAATGTTTAATTTTTTTTTTCTCCTACATAGAAACTCAAAGCGATACCCCTAAAATCAGCCTCTAAGAAGGGGGGCTGGTAGGTGGGCTGTATCTGGCCAACCTGAGTTTGAGTGCCAGCTCTTCCCGTTGGTCAGCTCACTTTTCTTGAGCAACCCACTTCTCTGCTCTGAAAGGTGAATCACAGGACCGAGATGGTCTCAATCTGCTCACTGCAGCCTGGCATAGCCTGCCAAGTGCTTCCAAAATGGTGAGGGGAGAAGGGCTTCGGAAGTCTGCCTGAGTCTGTGAAACCAAAGGGTCTTTAGTCTAGGAAACAAACGCTATGGAAAACAGTCTGGGAGGAAGTCAGAACAGCAGCACGGGTTGGAGCTCAGCTTTGTGATAACTGGGAAAGCCAAAGGAAGACCTGATAGGCATCCGGTCAAATGATCCTCACCTGTCCAACCCCACCCTGTCCTGCCTGGAACTACTTCTCTATCCTAAAAGCCCTCAGCTGCATATTAGAGAACAGCAGCATCTATTTGAATTTAAATCAGAGTAAAGGTAAAAAATTTACTCAAGGTGTTTGCGCTTCTCCCCCAAACAGAAGCAAGCGGTCTGTGAACATACACAGCCTTGTTTCAGCACAGATGTCAGAAACAGGGAGCCTGTAAATCTGCCCAGGCAGTTCTGTTCTTGAATCATTAAGAACAACCGAGTGGGTGGAACAAGAACATGAAATTGCTGTGTGCACTCATGTTTTGTTTATGGAGCAATCATTTCTAGACCTGTTTTCTTTTTTTAATGAAGAACCCTTTCTATGTTTGCCTGTCATCACCCCACCTTTTCTGTCCCTAGCTCTCCCACGCCCACCAAAACAGTTAAGAGCATTACAGAAATCACACATTTAAAGAATAGGTTACATTGTCTCTCTAAACCAACTCTATTTATTCAGTCAAAATAAATTATTCAGTAATAGGAATACTACAGATTAACAATTGAATTTGAACATTGTATTGTGTAGAGGGCTTGTAACACTGCTGCCAAGTCATAAAAATCACTTTGCCCTGAGTTATTAAGAGCTGAGACCTTGTTAACCCTTGGGACACTAATTATCAGCAGGATTTAAATGGCAGACACCTTTACCCAGCACTCCCGAGGCAGAGGCAGGTAGATCTAGTTCTAGGCCAGCTATGGCTCCAGAGAGTCCCTGTCTCAAAAAGATACCTCCCCACAAAAAGTTTGTGTCCCTGCCACATTCTTCATCTCATTGAGCCTTGGGTTCTCTAGCTGTAACATAGAATGGAAACCATTGGAGGGTTGCGTGTGCTTGTGTGTGTGTGTCTCAGCCACTCACTGAACTGTAGCAGCTGTTAGGATTTTGCCAAAACCCTGTCCTCTTCTCTGATCTACCCCAACCTTAGCATATTGCAGACACCAACAAATAGTAGTTTTTAGCTTCATCATGGCAAATTGACCCCAGCTAGTGTGCCCCGTGTCTCCTGGTCTCCCGCAGTTCCCATCCTTCAGTCAGGCCAAGCTGCTCTGTCCTCCCTCCAGTCCAGAGGGGGTTTGTGTGTGGAGTTCTCCTGTTTACTGTCTGGGTGGGTCTCACTTGTTTTCTCTCCTACTGTTTGTTGTTTGACTTCTCAGCATTGTCCTGTCTGGCTCACGCCCCAGCCTGTACTCTGTGATCTGGTCCAGCAATGTCCCCCTGTTAGGGCAGCTGGAGGCAGAGCAAAATGGCATCAGGTGCTTTAAAACACAGAGATTGCATTAAAGTTTCCCCTCGGGAAAATAAGCTTGGTTTTGAAAAAAAATGTTCCGTGGCACAGATCTAATAATTTAGTTCCATGATAATTTCTCCTCTGCCAGCTCTAATTGCCAAGGCTTCTTTCAGAACAATGCAGTGCAGCATTACTGCTTTTTGTTGGCTAGCCAGGCTGCACTTACACAGATCTTCCTCCAGAGAGCCTGTCACATTACCCACAACACAAACAGGCACCAGAGAAACCTCCCAAACAAGACCAGGGTGGGTCAGGGAGAAGACCCAACACCCTTAGGTGTCCTGGCTTCCCCAGGAGTCTTCACAGAAGTACTTTGTCATCTGAAAGCCTGTCTAGTCACCTTTCCTGTGGGAACTTCAGAAATGTGTAAACCAGGTCACAGGTTACCTTTCCTCAGGACCTGGGACTGCCTAGGACTGTTCCCAGCTGTGTGCTCCCAGGGAGTCTGTGATTAAATCAGAGCTCAGAGCTGTGACACTTTTCCAAGAGAGCAAGAATACTGCCAGTCAAGTAGTGTTAATTCCTGGAGGGTTGTAAAAGTGCCATTTATCCTGCAAGCTGCAGGGTGAGCAGCTCAGTAGGATTCGAAGTTAAATGATGCACGAAGAACAACTCAGTCAGGATTTTGTGCCTAGGAATTAAAAACAGAGCAGAGACCAAAAACAGACCAAACCTATTTTTGTATTGATTGCAAATACTATAACAAAGGATGTTTGCATTAAATTCTCTTTATGAAGCCACATGTAACCTGAATTAACAGACTCTGGAGGCTGCAACTTTTCAGCAGCACCTCAGAGGCACGAATACAGTTTTGCAACTATGTCTGTATGGAGCTAGGCCCCTGCAGCCTTCCCCTGGGCCAAGTTATTGTGTTTTTGTTTGAGGTGTGTGTTTAGGCAGGAAGGTCAGAAGACAACTTCTGGTGTTCCTTACCTTCTACTTTTTCCAGAGTCTGCTCGGCTCTGTATGCAGCTGGCCTGCGAGCTTCTAAGGATTCTCCTGCTTTTGCCTCCCCTTAAGAATGTTGGGATTACAGGCACATTCTGTAGTGTGTCCAGCTTCATGTGGGTTCTGGGAATCCAAACTCGGGCTCTCATGCTTATTTGACAAGCACTTTACCCAGAGCCATCTCCTCAGTCCTCCCCAGGCCAGGTTTTAGTCATTTGGACACTGTCCTAGCAATGAGGTGATCTCCAGGAAAAATGGGTGGAGTAGGGCTGAGAAGGATGTGGGTTCTACCGAGTGTGGGAGACAGTAGCAGGGCCCCTGGGAGCAGAGAGTGGGTTGGTAAAGAAGGGCTAGGCATTTGCTTGCTATCCTGTCTTGGGCTTCCAGACCTCTGATTTAGAAAATCGTGGGGAATTTCTCATTTCTGAGGAGGGTGGCACAACAAAATAAGCCCCATGTAACCATGTAGATGAACACTGGTGGTCGCCATACTTATTCAATAAGTATGACCCCAAAATGCAGTTAGCCTCAATAATATAGATTGGCAAGCTCACAGATGGAATGTTCTGTCTGTATTGGTCAATATGGTAGCCACTGTACAATTGTGCCCATCAAACACTTAAAGTGGATAGTGTGATGAGAAACTTAATTCTAACTTTGTTTCATTTTCCATTTACTTTAGATGGCCATGTGTGGCTAGTGGCTATGGTGCTGGATATACAGGTTTATGGAGGGTAGGACGGGAAGGAAAAAAGACTTTCCCCTAGAAGTAAGCTTCCTTGTTTGTCCAAGCCCTCATGGAGGGAATTCCCAACTCATTTGCTAATGAATTCAGGCCCTGAGAGTAAAAAATTTCAATTTGTATTGCAAAGTGCTTTAATTCCTGTCTAAATGTTGAACCATAACAACTCTTTCACAATTTCAGTGAGGAAAAATACCATTTTATGCTTCTGAAAAATGAAATGTCATTCTCGGCATGTGCCCACCATTAATATCTGCATCTTCTTGCCATGGGGCTCTGCCTCTGTGGGCTTCTGACATCGAGTTATGATTTTTACAGCCAGAGGCATAAACATATTCTTCTACTGCTCATGACAGGTCAGGTGCCCCCCTCCCCTGCCTTTGACAACCACTCCATCTGGAAGTTCACTGCCTTTCAACATTTGTTTGGGGAAACAGCCACTTCCTCCTCCGTTGACAGTTCAGTAGTCAGCTCACATCAGCCAATCTGCACATCCTCTCTTCAACCCCCCACCCCTGGGCCTACATAACTCCCCTGAGGACAAAGTGTCTTCTGCCCACAGAGTGAGCACTAGGGAAGGGGTACTATAGCCATCTCTTGTTGCCCATCCAGGACCCAAACCCCCAGCACCCTTGCATAGCAGGCTCTGAAGTCCTAGTCTTATCCCTTGTAAGAGACTCAGGTGAAGGGAACAAAAAATTCACAATGGCACAGGTTAGAAGGAGCAGGTAAGCAAGAGACCTAGATTTTTCAGATTAAAAACTAAGGGCTGGGTGTGGTAGCACATGCCTTCAATCCCAGCATTTGGGAGGCAGAGGCAAGTGGATCTCTGTGAGATCCAGGCCAGCCTGGTCTACATAGTGAGTTCCAGGCAAGCCAGGGCTACACAGTAAGAGAACCAGTAGGGGCTAGGGAGATAGCTCAGTCAGTAAAGAGCTTGCCTTACAAGCATGAGGACCTGAGTTTGATTCCCAGAACCCATGTTTAAAAGGGGCTGGAGAGATGGCTCAGCAGTTAAGAGCACTGACTGCTCTTGCAGAGGACCCGGGTTCGATTCCCAGAATCCACATGCCGGCTATGAACTGCCCTTCACTCCAGTTCCAGGGGAATCCGAAGCCCTCTTCTGACCTCCGCAGCATTGCACGACATGGGTGCACTCACATACGTGCAGGCAATATACTCATACACATAAAATAAATAAAATATTTTTTAAAAAAGCCAAGTGTAGTGGTGCATGCTTATAATTCCAGTGTTGGCAGAATCCCTGGGGCTAATGACCAGCCAGCCTTGCCTAATTGGCATGCTTCATGCCAATAAGAGACCTTATATCCCAAAACAAAGATGGACAGCACCTGAGGAACGACACCCAAGGTTGTCATGATATGCACATACATGCGTGGACATCCACACATGCCCACACCATGAACGATGCAGTAAGCTGGCAGCTGGGAGCCATGTGCCTGAGCCAAACAAGCTCATACAAACAAGTCAAACAACGCATCCATAAAGGCATGCATTGCAGGGTAGCTCTTATAGAACTCTGTCTCCTGGTCTTGTAAAAATTGCCAAGGACTTGCCCAGCAGCAGCAGGCCCTAAAGAGTGGGGAGGAGCCTAGGATACAAGGGTACCCAAGGATTCTGAGAGGATCCCAGACAAAGCTGTATGAGCAGTACGGGCCACTCAGCCAGGCCTGCTTAATTGATGCAGGTTCCTAATGAGCAGGATAAACACCATTCGGGGCTGTTTGCTGTGAAATGGACTAGGGTGTGCGAGAAATAGGCCTCAAATGGGCAGAAAACACACATCAGCAGAAAATGTGCTGGGAAAGTTGGAATCGAAGATGTGTGGTCCTGGGTGTGCAGAGGCGTTAATGCTTATGTAATTAATCATTTCAGATTTGAAGATTGGGATTTTTTTCCATTTTAATTAATTAACCAGTAGACTCATTATAGTTCATTTTTCATGTCAACAGGCAGTGGAGTCTAAGAAAGGAGGGGAGATCACAGGGGTGCAGTGACAGTGTTAGAGCATGTGGTGCAAAGCACTGGGAGCCACCAGTGTCCCTGACCAAAATACCTGTGGAAGGACTGGGAATCCACGACAGGGCAGAGCATACGGGACTTACCAGGTCCATAAGGCAAGAGGATGCTAGCGTTTTCAGAACCTGCATTTAGTCCCCAACTTTCCATCACTGTGACAAATACCTGAGATAAACAACCTCAGAGGAAGAAAGGTTTGAGTCAGCTTCAGAGGTTTCGGTCCATGGTTGTGGGGCCCTGTGGCCTTGGGCTGTGGTGGCATGGCATCTCATGGCAGGAGCATGTGGCAGAGAAGCCTGCTGTGCCAGAATTTGAGAGAAAAAAGTCCTGGGATTGTAGCTCAGCTGGTAGTGTTTGCCTAGCATGCACAAGGCCACAGGTTCAATCCCCAACATCACATAAAACTGGGACTAGTGGCACAGGTCTGTTATCACCATTGACTAGTAGTAAGTTTCAGGCTAGCCTGGGTTACATGAGACCCTTTGTCGGGGGGCAGGGGGAATGTAAGGGAGGGGAAAGCAGCAGCCAGAGTCCCAATATCCCCTTCAAGAGCACATCCCCTGTGATCTAGCGTCCTTCCCCTCCTTCTACAGGTTCCCACAGCTCACAGGCTGGTGACCAAGCCTTTAACATATGGCCCTTGAGATCCAAACTACAGCAGCCCCTCCCCAAGAGTTTGGCTGATGGATTTGCTGTTCTCCACATAGAGACCACAACAAGAGGACTAAAGATTATGCCGTTGCCACCTGGGTCAGTCCCCACTGCACCTAATTCACCAAAAACCTCACAAGTCACTTCACCTTTGTGCCTCAGTTTCCTGCTTTGTACAATGAAGGTAAAAGCAGTGCCTACTCCAGAGTTCTTGAATATAAAATGCAGGTTGATACACACACACACACACACACACACACACACACACACACACAGAGTTTACTTAGGTCATCAACATATATTGAAGGTTCAGAAACTATAGGTTTTAGACTATAGAATTATAGAACACCACCCTTGACTTCTTTACAAGGGGCATCTGTGTGTGTAAATATAGATAACGTAGGTTAGAGATGACTCAGTAAAATACATTAGCATGAAGACCTGAGTTCAGATCTCCAGCACACATGTAAAAATCTGGGTACAGCAACATGCACCCGTAAGTCTGGGTTTTGGAGAAGGCAGAGGTGCATGGATCCCTAGATCCATTCTGGCCCACCAGTCTAGTCAAGTTAGTGAGCTCCAGGTTCAATGAGAGACTGTCTCAAAAAAATGGAGTATCAACATTAACCTCTGGCCTCCATGCATTACTTGCACACATACACGAACATGCACACACCACACACATATACATATATGCATACTACTATTTACCATTAAGCATTTTAAGTGTATAGTTCAGTTTCACTAAGTACATTCACATTGTTTAACATCACTCCTATATGTCCCATCGACTTTTTTAACTTCCCTAACTGATTCTGTACCTGCTAAACACTAACGCCCCATTTCCTTCTCTCCCAGGCCTCTGGCCACCACAGCTCTACTTTCTGTGTCTATGGGTTTTTCTACCCTAGGAACTTCATATGAGAGATCATACAGAATTTGTCCTTTGAGACTAGCTTGTTTCATTTCACACAGCGTCTTCCAGCTTCTTCTGTCTTGCAGCATGTGTCAAATGATCCTCTTAAAGGCTGAATAATCTGTTTTATGTCCAACCACATTTTATTTTTCTACTCATCTGTCTGGTTGTGTTTACGGTTTGAATGTGAACTGTCCCCCATAGGCTTGTGTGCTTGAACGCCTGATCCCCAGCTGGTGGTGCTGTTTCGGGGGGTTGTGGAACCTTTAGGAGGTAGGGCCTGGTTGACAAATGTAGGCCATTGGGGGCAGATCTTTGTAACCCAGCCCACTTCTAATTCACTCTCTGCTCTTGGTTGGCCACAAAGGGAAGCAGTCACCAACTCCTACTGCCTCTGGCTCCTACTCCCCTAGGCTTCCCTGCCATGGTGGACTGCATTCCCTGAAACTGTGAGCTAAAATAGATCCTTCCTCTCTTAAGCTGTCAAGGATTTTACTGCAACGAGGAAGGAAAGTAACTCATCAGGCTGCTCCTACCTTATGGCTATGAGCAGCGCTACTATGTGCACGAGTGTGCAGATTCTCTCTTCAGCCCCTGCCTTTCCCCCGTTTGGGAATATATCCAGAAGTAGAATTGTTGGATCCTAATTAATCCTGCGTTTACTTTTTGAGGCGTCACCACATCATCTTCCACAGCTACTGTACCATTTCATATTCCCACAGCAACGTGCAAGAAACCTCGCCAACACTTGTCATTTTCTGTTTGCTCTGTAATAACTATCCTGATGGGTGTAAAGTGGCATCTGGTTGTGGCTTTGGCTTATGTTTCCTTAACGACAGTGATGCCGAACATCCTCCATGCTCCCCAAAACTGTTGAGAGAATGAAGGGGGAAGAGGGTAGGGGACACTCTGCTGGAGCTCTGAGAACAGGGACCATGACTGGACCACTTGAGAATTCCTGAAGGTGACTGCTCACTCAGTCAGGGTTGGGGGGTCTGAGATAGAAGAGTGACAGCAAAGAGGAGCTGCTTTGAGTAGTAAATGGACAGTCCACAAAGCAATGGGCTAGCCCAGAGATCCTTACATTTGTGGAAGTGAAAATGAGGCATGACCCGTCCTGTACCCCTACATCTGGCCAAGCAGCTGGAGCAGTGCCCACCGTCCCCCCCCCCCACCATCCCACTCCTGGCCCACCCCTGCTCTTCCCTAGCCTCTGAGGAGTGGAGCTCTGCCATCTTCTCACACCCTTCTGCTAGAGACTCTAGGCTTAGTCTAGAGTGCTGAAAATTAATCAGATGAGAAAAGGGAATGTCCCCTGTGGAGCCCCTCCCACCCCCTTGCTGTGTGCTCTCTAGCTTGACATCCAGCTCTCTGGCAGCCACCTTGCCTCAGGGCTTTCATTGTTCCACCTGGATCTACAATCAACCTGTTTGCTCATTTGCTAACCCTGCAGTTGTCCAGCTCCCTCTCTGGACTGCTGGCCTATGACAGGAGGGACTTTGTCTCTCTTCCAGGCACAAAGCAGGAGCTCAGTAAATATTTGTTGAACAAATATATGGACTAACGGCTTCCATCCTCCTGTACCTGAACATCCCAGCCTCGCTTTGCTACATCTCAGCTGTAGGGCTGAACTCCAGGTCTTCTCTATCTACCGTCTGGTTCTCACTTAGGTCTTTAAAAGTTACATTTGTTTTGTTGGACGAGGTCCTGTGTATGTGGTGGTCAAAGGACAGCTTGTGAGTTTGCTCTTCCCACTATGTGAGTCCCAAGAATTGAACTTGGGTCATCAGGCTTGGCCACGAGTACCTTTAAGCCCCTGAGCCATCTTACTAACCCTCACTCAGTTTTTATGTAAGCATCACTTCTGACATCATTTCCCTCCCTGACATCTGGGCCTCAGCCCTGGGCTATTCCACAAGGTACCGTACCCCTGACTTTAGTCTCTCCAGTTTAGCCTACAACCTTCCTTTCAAGTTATGTGTATCACATCTCCCTACCAAGAATCTGGTTCCTAGCCAGGTGTGGTAGTACATGCCTGTCACCCTAGCACTTTGAAGCAGGAAGATCCAGAATTTAAGGCTAGTATAAATGATATTGGAAGAACCTGGTCCTGACACCCAACAAATCAAATTTTTTCTGCCTAATTCCCTAAGCCTGCAAAAAACTTGTGGTCCAATGGGATTTTTATGTTAACCTATTGAGGGGGGGATTTATCCTCTCACAAAGTTCTGTTGCCTCAGTCCCTCTGGAAATTAAGGTCCTAAAATGTGTAAACTCTTTGATCCAGAAATTCTGCTTCTATGAATTTGTGCTAAAAAATCATATCCAAAGATGTATCTTCAAACATATACATTATAGTGGAAAAGTAGAAATAATTTTAAAAAGCAACTAGGGCTGGGGAGATGGTTCAGTGGGTAAGAACTTGTGCATAAGCATGAGGACTTGAGTTCAAATCCTCAGAACCCACAGAAAAGCTTGACATACTCCTGTAACCCTAGCACTATAGGGGACAGACAGGAAGAAACCTAGGGCTTGCTAGATGCCACTCTATGTCAGTGAGAGACCCTGCCTCAAAGGCATGAGGTAGCGAGTGATCAAGCAGGACACTTGGCGTCTTTCTCTGGAAGCTGGGTCCTGTGCCCAGTGAAATCACTAACAGATTCAGGAAAGCAGACCTGGACTTACCAAACAGCCTTTCTCACAGACAGCAAAGCAGCATGCCCAGTGTGACACATACCCAAAATTGTAGCAGTGACAGTCTCTGAATGGCAATTTCCTTACACATTCTCTAATGAATATGTATTACTTTTGAAGTCAAGGCAAAAGTTACCATATTTTCTACCTAATAGTGATTTGAGTTTCTCTAAACTCGTGCCTCATTTCCTGACAGTCCAGTCCTTGCCATACCAGCCCAGCCCTGCCTCATTTTGCCTTAGGTCTTTTTTCATCACACTGACCTCCTCTCCAACATCACTGTTCATTTCTACTGTCTTCATGGTCAGCTCACCATCTGCTCATCCTCTCCCTGGTTCCTTCAGGACAGCATCTAGACTGACCCTGGCCCTTGGCAAGCTTGTCTCCAGCACACCCACACATCTACATACTGTCCTGCTTTCGTTAAACCTCTGCAGCCCCCAATTGTGTCTCACATGGACTCCAGCAAGACCAGAAGCACCTAGAAAGCAGACTCTCTTACCTAGGGTCTTCCCTTTGGCTCCACAGTCAACCTGGCAGATGCAGTAGCTCGAATGATGGTTCTCCAAAAATGCTGTGTGGATGCATCGAAGCCACAGCACATGAGTGGAGGTCAGACAACTTAGAGGAATCGGTTCTCTCCTTCCATGTAGTTCTGGGGATTGAACTCAGGTTGTTGGGCTTGGTGGCAAGTATCTTTACCTGCTGAGCCACCTCACCAATCCTAAAACTTTTTAAAAAGATTCGTGTTTGTCTATGCATGTCTATGTGTACATGAAGGCCAGAAGAAGGCATCAGATCCCCAAGAGCTGAGGTTACAGGTGTTTGCAAGTCAGTAGACTTGTTATGTGGATATCTTGAACTTTGGTCCTCGTTACTGAGCAGCAAGCACTCTCAAGCACTGGGCCATCTCTCCAGTCCTGTGTAGGTCCTTATATACTTCTACTAGAAAGAAAAGAGGTTACATTTAAATTTGATCAGACACTGTAAAATTATCACCTGGAAAAACTCCAGTCATTGCCCTACCCCTCTCCAGGCTGTGTGGGAATGGCACTGGCCCAGGGTGGAATCCCAGTGCCAGCACACATAGCTCCTCCCCTTCTTCAGTCTCTTTAAACCTCACTTTCTGGTTAGAAGTGAGGAGGACCACACCAGAGGTTGCTGTGAATCGCACACAGAAGATTCATCTCAAATGTTACCCCTGAGCCTGAACTGCAATAAGATCTCCACAAGTCAACCACCATTATTACCATTGAAATTTGAGCTAATCCAAGTCAGACATAGTACACACTACAGAAACCCCACTAAACCCAACTAGGGAGGCTGAGGGAGGAGGATGGGGAATTCCAGGAGAGCCTGTGCTACAGAATGTAGACCTTCTCTCAAGAAAACAAAAGGAAATGAATATAAATGTTGGCTAATCACATTAAAATACATTTTTTTTGTTTGGTTTGCTGTCCTTGAATCACTAATCGATTATGAAAGCGTCTTCTCAGTGTTGCTGGCTTCCCAACGACGTATTAGTTATTTGGCCAACAGGACCATCTTGTCATAGTGCTGTGCAGTTCCTCCTAGTGCAGTGCTGAGCCTTCTGGGGTAGGATGACCCAGAAAGGATCTGACCTTGCCACAGCTGTGCCTCCAGGTGGACCTGACCACTGCCTGCACCACTCTTGGCACTTCCTCAGGGCCACAGTGCTGTTGGCCTTTTAGGACTTGGGCACTTGAAGTAGTGAATCAGAGACTCTTTCCCAAGGCCTGGAGCCTGAGGGAGGGTCTCAGGAGACCTGGGGACTGCAGGCCTGCCCTCAATGGGGCCACTCCCAAGTCAGATTTAGCAAAGAGTAATACAGGGTAGTCTGTTAAATTTGAAGCTTGGTGGCCAGGCATGATGGCATGCACCTTTAATCTCAGCACTCAGGAAGCAGAGGCTGGAGGATCTCTGTGAGATCGAGGTCAACCTGGTCTTCATATCGAGTTCCAGGTCAGCTGGGGCTACAGGGAGAACCTGTCTCAAACAAAACAAAAAACAAAGTTAAAGCATAAATATGTACCAAATATTGCATGGCATATACTTAGACCCCAAATTTTTATCTAAAATGATTCTGAATCTGAGATGGCTCAGTCCCAGCAGGTAAAAGTACTTTCTGCAAAGCCCGACAATTTGGCCTTCACATTTGAGCTATGGTGCATGGGTGTGCACATGTCTGCATGTACACACACATGTAAATAAATGTAAAAAAATTATTATCTGAGGGGACTGGAGAGATGGCTCAGTGGTTAAAAGAACTGACTGCTGTTAGAGAGTATCTGGGTTTGGTTCACAGCACCCACATGGCAACTAACAACCATCCCTAACTCCAGTTCCAGGGGATCCAACACCCTCTTCTGGCCTCTGAGGGCATTGCATGCACATAGTGTACTTACATACATGCAGGCAAACACTCATACATAACATAATTTTAAAATTATTGTTTGAAATACAGATTGAATGGATAGCCTACATTTTAACTAATGAAGCCTATTTACCAGATACTTCAGGTTTTTTTAACTTAAAACTGTTCTGCAGCAGATTACCACAAACTCAGTTTAAAACAATAGATTCATTCTCTTACAGTCTTGAGATCAGAAGCCCAACATCAGTTTCACTATGTGAAAAAACATCAAGGAGCCAGCATGGCCAACTCCTTCCAGAGCTACATGGAGAATCTACTTTGTGTTCCTTCCGTATTCTAGAGGATTCCTTCATTCCTTGGTTTACGGCCCCTTCCACAAACTTCAAAGTTAGCAGTGCAGTATCTGTCTGCCCATCCCTGACTCTGACATTCTTACCTCCCTCTTATAAGAACCTCTGTGATTACACTGGACCCACTCAGATAACCAAGTCAATGCCCCTACCGCATGGTCCTTAACTTAAATCATACATGAAAAGTCCCTTTTGCTCTGTAAAGTGCTACACTTATAGATTCTTGGGGTTAGGAAGGTGGACATCTTTGGGGGAACCATGATCAGGCCACTGCACCTGGCATGTCACCACCATACTTGACATTGTTTCTATTGAGAAAAGCATCCTGAGTTCTGAAGTCAACACTAGCCTTCTCCCCTCTGTATACTAGCACTTGTTAACTGTACTTCTCTCTCCCTACTCCCTGACTTTGAGCACAGAGAACAGAACAGTTCATCTTGTTAGGGTCCGTGACTCGATGGGTCCCCTCCAGATAACAAATACACGGGATTGGAGATGTAAAAATCAAGCAGAGTCTTTACTTTCCAGCTAGCTGGGGTCGACTGGCTTCCCAAGACATGCAAGTCTGGTCAGAACGATAGACCCCCATTCAGTTTCAGGTACAGATTATATAGGCCCACATAGTCATTACACAAAAAGCATTCCTCAGCAGACACTTTGATCAAACATCTTCTAAAAGCTATAGTTTCGGTTAAACATCTTTTCCAGGAAGGCTAGATCTGGTGTAAGCCTGGTGCAACTTCCCTCTCTTCGTTCCTTATCGGTTATCTGGTATGTGCAAACAGGCCTACAGGACACATTGTAAATCAACTGAGTCTGGGGTCCAGGGTCCAGGAAGGAGGTTTACAGCACTTCAATTCTTAGCATTTCAACTAGGTTAATCATCCATGTGTGGTAGATACAATCAGGCAGAACAGGCAAGCTTAGCAAGTAAATCTAAATCAACATTTTAAACAGAGTTTTCTATCAAAATGCAGAGTTCTTACAGCATTCATCAAGGTATTTCAATTTTTTTCCCAACAATCTCAGTCAGCTTTATACTCGGTCAGCAGGCACTTAAGCAAAGGGTGACCGATTACAAAACCATAAAGCAGAGTATGTCTCTAATATAGTCATAGATGTAAACAGGAGAAGGTGCGTTGAGGCTGGAGAGATGGCTCAGTGGATGTAATTAAATTTTCCTTCTGGGAGGCACATGTGGCTTCTGGCTCGCTCCCTCCTCCCACAGTCCTTACAACAAACTGAGATAATATTCCTCCAAACTGCAGTTTAGGGAACAAAAGAATTTATTGGGCTTACTAACAGCATAGGGCAGTGGTGGGGGCTACTTACAAAGGTGTGGGCGTGCTTGGGCTTTCTTCCTACATCACAGCCAGGACTCCCTGACCTACTGGCAGTGGCCCAAGATGGTGAAGGCCACCTTCTCTCTCCAGCTTCCCCTGTCCTTATCCTTAGTCCCTCCCCCTCGTGCAGCTAAGGCCAACTGATTGGGTGGGAGGGGTGACTGACTCCCTCTGTCCTTCCCTTCCTATGGAGGGTCTATAGTAAAATTAATTTGTGGTGATTGAAGCAAGCGAGTGAATCCAAGCTAGAGAAGGCATCCATCTGTCCACTGCTTGCCAGTCTACCTTGCCACACAGAAGACAAGCTCATCCAACAGTGGGCAAAATGCTTGCAGCACAAGCATGAGGACCTGAGTTCAAATCCCCAGAACCCAATGAGGAGCAGAGTGCTGAACCTGAGGTGAGAAAAAGCAAAGATGTGCTCTTGCCCTGGAGCTCACAGAGAGATCTACAAGGACAGTCATTACTCCGTGGTCAGACACCTGCTCACAAGTGACCCAAGGAGACCCAAGGAAATATGGCAACCTCAATATTATGTGCTCATGTGATTATTACTAGGAGATGGGATTGCAGGCAAGAGTACCTTCATCTCATTTGCTTTGCAATATTTCAAAAACTTAGCTGGATAGAATGGCACACACTTATAATCCTAGCACTTGGGAGGCAGGAGCAGCAGATCTGAGTTCAAGGGCAGCCTGGACCACATAGTGCCAGGTCAGTCTTATTTACATAAGGATATTTACACAGAGCCTCAAGAATGAATGAATAATGTCTCAGTCCATAAAGTGTGCCACATAAGCATGAGGACCTGAGTTTGATCCCTAGTACCCATATAAAAGGCCTGGTGTGCCAGGCATGGTGGCTCATGCCTTTGATCCCAGTGCCCAGGAGGCAGAAGCAAGGCCAGCCTGGTCTACATAGTGAGTTCCAGGACAGCTGGGGGCTACAGGAGACTGTCTCAAAGACCAAAAAAAAAAAAAAAAAAAAAAAAAAAAAAAAAAAAAGAGAAAGAAAGAAAGAAAGAAAGAAAGAAAGAAAGAAAGAAAGAAAGAAAAAGCCAGGTATGATGATGTTCACCTGTAATCTTAGTATTGAATCAGCAGGGACAGGCATTCCCTGGGGCTTACTGGTCAGGCACCCTAGCTTAATCTTGGAGTCCCAAGTCCCAGCGAGAGACTGTCTCAGAAAACAATGTGAACAGCTCCTGAGGAAGGATACCCGAGGTTGACCTCTGACCACACACATGCATACACACACATATACACGTGCACTGCACATACTTACATGAATAAATACATATAAAATTAAAGCCGGGTGTGGTGGCACACCCCTTTAATCCCAGCACTGGGGAGGCAGAGGCAGGAGGATCTCTGTGAGTTCGAGGCTAGCCTGGTCTACATAGTGAGTTCCAGGACAGCTGGGGCTACAGGGAGACCCTGTCTCAAAAAGGCTAAATAAATAAATAAATAAATAAATAAATAAATAAATAAATAAAGCTTACCCAAAAGAATATTTCCACTTTGGAAAAACTACAGATAACTGTAGGAAATATTCGTGCCCCACCCCTACAAAGTCCCCTGCTATGGTTGGGCCCCTTGAGAGACAAGTGCTACCTTGATTCTCATCTGATGCATGTACAGCAGACCCCTCACCGGAGACTCTGAATCCAGTCAGTTAAATTCCCCTTTCTCTCTCACTTCTTGCTTCTCACAATCTTTACTCAGTTATCAGTCATCAGTCACCAGAGTCCATCTCTGATAATTAATGGTCTCTTCTCAACAGAAAACAAAATCTCAGTCATTATAAATTCAGTGTTCACTCTGTTAGGGTGAATTCTTTTTTTTTTTTTTTCTGCTTTCTTTTCTTCTTATAATTAATTTTGTTTTATCTGGCTGTTTCCAGACAATGCCTACCTCAGACCAGGATGTGCCTGGGTGTCTGCCTTCATTCCTTTGTTCTTGAGTTTAGACTGAAGAAAAAGGCCATCAAACTAGCTGTCTTATGACCATCTTCCGAGCACAAAGAAAATAAGTGACCTGCTGAGCACCTTGGTGGCAGAATGCCACCCACTGGGGAGATCTAAGCAGATAAGACAGCCCATCCCAGCCAGCTTCCCCTCTGACTCTTCTCACCCCAGTTTGGATGGATACGGAATACTAGAAGGCTTCCTCTATTTAGTTCCTTGAAGGAACTCATTCATCCTTGTTGGCATCTATTAAGGAACAGGCTTTGTACTAAGTGCCCCCAGGAAAGACCAAATGTGATTTACTTTCCCCAGAGGGATAAAATGTGTGATGCCTGGGATGTTATGGGGTCAGCTCTGGAATGGAACAAGTATGGGGTGGGGAAGAAACAGATGGAAAAAGGAAGAGGGAGTGAATGAGCCCCACCCAAGAGAAGCGGGACAACAGCTTGCTGCTGGCTGGCAGACCAGTGACTTCCAGGATCTCATTCTATCTAGACTTTAAGAAACACAGTGTTTCCATAAATAAATATCACACACTCCTAACCCAGAAGGCTCCACTAGCCTGTCACACTGTGGAGATTTTTGCTGCATCTTTGTTTACTTTGGCAAATCTAAATTTGTATCTACAGTTTCCTCACAAGGCCTGCCTTGCAGAGACACTGGGCCCTGCCACACAGCAAGCCCTGGCACAGAGGGACACGGGCCAACTCTCTGAGGGATGGAGCTTGGGCCTGGGGCCCCTGCCAGCTATTCTTTGACTACCCACTGTTCTGCCCTTCAAATGCACAGTCTGTCTTGAAAGAAGAATTGGTATTTTGTTTTCAAGGGATGAGCACTGAGCACAAAATATTTACCAGCTTTGGCACAAAACTGGTTCCACCTCGGTGGATTGAATTCAGTCAGTTGTCTTTGTCTTTACTATGCTTGAAATAATGGATGTGCCCCACACCCTGGCCTGGTCTCCAGATCAGAGACTGGCAGGGAGGGCGAGATGGGGAATCGGTAGGCTGTTGGCAGGATGTTGTTGCAAGATGTTTTCTCCCTGGCTGGCTCTTGTTCATTCCTCCATGTTCATTTTTGCTGAGGACTCAGCTCCCCCAGCATCCACACTCCAAGGGGAACAAATCTACTCTGCTCTGACAACTTTCTCTGCCACTGACATTATTCCTAATTATCTTCTCAGTGGTGACGGCCAAGATCAGTCCTCAACTGCATGGTGATCGTCATACCCAGTCTGCCTGGGAAGAAAACAATGTCTGCAATTATTGGAGCTTCTTGGAGCCGTTACCACTCACCTTACCCCCATTCCCCACCAAAGAGTGTAAAGACTATTTCCAGCAATCAGAAGGGAAAACACACAGAATCACTTTAAGTGACCATTACTCAGAAAATGGTAACACTTTTTCAAGCTGCTGAAAATGTTTATAAACAGGGCAAGTCTAGTCCTTAGCACAGTTTCCAAGAACCAAAGCCATTAAGCTAATAGCCTGAAACAGAACCCCAGAGATGTCACTCTTGTTTCTTCATGATACGTACCTCAGATGCTATTGTTCGTGTGCTGTTTTCTTGGGGAGACCATGTTAGCCAAGTATGGCATTTTAAAGCCAGCTCTGATGGGCCTGTGGCAGCCACTGTGCCTGGTGATAGAGAAAGTGTAGGCTGTCAGAAACTGGCTTCTGTTACCAAGAGCTTACCAGGAGAGGTATGAGACTGGAGAGGGACTTCAGGAGGGGCTCTAGTCTTCCTTCTCTAAGGACAGGTGGACAAGTCGGATAAACAGAGCCTGAAGTCACTAAGCCCTGGTCAGCTCTTTGGTTTCATTGCCTATTCTGGCTGGCTGACTGCAGAGCAAATCAACAAAGGGCTTAGGAATGGATCAGTACTTTCACACCAATGGGAACGCTACCCAAAGTTTCCAGGCCTGACACCTAGGTAGGACCACAAGGGAAGTTCCACCATAGGCCAGTACACTGTCCCCCCCCCCCCCCGCGCCAGCCCCTCCCCCCCCCCCCCCCCCCGCCTTGGGGTCCACCTGGAGACAGCCTCAGGGAAGAGTGAAGGCTGGAGAATTTGGCACACTGAACCACAGCCCTCACAACACTCAGCTGTCCAATGGGAAGACAACAGCCCTTAGCCATCTGGTTGGATACACTATGTAACTTTGTGTCCAAGAGTTGGGTCAATCACAGATCTCCAGGCCTGGTTTGACTTTGAACCCACTCTGTGGTTGTTGAGAAACCAGCTAGTTCTTTGGGGTCATTTTCTCTCATTTGCAAAAATAAAATTAGAACACACTCCCAAGCTATCAGCTTACTGGTTATTAAAAAAAAACTCACAACCGTCCAAGTGTAAAATATGGTCTAAATTTTAAAATATCATTAATGACTCTATTACTGGCCTTATGAGAGGAAATATTGGAAAGGTAGCAATGTGGGGTAACATTCAGTTGAAATGCTAGCTTGCTTCCTTCGAAACACAGAGCAATCAGGTACCTCTCCTAGAGTCCCTTCCCCTCTCCTGCCCACTGCCTCCTCAGTTGTACAAGGGGCCAGCCTAGTCAGTTCCTAGAACGGTTCTTAGAGAGGTGCCTGCTGCCATTCACAGGAAGCCCCTGCTGCCATTCACAGGAAGCCCCTGCTGCCATTCACAGGAAGCCCCTGCTGCCATTCACAGGAAGCTGGGACATGTGGGCCATCCACCTGCTATCATTTTTAACTTCTGGCCTGAGCTATTTCTTATAAATAATTTAGGAACAAACACCACCCTGATGCTAGACTTACCTCGTACCCTCCCCCCTTCAAAGTCTGCAAAGATTTGTTGGCCAATTATGAAGTGTCAAATGGTGACAGAGACAAATTTAATCTCAGTAAAGAAATATTGTCACCAAGATTGTTTGATGCTGAAGTTGGCCTTCAGGATTCCAAAATGTCACAAATGCTGCCTTTGGAACACTGACAGAAGATTCAGTCTTTACCCTCGAGGAACATATAGCCACTAAGACTGATGCGAGGCCAACACCCACCCACTGCATAAGGCCAAGCACAGTGCATAGGAAGGGTGCACAGGATGTCAGTAGGAAAGGTGACATGAACATGATGCAGAAGTCACAGCTCCAGCCCGGGGCAGGAGAATTTCAAGGTGTCAGAAGAATAGCTCCTATGGGTCTTAGCTGGATGGAACATCTTTTACAAAAGACAAGAGAAAACCAAACACATTTGCTAACACGTATGGGTCATATACACATCAGAGCCACCCAGGGACTGAGAAGTCATTCATTCCCAAAGAGATGGCCAGCAATTCCTGTACATAGTGTCTTCACCAATTGTGGCAAAGTCATAAGACCAAGAAAAAGGACTTTGAGCCTCTCCAGGTGACAATGTAGAGGTGGCAAATAAAAGGCAGCGTTAATAAGGCAGATACATTTTTTTTGAAGCAGACTCATCATGTAGCCCTGGCTAGAAGCCAATTCGTGATCATCCTGTGTCAGCCTTCCAAGTGTTGTGATTGCAGGCATGCTGCCACTGTGTTCTAGGAAGGCTTGCTAATGTAGATTCTTCTGACCTACCTCCAAGATGAGGTGAAAAGCCAACGTCAGTGGCTGTGTTCGCCCTGGTAGGAAGGATGCTTTTGCATTTGTAAATCAACATCTTGCTTTTAGGCAAATAGAGGGAGAACAAAGGATCTGCCTCATCTGCTTCTTAATGTCTTCAGCTCAGTAATCCTTCATATTTTAGGGAGGCAGACATGTTCAAGGAAAGCCAGCAGGGAGGGTAGATGGGAGTTTCGAGAGATGGACTGTGTCCTCAGGTTGTGCTACTTGGGGAGGGTGTTTGAACCTACACCAAAGAATCTATACCTAAGCTGATATAGGAGTAGAAGATTAGGAGTTCAAGGTTATCCTTGACTACACAGTGAGTTTGAGGTCAGTCTGGGCTACATAAAACCTTGTCTCAAAAAACGAAAGCAAGATGGCTGGGGAGATGGCTTAGCTGGTAAAGTGTTTGGCATGCAAGCATGAGGACCCGAGTTCAACCACCCAGCACCCATGTAAAGGCCAGGCACAACAGCATTGGCTGTAATTCTAGTGCTGGGAAGGATGAGACAAGAGGATCCCAGGGGCTTGCAGTGTAGCCAAATTGGTGAGCTCCAGGTTCAGTGAGAAACCCTGTCTCAAAAAATAAGGTGGAGGGACTGGAAAAATGGCTCAGAGGTTAAAAGCACCAGCTGTTCTTGCAGAGGACCTGGGTTCTGATCCCATCACCCATGTGGTGGCTAACAACCATCTATAACTCCAGTTACAGGGGATCTGACACCCTCTTCCTCCACAGGCATCACATGCATGTGGTGTACTTACATGCAGGCAAAACACTCAAATGCATAAAATAAAAGTAAATAAATAAATAATTTTTTTAATCAAATAAATTAAAAAAAAATAAAGTGGAGAACCAGGCATGGAGGCACACACCTTTAATTCTACCACTTGGAAGGCAGAGGTAGGTGGATCACGGGGAGTTCAAGGTCAGCCTAGTCTATATTGTGAGTTCCAGACCAGCCAGGATTGTATAGTGAGACACTGTCTCAAAAATAAAGTGGAGAGTGAACATCAATATCTGCCCCTCCCCCCCACATACACAGAGACTGCCTCTGATTATATGTCCTAGAGGACAGAAATTTGGAGCGTGGGGGAGCACCTGCATTGGGTAATCCTTTGCCTCCTTTGCCTCCTTGAGGGTGCTGATGATTTGGCGCTGGCCCAGCCTCCAGCTCTCTGGAGTGCCTAGAGCTCACCTAGAGGCATGGCTGAGTTTGACCCTAACTGGGACCACACTGGTCCATAGTATAATATCAAGCCAGGCCCCATCTGATAAATTCCAGGGAAGGCCTCCAGGGACTACAATAATTAAAATAATCACCCTCACACTTCCCCTCACCCAGTGCTGTGGCTGTTAATGCGAGCGCATGTCTATCTTCCCCAGTGGACCATCCTCACCTTGACAGCAGATATTTTTGTATTCGGTGCTGCTTCTCCTTAAGTTTGGCTCGATGCCTTGCACATTTCCAGCCTTGATACACATCTGCTGAATACATGTACTGCAATATTCTCTGCTTCCCTCCTTCATCAGCAAACTGATTGTTTTCTAAGTTCTTTGTCAGAGTGCAGTAGCAATCCCCATGTCAACAGTTCCTCCTGATTCTTAACATTTAGTTATCTTAATTTTTACTTCCCCAAACATTAAGAAATCTAGCTAACAGTGCCGATGTCTGTCTGCAACAAATGTAAAAACTGAAAAATCTTAAAGAGGATTTAAAGATGTTTATCAAAGCTCAGACTTGCCAGTGCAGAACAAATACATAAATAGATGGATCTGGAGTTGGGCCCTAGCACTGACAAACTCTGGCTTTACAGAGCCATTTTCAAAATCACCACCTTCTTTCTGGGGCTAGTGTCCAGGTGCAGCCCTGTAGCCAGGTGGATAATCAGAAACAAATCATTTACCCAAGACTGGCAAAGCCTGTATAGGCTTTAGGGTTCCAGAAAACACATGGCCCAGGAATAGCTTGTGGTTGGCATGGAAGTGGGAGAGTGTAACATAGTTCTACTTCCAATATTAAATTATGAGGCCCAGAATTTGCCTGGGGCTCTGGAGGACTGAGTCAGATCTCTGAATCCCACTCACAATATGGCCCAGGACTGATGGGGGAAAAAGAGAGAGGTAGACAGGATTGATGGTGAAGCCAGGAACTCATCTTAGTGTCAAGAGGCTGTACTGTGGATGACTGAACCATCATTAGGCCTGTAATTGTGGTCCCTAAACTCCCTGAATCTCATCCTTGAGTGATATACTTCATTACTTCTTGCTGTGACAATTAACTAAGCTGATGTATACAGATGGAGGTGGTGTGCGTTTGCTTTTGGAATGTGTTTGTGTCTGTGTGTGTCTGAGTCTGTGTCTGTGTCTGTATTTTAGACAAGATCTCATCACTATGTTGCTCAGGCTAGCCTCAAATTCACCATCCTTCTGCCTCAACCTCACGAATTCTGGCCTTACAGGTATGCACCACTCACACATGGCTCAGATGTGTGCTTTAAACTGTAATCATGGTTCAAACTAAACTATAAATTGCCAGTGATGCCAGGGGTGAAGGCTTGTATCCCACCTCTAAATACTGGGGTATAAGGAACCAATAGTAGGTTGACTCCATCGGGGACAGGGTATTGGGATGACTTTACCATGACCACTCAAACACTAGTCATAAAGGAGACTCAGAATTGTTTCATTCAATACAGTGATACAGGAAGAATAAAGATTTAACATTTATTGTTCTTAAATAATAAAGTAATTCATATCCACCACAGAAAAAGCAACAAAGCAAGAGCAAAAATGTTTAGAAGACTCACTGTCTTTATTAGCTTGGGCCGCCATAACAAAATACCAAGGCCTGAGTGGCTTAAACCACAGAAACATACCCTTTTGCAGTTTGGGAGACTAGAGGTCAAAGATCAAGTGTAATTAGGCAGTGTTCCACAGGGCTTTTCCTCATCTCATGTACAAGAGATCATTCCCTCCCTTATAAGGCAGCCAGTTCAATTGGTTTAGGACCCTTATGTGCTTATTTAGCCTAAATTACCTCTTAAAAATCCTGTCACTAAATACAGTCACACTGGGAATTAGGGCTTCCACATGAAAAAACAATTTTTTTGGAGACAGTCTCATGTGGCTCAGGTTACCCTGCTAACTCAATATGTACTCAAGGATGACTTTGAACTCCTGATCCTCCCTCCTGTCTGTTTCCAACTCCTCATCCTCCTGTCTCCACCTCCTGAACACTGGATTACTGGTGTGCACCACTGTATCTGGCTCAACATATAAATTTGAGGTAACACAACTCAGTCCATACAACACTTGCCCACCTAGAGAAACCTATTTACAGCTTGGTATATCTTCTGCCATTGTTCTAGGTGCATAGAATTTATGTGTATGAGTGTATTGCCCACATATAGGTAGGTTGCACCTCTGAGGAGGTTAGCGGGCATCGGATTCCCTAGAACTGGAATTAAGGACATATTAGCTGCCATGTAGATGCTGGGATTTGAACCCGTGTCTTCTGCAAGAGCAGTCAGTGCTCTTAACTGCTGAGCCATCTCTTCAGCCCCAGATTTTTTTTTTCAATGAGCTTGTACTGTTTACTTTGTAACCTGCCCTTTCTGTTCAGTAACATTCTGTGACAGTCTTCCCACATCAGATTTAGTTCTTCACTCTTGGTGATGATTTTTGTAGCATTCTTAGGGTGGCAACAGCAATTCTACTCAAACGGTGTGTAATTCTAACCACATGTCAACCTTCTGCAAGCCCCAGAATGCTGAGATGAACATACTGGATTATTTCCTTACAACAAATCCTTGAAATGAAATCATGGGCTAAAAGATGCTTCTAAAGTTCCTGATGTGAAATGAGGTTTCCTCTTTTTTCAAATATTTGTTTTGGAATAAAAGTTTATCACTAACTTTTCTGTACACCTAGTGGAGGTGCCTTTGTCAAAGCCGAGAACCCAACCACCACTATGTTACTATGAAGGAAGCTGCAGGAGTTTATTAGCGTGACACCAGAATTTTGTTTTGCCCTTTTCCATGAAGGCCTTTTTTTTTTTTTTTTTTTTTAAAGCTTTTACAATTTTAAAGAGAAATCCTCAGAGCAGGCAAGCTAGTAATCTCAGTTGCCTTGAGGAGAATGGAAGGGACAAGGCGTGGGGGCCAGACGCGTGGCTGGCTGGCACCCACATGGCTAGGAGAACAAAGACTTAGAGAAAATAAAGAAATACAAGATGCTAGGGGAAGTCCAAAGCCTTAAAGAAAGCATGTTTAATAAGAAAAACATAAAGAAGAGAAAGGGAAATTACACCTTTCAGAAAGGCAGACAGACTTACAGAGACCTACATGACTGTGGCTCCTCGGAAGTTCTGTGCTAGAAGGCGGGATTCCGGGCAGGAAAACTTCACTGTCTCATTAATGCACTAGGTGTTCCACCCATCGATTTAGCATGATTTGCCTTCTTAGGGGTGGTCCTATGACCAGATGATTGACCTGTTAAACTGACACAAAATGGAGGTGCTCAGAGTGTTACACTCCCCACTGGCTCTGGGACATAAGTCAAATCTTTGACTTATTTTGGTTTTGAGGCTCATATTGGGTCCTTAGAACCATAATTTTGATGGCATTTGGATGCCTCTTGATCCAAGAGGTTAGACATTTTAGGAGGCGTGGGCTTACTGTAAAGGCTAGGAAGAGTATTATCAGAGGCCCAGTAAAACTCAATTATACCTGAATTACTGGCATAAAAACAGCAAACCTCACCTAAGGCCATGTATGAGCCTTCTGTTTTGTAGCATCATTTTAGCTAGGGAGTTAACCTGTCTCTCCAACTGCCTGATGGAGTCCTGTAGATGTCTCATGTTTCTATCTGAGAGCTTAGAAATCTAAAATTTTTATTACCCATGGCTAGGGTGGTAATGCCCAAGGCAGCAGAGCCCATAATGCCTGTTTTCACAAGGATGGCGGTGGGAGAGACTTGGGTTAAGGTGAAGTGTTTTCGCCCCTCTCTCTGCTATAGAGATAACCTGGGGGAGAACATGGACTAGTATGCACATGTCTCCATGGTGAGAGTCCCATTTAGCTGTTGTGTAGTCATGCACTTAGTAAGACTGAAGGTACATGCCCATCAGGTGGTTTCAGGGGCTATATGTTGCTCTAATGTTACCCCTCCCACGCCCCAAAGAGGTAACATTTAAAGTTTAGGGATTAGATAAGAGTTGAGTATCTTTGACATTTCTAGACTCTAATACAGACCAGGCTGCTAAGAGGCCCAAGGACATTTTGACTTTTAGCCAAGAAAGAAACAGGCTACTTTTCTTTGGGGTCTTTTTACCCTAACTGCTTAGTTAATTTCTACCTTCTACTCTTATCACATCATCCTCTGAAGAGGTTACCCAAATTTCCCAGTGGGGAATTGGGATACAGACTGCTCTGGCTTCTTCCATACTGAACAGGGACGCAGGATGTGGCAATTGGGACCCCTCCATGAAGGTCTTTTTACTGTTTCTGGATCCCATGCAGTACACTACATTGTATTTTGTGTGGCATCACTCTAAAAGTACTTTTACTATGTCATTTTGTGTGTGAATATACTGCTTGCATGTATGTGACAATGCACCCATGTCATGCAGTGCCCATGGAGATCAGAAGAGTCAGATCCCCTGAAACTGGAGTTACTGATGGTTCTTAGCCACCATGTGGGTGCTGGGAACCGAACCCAGATCCTCTGCAAGAGCAACCAGTGCTCTTAACTACTAAGCCATCTCTCCAGCCTCTGTAGCAATCACTTTTTAAATCTCATCAACTACTGGAAAGCCCCTAGCATTTGGGGGCTTGCTGTCTCTCATGCTAACTGGCACTAGGGCTCATTGTTTAGGGATTTGACTTTCCCCAGCCTTGCTTCTTCCATCAGCAAACTGTACTAGAAGGCCAAGAGGGCCATCTGCAGACATTGGCTTGCGGCTTTCCTCCCTAAATTCTATAGAGAGCCAAGGAGAAGACTCTTTATGCGAGAAAGGACGGAGGCAGTTTCCAGCGGGGTCTCCTATGTAAATGTCAAACAGGAAACATTGACAAACAACAGCACCACAATTGGATTTTGCTCTATATTTGGAAAATTCGGCCCCTCATTACAAAGCAAGCCGATGTTATCTTGTTTAGCTCATTCTTCGGCTCATCTCCTGTAATCATTAAATTACACAGCCATATTTCCAAAGCTCCAAGGGGGAAAAAGTGGATTAGGAATAAAATCTCTTAAGCGCCTTTTGAAAAGCTCTGGATTGTCTGAGTGGCGGTTGCAGAGCCCCAGAAATGATCTATTCTGAGTCGTCCAGGGTGAGTGATTCACCTCATTTTCCTTGGCTCTCCAATATTCTCTCTCGAATGTGGAACAGGATGGTGCCTTTAATATTCTGTTCCTGGATGTGTCCCTGATTGCTCCGCGACCCGGTCCCCAGGGGCGGAAGTGAATGAAGGAATGAGAAATCATGAAATACACGAATGATCAGAAGGAAGAAAATAAAAGCCAGGAAGAAAGGACTGCGGGTTGTTTATCACTTGCCTCTGCATAAGGCTGTTTGATCTGGCAGACAGCGTCTTGCCTTCCTTGGAGCTGTCAGGTCGGAAGTCTTTGTTCTTTCCCTAGAAAGGCCCATTTCTCTTAGGTGGCTCAAAAACTTAACACATACATGGTGAGCTATTTCTGCCATCCTCAGCCCTGCATTTGAAAGCTGAGTTATCTTCCCAACTCCAAGTCTGTGTCCAACCATGATTGATCCCCTTACATTTTTATTTGCTCTCCTAGTCTCTGAGAGGTCCATTTAGACTCCAGCAGGGTTCCCTTGGGGACACTCATTTGTTTCCCTAGGGGCAGTCCAGGTTTGGCTTAGAATTCCCAGAGACTGTCACCAAACTCAGGCTGGTTCCTTCATTCTGAGGGAAAGTGGTGGTGCCTGAGATGGCAGATTCTCCAGGGGACTGTTCAGAAGGCCTCTTCTGGTGAGCGCTGTTGTCAGCTGCCAGGATGTGGTTCACAGGCCAGATTTGCATTTCAAATACAGGGCCCATTTGCCTCGTTACAGATTGTG
Organism: Nannospalax galili; assembly: GCF_000622305.1. Taxonomy (NCBI): domain Eukaryota; kingdom Metazoa; phylum Chordata; class Mammalia; order Rodentia; family Spalacidae; genus Nannospalax; species Nannospalax galili. The sequence goes on from NW_008340854.1 coordinate 2,938,780, forward strand.
TCTTTATTAAGCATGAGGAAGAATCAGAGCATTCTAAGAGGCTAGCTTTCCCCAGGCAAGCCACGCCTCGCTCCTGCAACCCCAACACTGTCAAGCACTTCAGTAACCAGGAGACAAGCCTGAGAGAGCTGCCCAAGGATCAGGGGCAAACTGAATCACCTGATAGCACCTATAACTCACAGCTCATTAGTGTGACCTCAAACTCTGATACTAGCACTTCTGGCTTACAACAATACCCTTAAAATTGGCTTATTTACAATCAGCTTGCAGACTAAGAATTGAAACTTATGAGGTAAGGTAGTAACAGGAACAACCCAGATAACTCCCTAGGGTCCCCTGAGAAAGCTGTTCTTCCAGGCCACCTCATTAATCAAGAGCCAAGCTGACACACACATTCTCTTCAACACTTCTCTCTTGTCTTTGATTAATTCAATCAATAAAGATGAGTTTATGGTACCAAGAGCTCATATTAATGTCTTAAAATTTGGTTCCTAACTTTCCCTGCCACACATGTAGCTGAATCTATAGGGATCTTTATTTATAGCAATCACAGCACCTGAAATTTGGTAGACAAATTTATTAGTTCAGCTCCAATGAAGCCTAAGAGGATGATACTAAGAGCTGGGTTGGAAATGTTATACACAAACAAGAGGCTCTCTGTGTCACCTTCCTCTAGAATATTTAGGGAAAGGGGGCTTATCTCTCATTTTTGTTTTATTGTGTTTTGTTTTTAGAAACAGGGTCTCATTATAGCCCAACTGGCCTCACATTCACTACGTTGAGAATGACCTTGAATTTCTGATCCTCCTGTACCCAGTTTTATGGGCATTAGGGATTGAACCTAGCATGCATGAAGCCCTAGGCAAGCACTTTACCAACTGAACTATAGCCCCAGCCCCTCTTAGTTGCTCTTAATCTACACTGCAGCCCTCCTGTCTCTGCCCTTCCAACTCACCTGGTTTCTTGCTCTAGTCTCTGCCTCTCCCTGGGCCACTGCTGGTCACAACCTAAAACTCCAAGGTCTCCTTCCTTCATTTCTTGGGCATTAGGGGAGGGGGGCAATGTTTGCTACCTTGGTACTCTGATTCTATAATGCCAGACTGGGGCGTGTGGGAGGTCAAAGCCAGGGTAGCACTGTACAACAGTGACAGTTGGGAATGGAGTTGACTAATTTCTGTAGTTCAAGGTGGAAGATCACAGTGCTTATAAGCCCGAATGGTCGCGACTGTTAAGCCCACATTAATTAACACTAAATAAATTAGTTCATCTCTTTGGACCTCATTCCTCATCTATAAAATGGAAGTGGAACCTCGTAGGGTTGGTGGTGTGAAGATTAACTGAGTTAATACCATACACAAAGAACTTACAAGGGTACTTGGCACATGATAAGTGATTACTATAATAAACAGAAGCCGAAGAGAATTTTATTAATTTATTAGAGAAAAAGGCCAAAGATACGCAGACCAGACTTGGTCTTGGTAGCTTCATAGTATTATTAAACCCAGATTTTTATTCCTTCTTCAAGAATACCTCACAACAACACTGGTCCACGAGATGGCCCAGAGGGTAAAGGTAACTAGCACAAATCTGACAACTAGAGTTCATTTCCTGGGACCCTGCCCCCCATGGGGGAAGGAAAGAATCAATTCTGCAAGTTGTCTTCTAACTTCCACACATGCAACATAACAAGCATCCCCCTTCCAAATAAATAAATAAATAAATAAATGAAAAACTACCTCAAACATACAATAATTACTACAGCTCTAGTCATTACATCCAAATTTCAGTCTGAAAGGCAGATGAGCAAAAGAGGTATCTCAACTGAGTACATCTCTGTAATTAGCCTTCTTGAGATTCTAATGACACTTCTACTTATATTACTCAAGCTTAGTCACACTTCTGTTTAAACCTTGTTGACAAGAGCAGGGTCATGTGACCATGACTTGTTGCAAGGGAAGCTGGGGAATGGGATTTGTTTTTAAATTCCAAGTGATAATATGTCTAGCTACAGCTACCTAAAAAAAAAGAAACATAGACTTGGAGACACCAGTCCCTGCCACGACACCACAGTTCAGTGGCCAGCCTACAGTGGACATCTTTTCCAAAGCTCCTCAGCCAGCTCTCCCACAACTAAGTTATCACCAGCACCTGGCTTTCCTTGTGCCCTAACTTACATCAAGTTGTATCATGACTATCCCTGGGCCTACATCACACCTGGACCCATCTCACATCTCTTTCTTGCCAGTCTCAGATCACATGCCTTTCTCTAAAAACTCGAAACTTCTGCCCAACATCCTGCTGAGCAATTCACCCCCCCCACCCCCACCCTCCACATATCTCCACACCTTTGCTTCAGCCCTAGCAAATCTTTCTCAACTGGAACACTCATCCAGCATTTTTCTAAATGCAGCTAGTGGATTAGGCATATGACTTCAGTCCTGTTTCCTTCGCATACCCTGTTAAAGCACCAGTAAAGAGATTTGCAGAGAATACCAGCCCACAAAGACCTAAGAACAAGGGAGGCAACCACAGCAACCACCTTGGATGATAGAAAGCAGATGGAGAAGTGATGATTTAAGCTGTTCCAGAACTGGGCACACAAGCATGTAGGAGAAAACGAACAGCATTTCTTCCACCACACCATGAAGGCTCCAGAATAAGCATTGGCAGGTACAGCTAGTGACAGTGGTGAAGGTGGAAAGGACAGTCTAGAAGCTGCTTGAGATAGGAATGGTGGCACATGACTTTAATGCACTTTAATGCCTTTAATGCTCTTGAGAGGCAGAGACGGACAGATCTGAGTTTGAGGCCAGTGAACCTGGTCTACATAGTGTGCTCCAGGCCAGCCAGAGTTACACTGTGAGGCCCTGTCTTAAAGCTCCTTGACCTCCTAACCCTCTCTTTCCCATGACCATCTCACCTCTGCCCCAGGGAAAGATGAGCAGCTTGTTCACCTGTGGAGAACAGGGAACCTCTAATCTAAGAGCCAACAGGCACGGAACTGAGGATGCTTATCTGTTGGATGTTGAAATCCTCAAACCTTCGTCCTCGCTCATCTTTAGGTGGATGGGAAATTGGAAGCATCTTCTTGGGATATGTGATTTATTGACATCAACAGAGCTCTAAGGACAGACCTAGACATAAAGGGTAGAACCCACAGTGATCAGCAGGAACTCAAATCATCCAGGGACCTGACTTTCATGGGAAGCCTCTCATGACCACATTGGGTGAACAAACATTAAATGAGGGGACAAAACACAAGAGATAAAGAAATGTTAATGACACTAGGAGACAACAGAAAGTTCAAGATGCAAAGCAAGTCACAGATCACTGGCCAGGTCTCTTCAACAGATCCGTTTGATGAAAAGTAATAAAAAGTTCTATGAGAGGAACATATTACATATAAAAAGAGCATGGAGGTTGGAGAGATGGCTCATTGGTCAAGAGCACGTACTGTTCTTGCAGAGGACCTGAGTTCGGCTCCTAATACCCATGTGGGGGAGCTTACAAGTGCGTGCAACTCCAGCTCCAGGATGTTTCTTCTGGCCTCCACAGGCACCTGCACTTATAGGTGCACATAACCCCCATATATACAATAATTTAAAATAAATCCTTAAAAAGAGAAACTACACAACCAAATGCAGATGTCGTACTTGATCAGAACTTGGTTATAAAAACATTATAAATTTTGAAATAACTAGAATATTGCAATATAGAATAGTATTGAAAATTAGGGAATTGTTAACCTTTTTTATTGTTTTGATAGGTGTAAGAATTGTGCTTATTTTGGAGACTGTCCTTATTTTCTTGATAATATATACAAGTGTAACGCAACAAGGACCATCTGAAATCCCAGCTGCTTAGGAGGCAGAGGCAGGGAGGTCAAAAGTTCAAGGCCTGCCTGGACTAGAGTAAGTTCAAACCAGCCTAGGCAATTTAGTAAGAACCTGCCTCAGAATAATTAAAAGAGGCCTGGGGCCGAAGCTCAGGGGTAGAGCACTTGCCTAGCATATGTGAGGTCCTGGATTCAATCGCCAGTACCAAACAAACTCAACAAAACAAACAAGGGCTAGAGATTAATAACAATGTAGCCATCAGAAAGACTACGGGATAGAAACCAAGACTAAATAAGGCAGCTTTTATTGCTGTCTAAATGGTGTTTGGGTCTGGGCAATATCACCTATAAAAAGAAGTCAGAGCCCAGCGTGGTGGCACAGGCCTTTAATCCCAGCACTCGGGAGGCAGAGGCAGGCGGATCTCTGAGTTCAATGCCAGCCTGGTCTACATAGTGAGTTCCAGGACAGCTGGGGCTACAGGGAGACCCTGTCTCAAAAAGACAAGAAAAAAAATGTCGGACAGGGCTAGAGATGGCTCTTTGGTTAAGAGCACTGGGGGCCCTTGCAGAAAACTCCAGTTCAGTTTCCAGCACCCACATGGCAGCTAAACTCTAACTCTAGTTCCAGGGGAATCCAACACCCTCTTCTGACCTCTGCAGCATTGCACGACACAGGCGCACTTACATGCAGGCAATACACTCATACACTAAAAAAAAAATTATTATTTTTATTTTATAAGTGGCAGGTTATAAAAATATACAAAAATCAGTAGCCTTTCTATATACCAATAACAAGCAATTGGAGAAAGAGTACAGGGAAACGCTCTCATTCATTCCAGCTTTGAGTTGATTTCAGATCAGAGCTCAGACCTTCACAGACTAAACCTGACCAAAGACATCAATGATCTCTATAAAGAAAATTTAAAATCTTTAAAGAAAGAGAGATTGAGAAAGACACCAGAAGATGGAAGGACCTCCCATGCTCATGGAGTGGAAGAATTAATATTGTGAAAATGACCATTCTACCAAAAGCAGTATATACATTCAGTGCAATCCCATTCAAAATCCCCATGACATACTTCACAGAATTAGAAAAAAAACAAAAACCATCCTTAAATTCACATGAAAGCGCAAAAGACCCCAGATAGCCAAAGCAACCCTGAATACAAAAAGCAATGCTAGGGGGAATTACTATACCAGATCTCAAAGTATACTACAGAGCTATAGTCATAAAAATAGCATGGTATTGGCACAAAAATAGACACATAGATCAGTGGAACATCGTTGAAGACCCAAACCCGAGTGCATGCAATTTCAGCCACCTGGTATTTGACAAAAGTGCCAAGAACACACAATGGAGGAAAGACAATATCTTCAACAAATGCTGCTGGCGAAACTGGATCTCCACCTGTAGAAGAATGAAACTAAACCCCTATCTTTCACCCTGCACAAAAGTCAATTCCAAATGGATCAAAGACCTCAATGTGAAACTGGAAAGTCTGAAACTATTAGAAGAAAATATTGGCAGTACCCTACAAGATACAGGTGTAGGAAACGCTTTTCTAAATTGGACAGAAGTTGCTCAGGAATTAAGGTCAGCAATCAATAAGAATCAAGAAGCTTCTGTACAGCAAAAGAAACAAAGTGGAGAAAACCCAGAGTGGGCAAAAATCTTCACCAGTCACACATCTGGACAGAGGTTTAACATCCAGAATACATAAAGAACTTAAAAAACAAAGAAGCAAGAAAGGAAATTACCCAATTAAAAGATGAGCTAAAGATCTAAATGGAGAGTTCTCAAAGGAAGAAATAAAGATGGCCAAGAAACATCTTTAAAAGTGTTCAACATTGTTAGTAATTAGGGAAATGCAAAGTAAAATCACCTTAAGGTTTCACCTTACCCCAGTTAGACTGGCTAGGATCAAGAGAACAAATGATACCAAATGCTGGCGAGGGTGTGGAGAAAGGGGAACGCTCATTCACTGCTGGTGGGATTGCAAACTTGTGCAGCCTCTATGGAAAACAGTGTGGAGAACTCTTAAAAAACTAAAAATGAACATACCATATGACCCAGTGTGCTGGATAGCTTTAGTGTCAATTTGACACACCTGGGTTGAGGGAACCTCAACAGGGAAATTGCCTCCTTCGAACTGGCCTGTGGCCATGTCTGTGGGGCATCTTCTTGGTTGTTGAGTGATGTGGGAGGACCCAGCCCACTGTGGGTGGTATCATCCCTGGGCAGGTGGGCCTGTGTTGCATAAGAAAGCAGGCTGAGCAGGGGCCAGAGGAGCAAGCCAGGAAGCTGTGTTCCTCCATGGCCTGTGCTCCAGCCCCTGCTTCCAGGTTCCTACCCTGAGTTCCTACCTTGGGCTCCCTGATGATTGGTGACCCGGGAGATGTAATATAAAATGAACCCTTTCATCTCCAAGTTGAAATTTTGTCACAGCAATTGAGAAACAAACTAGAACACCCAGTTGTACCACTCCTTGGCATATACCCAAAGGACTCATCCTATCGTAGAGACACTTGTACAACCATGTTTGTTGCTGCTCTTTTCACAATAGCTAAGAGATGGAAGCAACCTAAGTGCCCCTCAACTGACGAGTGGTTAATGAAAATGTGGTACATTTACACAATGAAATTCTATTCAGCAGTAAAGAAAGGTGAAATAATGAAATTTGCAGGTAAATGGATGGATCTAGAAACTGTTAAACTAAGTGAAGTAACAGACTCAGAAAAATAAAACACATATGTTCCCCTCATATGTGGATCCTAGCACCAAATCTTTATAAGTGAGTGCATATCCTGATGCAACTGCAGGGACCAAGAATATGGAAGGAAAACAGGGAGGTAAAGGGAAAGAAGGAACTGGAGAGAGAACAGTAGGATAAAGGTATTACTAAGGGAGAAATGTATAAAAAGGGAGTAGTTAAAGGGGGAGGGGTAGATGGAGGGCTATACAAAGAACTATAGGAATAAAGGGGGAAAAATTCTCCAGATAGTTAAAAAAAAAAAAAAAAAAAAAACCTTAAGCACAGAAGGAACCCTACAGGGATGGAAGAAAGCCCTTCCAGAAGCAATACGATTGTTAAATGAAAATCTCAGTGCCAGAGGTGGGTTGCCCCTATGACCTGTTGGCCTGAGGGGCCCTGGAGGTCCCCAGAACAATAAAGGTCATTGCCAATAATGCTGGTTGTACACCAGAAGTGGACAGAGGGACCCTGTTGCTGATGTAAGCTCAGGAGAGGTATAAAATCAAGCTTGGACTAAGCTGGAAACTCCCTGCCACTGGATGGGCAGCTTTCATGGTGCCAAAAGGTGATATGCAGATGGCTGAAGGAGAATTGTCCCTTATAATTCTGCTCAATGACGGACCCTGCATGTTGCACTATCAACATATCAAACAAAATGTTCCTGTTGGTGCAATAGTGGATCATCTAGTGTATGTACAACCAGAAAATGTTCTATTGGATGTAGTTGCCCGCTCCTAGGGGTGGTACACACATCTGGTACTGTAGACCAGACCAACCCCCTGTGGCAGGGGAGAATATAGGCCCCAGTGGTAAGTAACTGCAATTGTTTTGTTAGATGGATGTGATGCACCTGCACCATCCAAGCATTTGTGTTTACTCCCATAGGTTGTTATTATAGCAGCCACCGTTTAGATGTTCTTCTTGTTGTTTGTGTTTTTATAGTAAATGGAATCCTACTGAAATGGGCCAACAGCTTATGGGCAACTGATGATGCAGAGACCTGAAAGTTCAGTGCCTTGCCACAATAGGACGAAGATCATCCTACACCCACCACCCCCTCCAAGGCTCAGGGACTTTTGCAGAAGAGGCTGGTGGAAAGAATGTTAAGAGCCGGAGGAAGGGGTGGAGTGTTAACTGGAAGTGTACTCAGACCACTATGCCAGCAAGATGTAGTCACACTCCTTCCCACATGCATCAAGGAGTCAAGGGGAAAGTCAGTTACCCCTCCCACCCAATCAGTCGACCTGAGCTGCATGTAGGGGAGGGATTAAGGATATATAAGCCGAGAATGCCAGGAGGCCCCTCTCTCACCATTTTCTGTGGCTGTTGGGAAGTCACAAGACCTATATTTGAATGTGGACGTTCCAGTGCAGCTGTAAATGAGGGCCCCCACGCCTCTGTAAATAAACCTCTATCCTATGCTTTGTTTAAAAAAAAAAGAAGAAGCCGGGTGTGGTGGCGCACGTCTTTAATCCCAGCACTCATGAGGCAGAGGCGGATGGATCTTTGTGAGTTTGAGGCCAGTCTGGTCTACATAGTGAGTTCCAGGACAGCTGGGGCTACAAGGAGACCCTGTCTCAAAAAGGGAAAAAAAAAAAAAAAAAGAAATGATAGGTGTTTGGATAGATAGAAGAGGGATCTGACTAGACTGCAAGTAGATGGACTTGCACTGGGGTACATCTGGGGACACTGAATTGACACAGTGAGCCTTAACATCCAGGACAAAATATATGGGTTCCAGTTGGGGGGGGCATAAAGATGATGCAGATTGTTTGAGATATTCTGTATGAAATACAGCAAAATTTAATAAAAACAAATAAAAGTCATTCAGTCCCAGAGTAAGGTTTTTGTTTTGGGGGTTTGGTGCTAGGATGAACTGAGTTTCCTGTATACTAAGCACATGCTCTACCACTGAGCTACACCCCTAACCCATTATTCATCAATTAATCAATTATCCATTAGTTTTTTAGTGCCCCCTTTACCTGAACTTGACGTTTTGGCACAGACTCCCCAGGATTAGAAGCTCAACTTTCTCAGGGTTCCGGAGCTGGTTATTTGTGGAGCCATATACCAGTGACTACAAGAGCCCAGATTCCTTCTGGAGAAGTTTGAAGAGGTTTTATCACAACTTCTTTTATTTTTCTTTCTTTCTTTCTTTTTTTTTTTTTTTAATCTTTTTGAGACAGGGTCTCTCTGTAGTCCCAGCTCACCTGGAACTGGCTATGTAGACGAGGCTGGCCTTGAAGTCAGATCCACCTGCCTCTGCCTCCTGGAGTGCTGGGATTAAAGGCATGCACCACCATGCCCAGCCTGCACAGTTTATCTTTAATATTATTGTTTTAATGTTGTTGTGTGGTATTGGGGCTGATCACTAGACCATTGCTGATCGATATTCCCAATCCACTTCAGTTTCTCTTGTTATTCCTGGTTGCTCCTTGTTTTGATCTTAATTTATATTAATTTTAAACATGTAATACAAGAAGTGAGACAATAAAACCCAAATACTTCCCCTCGCCTAGATTTAAAAATTCTAAACATTTTGCTATATTAATCTTTCTGAGCTAGTTTAATATTGACAAAAATGTTGACCTTTACAAAAGTATAGACATCAACTTTGTAGCCCTGAGATGGCTATAATATTATTAATCTTCAGTCCTTGAAGGTAGGGCCTTGCTGGCATATGCTAGGAACATGCTCTACCACTGAGCTGATCCTCAGACCTCTTTTTACTACTTTTCTTTGAAGCAGGTTCTCATTGATTGTCTAAGCTGGCCTTAACTCATGCTGTAACCCAGGCAGGTCTTGAACTTCTGATCTTCCTGCCTCAGTCTCCTGAGCAGCTGGGATTCCAAGTTGTCCTTGTCCTTTTAACCTTTTTGGTCAAGTTTGGGTCTTTTAGATTCAAACAGTTTTACCTAAATTTAATGATCATGCATAACTTCCAGCCCTTACTGACAGATCTAAAAAGTCAAGGACTATGGTCGGGACCTTTAGTTAACAGTCCCAAACCAATTTTGAAGAATGATCCCTCAGGTCCTCTTAAGAGGAAGAGAAATAGGGGCCAGGGACATCGCTCAGCAGTTAAGAGCACTTGCTGCTCTTGTAGAAGATCAGAGTTCAGTTCCCAGCAACTACATTGGGCAGCTCACAACCACTTGAAACTCTGACTCTAGGGGATCCAACATTCTCTTCTGGCCTCTATGGGTACTACATATACATGGTGCACATAGACAAGAAGGCACACATACACACATGTGCATACATACATAGACACATACATATAAATAAAACAAATCTTTTTAAAAAATTCTGAAAAAGATTAATGGGGATAGAAATGGCTTGAGTTGGAATGTGGAGACAGGGAGCCCACGGGGCTGGAGACAATGGCTACATGCAAGCAAGCAAACAGAAAGCTGTGGGCAAACCAGTTAAGACTAGGGACCATCAAGACTGGTAAACCTGCCCAATGACTGCCATTAGACCATCTTTACAATACATTAGCAGAGTAAGATCTCTACCTGGGGGTGGGGGTGGGGGGTCGGGGGGAGCCATAACAGAAGTTCAGGCACATTTTAAGCTGTGTACAAAGCAGCACATGCACATTAGAAGTTTCTCCTTTTCTTAGAGAAAGCCTAAATAATCACATCTTTCCCATGAAATGAAATGCATATCTTTGCTTGTGAGTACTTGAGTATGGGGCACACAGCTGTGATTTTTTTGTGTGGCTACTGTAATTCTTTGTAATAAATTTTGGCTTTATTCTTTAAAAAATTGATAGGTGAGCAAGTTCACGCACACTCTATAATTAAAAACTCTGTTCACAATCCCAGCACTTGGGAGACTGAGGTAGGACAATCACAAGTTTGAAGCTAGCTTGGGCTACACAGAGTTCAAGGCCAGCTTGCACTATATGGCAAGAATCTGTCTCAAAAAGGCCCAGGACTGAGCATGCCTAGCATACTTGAGGTACTAGGTTGCATCCCTACTATCACTATACTCACACTCACACATGTTGACCCACAAGGTCATTCAGTTGGGACATTATTTGTCCTATTGCTTAGGAAAAAGAATAAACTAAAACACAGCCACACAATGGTGCAGCACTAGGCTATAATCACTGACAGGAGTAACGCATTATTCAGAGTTCTCCTTGGCCTGTAGAATCAGAGGCAGGATAGTGCCACAATGGCCATCCACAAGCACCAGAGAAACTAGCAGCAGTTAAGTTCAAGAAGCTGGAAGTGTCAAAACAAGACACCAATGATGCAGTCCTGCTATGTGAGGCTTAAGGCTGGAGCTGCCTGGATTGTTGCTGGTGCAAGTCTACATTCAGAGGTTGAAGAAGCTGGAGTCTGAAGTCTGTGTGCAATGGCAACAGAATTAAAATAAAGAACCATGGGGCTGGAGGGATGGCTCAGTGGTTAAGAGCACTGGCTGTTCTTGCAGAGGACCTGGGTTCAAATCCAAGCACTCAAATGGCAGTAACTGTCCGTAACTCTAGTTTCAGCAGATCTGCCCTCTTCTGTACCCCCCCAACCAGGCATTACACATAGTTGCACTTACATACATATAGGCATGATACTCATACATGGAAAATAATAAAAACATCAAACAAATAACCACACCCATTCAATAAAAGTTAATCTTCTACATTTTGCTCCATCCAAGTCCCAGCCCATTATTAGGCAGTGAATTTGCATGGTCAGGATAGGTCTTCCATATGCTCACCTACATGCCAATCATTTCTGGAAATATTCTTATAGAAACATCCAAAAGTATACATTACCAATTTTCTAGGTATCTCTCAGTCCAGTCAAGTTGACAGTCAAACTAAGCATCACAGAAAATCTCCAGGGTATACTAGAAGGCAAGGTACACTGGGCATGGTGGCATATGCATTTAATCCCAGAACTTGGGAGGCAGAGGCATGTGGATTTCTGAGTTTGAGGCCAGCCTGGTTTCCATATTGAGTTCCAGACCAACCAGGGTTACATTCTGAGACCCTGTCACAAAACAAAACAACAACAAAAACAAAGCAATAAAACCCACAAAGATGTTGCTTTCTTCATGTTGAGCCTGACTCCAGCCACCTTGCCAACATCCTTGTTAATTCTTACCTTTCTGGTCTCATGTGATCTTGGGTGACAAGGACCCTTTGCACAGTGCAGCACACATGTGGCAGTCATGGTATCTTTGTCATGCTTCAGACTTCAGTGGAGATGTCCCACATGTCTCACCACAGAGAATGATTCTGCAGTGGGCTTTTGATATCATGGGTCTAGTTTGCAAAGAAATTTTGATCACGAATGAATACTGAATCTTGCTAAATGCTTTTTGGATCCAGTTAAATCATATGGTGTTTTCCCTTCAGTCTGTTAATGTAGTATAGTAAATCAATATATTTTCTCGTTATCCTGAAATAAGCCCTGCATGCTCATGGTGATTGTTTTTGATATAATGGTGGAACTGATGTGCTAATATTATAAATCAGTTACAATTTTTGCATTTTTCTCCACTTAAAGACTAACACTGCTTTTCTGTTGCTTCTCACCCAGTTCTGGTACAAAGGCTGTACCAGCCTCACAAAATAAGTGGAGCAGCTTTCTGTTTTCCTTTTCTACAGAACTTGCATTCCCTTTTCTTGGAAAATTGGCCCATAAAACAGCCCAGGACTGGTAGAATATACATGGGGGTGAGGGACAGTTTTGACTACTTGTTCAATTAATTTTACTATTAGTATAATCTTATTTTCAATATTGGGTTTATTTTAGTACTGTACATTATCTAAGTTTTTAAATTACCTTAAAAAATTTGGCATAGTTATTGACAATATTTGTGTGTGTGTGTGTGTGTGTGTGTGAGAGAGAGAGAGAGAGAGAAAAAAGAGAGAGAGAGAGAGAGAGAGAGAGAGAGAGAGAGAGAGAGAGAGATGCTGGACCTTGTGCATGCTAGGCAATCCTCTATCACTGAGCTCCAACAGCACCTCCTTTAACCAGTCATGTTCGAATACAAAGAACAGGAAGCCCTGTTTAATACAGGAAACTGGATGCTTATAAGTGTTGAAGGGCTGGAGAAGCGAGCTTCAGAAATGACTTCTAGACGCCTCTAGAACTAACCCTCATGGGGGAGCTATCACTTATAGAACTATGAGGAAAGTAGGGAGCCAGACTCTTCCACTTGGACATCTGAATTCAGGAATACTCTGCAATCCTGGAAGCCATGGCTAAGCCTGTCCCCATCTCTGAGGCTGTGACTAGATGTGACATGAGGCCTTTACCTGCCGCTGTTCCTCACAGCCAACCCGACATCTTCTCAGTTGGATCCTAATGCTGAGTCTCCACATTTTGGGGCGGGGGGGGGCATCAAAAGAAAGTCAGCTGGAGAGATGGCTCAGCAGTTAAGAGCACTTGATACACAAACATAAGGACCAGAGTTCAAATCCCAGCACCCATGTAAAATTCAGGTAGCTCCTGCACACACTTGTAACCCCAGCACTGAGAGGGGTAGAGGCAGAAGGATTGCTGGGAGCTTGCTGATTGCAAGTGTAGCTGGAAAAAAAGTCAGTTCAAAGCTGCAAGATTAAGGACACAATCTCTTCTGCCAACCAAACCTCACACAAGTGCAGCCAACTAGCAACACCCCAGACCCCCACCCCTCAGAATCTAGTGGGAACGCAGTGCTCAGCCTCCAGCCTGTGAAGTCAGGAATACAGCATGGAGTAGAGACGACTGCCTGGTGCCAACTGACCAGCTCTAACACAGTTCCTCGGTCTCTTTTTGTTTCAATATGTATTTTTATAGAATTTTCATGCATTTTATATAATACATCTTTTTTTTTTTTTTTTTTTTTGGTCTTTTTGAGACAGGGTTTCTGTGTAGCCCCACCTGGCCTAGAACTCACTATGTAGACCAGGCTGGCCTTGAACTCAGAGATCCACCTGCCTCTGCCTCCTGAGTGCTGGGATTAAAGGTGTGTGCCACCATGCTCAGCTTAAATAATACATCTTAATCATATTAAGATCTCCTCCCATCTGCACCTCTCCATAGCCCTCTCTCCTCACCAGATTTAATGCATTCTGTCATATGTTAAGCCCTGTCAAATCAAGTTTGTGTCCCTAGATGTCTCTTGGTGTAAATTCATCCACTGGAGCCTGGTCAGCCTATCTAGCATCACTTCCTTAAAGACCAGCACTAATCAGCTGCCAATAGTCCCTTGGCTAAGGTTGGGATTTCTTGCCCATTTACCCAGTTCTATATTGTTTTGTCTACTTTGAGTTTGCATGGGTCTTGTGCATGCCGTCACCATTGCTGTAAGTTCATATGAGCAAATTCCCAGAAGCCTGGAGAACTTTCCTTGTGGTCATTCACCACTTCTGGCTCTAACAGTCTTTTAGGCCCCTCTTTGGCAATGGTTCCTGAGCCCTGGGTGGGTGAGGTTTAAAATAGGATTCCTATCTAGGGACATGCACTCTGTCATCACTTATTCTCTACCTTTTGGTCAGTTGTGACTTTCTGTGTTAACTGCCTTCTGTTGCGTGAGGAAGCTTCACTGGTGAGGGTTGGGAAATACGAGAAACAATGGTAGACAGGAGAAAACTCCCCTTGAGATGTTGGTCAGGGTAGTCCAAGAGACTCCCAAAATAACACAGGCTATTGCCACAGCTCTTGATTTCTTCCCAAAACTTGAAGGTTAGACTCTATTGCCGAAGATAGGACATACTTTGGACATAGGACTTGGAGCAATGGAGCTGGAACTGACCTGAAAATCTCCTCCCTAAAGACTAGCTCTCATAGTTTTAGAGGATAATATGCAAGCTGCTAAGGGAGAAAAACCAATGATCCAACCCAGCTCTGAAGCCTAATAACCACAATGACTGGCACAACAAACTATCTCTATTGGTGTAGCAGTGGCACTTTTATCTAGGGGGTAATCAACAGCTATCTAATTGACCTTAAAGCCCACTCAATGGTAGGCAACTCATGTGTGGTATTGTAAACATAGCCAAATACACAGGGCTGGAGAGGTCATAAAACCTAGAGAAAACCCTATACTGTCACAGGCCTAGGCAAATGTGCTGGGTAGCTTTAGTGTCAACTTGACACACCTGGGTTGAGAGAGCCTCAACTGGGGAATTGCCTTCATTGGACTGGCCTGTAGCCATGTCCATGGGGCACCTGTTTGATTGTTGAGTGATGTGGGAGGGCCCAGCCCACTGTGGGTGGTGCCATCCCTGGGCAGGTGGGCCTGTGTTGCATAAGAAAGCAGGCTGAGCAGGGGCCTGGGGAGCAAGCCAGTAAGCAGCATTCCTCCATGGCCTGTGCTCCAGCTCCTGCCTCCAGGTTCCTGCCCTGAGTTCCTACCTTGGGCTCCCTGATGAACTGTGACCTGGGAGATGTAAGCCGAATAAACCCTTTCCTCCCCAAATTGGTACTGGTCAAAGTGTTTTGTCACAGCAATGGAGAAACAAACTAGGACAGCAAACATAATTTCTTACTATACACTAAATAAATATGTATCCATAAACACACACACACACACACACAGAGAGAGAGAGAGAGAGGGAGAGAGAGAGAGAGAGAGAGAGAGAGAGAGAGATATTATACCTGTCATCAACTACCAAAGAAGCTTCTTTTTGCAACAGATGGAGATTATTATAGAGTTCTACAACCTGTCAGAGAAAAAGTGTCTGGGAGATGACCAGCCCTAAGTGACACACCTACAATGGAACTGCTACACCTAAGGCTCACGGAACATAGCAGAACAGGGAGCAGAGACAATACGAGTACATCTCTTCAGCCTTGTGTCTGTGATACATACCAGTACATGCACACTGCTGACCTAATCCTGTTTCAGCCCTTTTCCTCATTTTGCTAGAAGTTTGCTTAGTTGATGTTTAAAAAAAATTTTAAACCTACTTTTTAAAATTTTAATGACACTTTAAAAAGTATTTTCTCCTTCATTTTTATTCTTTTGCCACCTCTCTTATACTTTAGAGCTGGAATGTTCCTTATAGGGTCATGTGTTGAAGGCCTTGTCTCTAGCCGGTGATGCTGTTGGAAGGTAATAGGAGCTTTAAGAGGTGGGACCTTGAGTCAGAGGAAGGACATTGGTGTCTGACTTTGAAGTAACTGGGCTTGTCATCCCTGTCTCTGTCTTGGCCTCTCCTCTCCTCTCCTCTCCTCTCCTCTCCTCTCCTCTCCTCTCCTGTCTTCTTCTCGCCCCTCTGTCTTCTCTCCACTTCCTGGCTGCTATGAAGTGAGCAGCCTTTTGTGCCACATGCTCCCACCTGTTATCCTGCCTCCCCTCATACCCAGAGCCATGGAGCCAGCCAACAATAAATCCTGACTCAAAAGACAACCCATACCCTTTAAAAAGAAAATAATTCATATGATCTATATGCTGGATGAATGATTATCTCTAAATCTATCAAGTCAAATTTGCTAGGTCTCTTAAAAATCATCACTATAATTTTCCTATTTTGTGTATGTGTGTAAGTATGCTACTGCGTGTGTGTGTGTGTGTGTGTGTGTGTGCGTGTGTGTGTTCAGAGGGCAACTTTTACTGGTCCTATCATTTTTGTGTGCTTGATCTTTTTTTAAAAACTAGTCTAACATCTTGTCTTTGCTTGCATTCTTGTTCTTGCTGTAAAAGAAATCAGGAAGTACTAGCAAGCATCAGTTAACCTGAGACACTAGCTTCTTAGTTCTAAAAGCATTTGCAAAGAAAGCCATTGGTGGGTAAGGTAGAGAGGATGGAGGCTTACTTGGTCACGCTCCACCCCATATACTAATTTTTCTTTGACTTCTTTCCTTGAGGTATAAAAAGTATGAAATACAGACTCTGTACTGCACACTTGAAAGTGCTCAATTCAAGCATATAGTTATCTAACATATTGATAAATCCCATCAAATCTTGGAAATTTCAGTGATACATAAAATATCAGGTCACAGAATGTACAAAAACCCACTTAGTTATGCATTAGATTCAAGCAGTCAAGCTAAAGAAAAATATTTAATCGTTTTGACTCTTCTGTATCTGCATGGTGAGGTACTTATTAAAATATACCTGTATGTTGGGGTTGGAGAGATGGCTCAGCAGTTAAGAACACTGGTTGTTCTTGCAGAAGACCCGGGTTCAAATCCCAGCACCCACAGGGCAGCTAACAACTGTCCGTAAACTCTAGTTCCAGGGGATCTGATGGCCTCTTCTGTCCTCCTTGGGCATTGCACGACATGGGTGCTCTTACCTACATATGGGCAATACACTCATACATGTAAAATAAAAATAATAAAATATTAAAAAAATAAAAAATAAAATAAAATATACCTGTATTGCCAGGTGTGGTGACACATGCCTTTAATCCCTGCACTTGGGAGGCAGAGGCAGGCAGAGGCAGGCAGAGCCAACTTGCTCTAAATAAGACTTAATGCTGACTCTTGCTACTTAAGTGTGGCTTAAAACCTCAAACCAGCCTATCCCAACAAAACAAGTAATCAGGAGGATTATCTCTTTTCTAATTCACCAGTGTTCCCCCCCAACTATGAAGTCATTTTTACAAAGAGACAGTAAACACTGGATTGTGACAGCAAATGCTACTCTCAATTTCTTTATGATTCTTTTTGGCAAGGTATACTTGACAGAGCTCAGGTGTGAAGGGTGGCATCAGTCCTCCAACCCAAACGGCACAATTTGGACCAGCCTACTGCCACTCAATCCTCAATTTCATCTCAGTATCTACACTTCCTTTTAAATCTCTTTGAAAGTGACATCCAGAGTCCCTGAATATGGTTGAACCTCCAAAGAGGCCAAATTCTTGTAGAAAGGACATCTGACTTCAATAGAACAATTCCAATTACTTCATCTACAACTTTTGTGGTTGTAAAAATCTGGATTAGCAAACTGAATGAAAAAGTACTACAGTCTCTCATAAGTAACATCAATGGAAAATTCCTTCTTTTTGAAATAGCATTGACTCCAGCAAAATGTTTAATCCACTTTGACCCATCTGTGTTATACTTGTTAAATTCTTTTACTAAATCTGTGTAGATGTAGCTATAGAGACCCTTTATTGCTGTAGCAGTTTACTGGGGTTGTTCTGGAAGGATTCCTATTTCTTAGTCTCTCCAGTTGCTGGATGAAATGTATCATATTTAACCTTGTGATTGGACCATTCTATAACTGCCAATCACTGCCAATCACATATTGTTCAGTTAGAAACCACACAAGTGACCCCGCCTCCACAACCTATTTCCACACTAGTTGACATCCCTTCTGTAAGTCCTAGCAGGAAGCAGCCAGGGAAAGAACAGGCTGGAACATCAAAGGACTCAACATTATCTCAGCCATATATTCCTTTTCTGGAGTGTTCAGGGGAGGTTCCATCAAAAGTAATGTCTTCAGGTCCTACCTTTAACTGTTGAAAAATTACTTTCCCCGTAAACTTTTCCATGAAGTCCCAATCTCCAACTATCCATAGCTGGTTGGCCACCTTGCTGCCCATGGGTGGAGGTTGTCCTGTTTCTTCATCACCCATCAAGTCTAGGTCATCAATACCTTTCTTTTATCATTCTCCTTGTGCTTGATTACTGTGTTCGTTAGGGTTCTCTAGTGGAACAGAAGCAATAGAATGAATATGTATTACAAAAAGGATTTATTAGAGTGACTTACACGATGTGGTCTGGGCAGTTCCATGATGCCGTCTGCACACTGGAGAAACTGAGACCTCAGTGACTACTCCATTCCTAAGGTTGGATGCCTCAGCAGTTGCAGTCTGGCACTGAAGGTCCGGAGGACTCCTGGAGATCCACTGGTCTGCTGTCCACACTGGAAGGTCAAAGAAGCTAGGTTCTGATGGCAGCAAAGGATGGGACGGCAGCAGCAACAGAATACACGCATTCACCAGTAAGCAGCAAAGGCAGGCAAGCACGCAGCAATGCTTTTCCTTGGTCTCTACATATGTGGGCTGTTGCCAGAAGGTGCTGCCCACCCTGGGGTTCGGTCCCTTCTCAGAAATGCCATCTCACACCTGCCCAGAGGCTTGTCTCTTAAGTTGCTTCAAGATCTGATCAAGTTGACAAGATTAACCATTATGGGTTGGCCAGTGCCAAGCCTGGCCTGAATTTGATCCCTGGAACCCACATGGAGGAAAGACAACCAACTCCAAGTTGTCCTTTGACCGCCCTACGTGTGTGGTATCACACACACATACACACACACACACACACACACACACACACACACACACACACACACACACATGCACACACATCTCTAAATGTGAGAAAAAAATTAATCATCACAACCACCTATTTTGCTGAATCTTTAAGAGAAATACAGGATGGGATGACAAAATTAGGGTTCTGTATTTCCAAATTCCATTTTAGTCTATCCTGTGCCATAGGCCACCACACAGGATAACAGGCATCTCCTCTATCTCCCTCCTCACCTGCTGCTGTTGCCATCATCACTGGCTGTGGGTGGAGATTGGTGGCAGGAGATGGAGCCATGGAGCTATCTAACTATCCATAACCAGGATGCTGTCTGGGGTGATGGGAGGCTCTGGGAAGACAAGTGGTAGCAAGAACACAGTATACTAAGTCAGTGGCACATCTACAACCACATCTACAACCCAGGCTGACTGATATTTTTGTGGTAGTTGTTACATTTTTAATTAAAAAATAAGTTTATTTTTATTATATGTATGAATGTTTTGCCTCTATGTAAGTGCACCCATGGCAGAGAGGAGGCCAGAAGAGTGTATTGGATCCCCTGGAACTGAAGTTACAGATGGCCATAACTGCCATGTGGGTGCTGGGTCCTCCGGAAGAGCAGTCAGTGCTTTTAACCAGTGAGTCATCTTTCTAGCCTCTAAAACTTCTATTTCAAATATCTTTAAATGGGTAATGCAATCACATTGTTCAAAAAGGTGGTTTTTTTGTTTTTGTTTTTTACATTTCATTTATGTGTATGAGTGTATTGCCTACATGTAAGTGCACCTGTGCTGTACAATGTCCACGGAGGTCAGAAGGGGGCATCAGATCCCCTAGAACTGGAGTTACAGACTGTTAGCTGCCATGTGGGTACTGGGAATTGAACCCAGGTCCTCTGCCAGAGTAGCCAGTGCTCAGTAGCCACTGAGCTCTCTCCAGCTCCTCAAAAAAGGTTTTCAAATTATATGGTGAATAGGTTTACTCCCATCCTGCCTTCCATTTACCCAGGTCATTTCACCTCCAGGAGAACCTGTTTTTGTGTTTTGCTTTCTAAATTTTTTAATTTAAATTATTAGTGTGCATATATGTATGATGTGCGTGCAAGTTGTGCACACCACAGGACACATCTGGAGGTCAGGAGACAACTTTTGGAGTCAGTTCTCTTTCTAAACCTTTATCTTTTATCAGGGATCCAACTCAAGATGTCAGGCTTCAAGGCGAGTGTGTGTACTCAGTGAGCCACCTCCCCAGCCCTCTAATTAAAATTCTTATCTGTCTACTCTCACGGAATTGCAATAAAAGCACCTATTCATAGACGCTGTGACCCCTAATAACCCTTACTAGACCAGAGGGTGCTAGGCAGTTGGCTTATGGACCTGCAACTCATCAGTTGTATACACTCACTGCAACCATTTCACTAAACTTGCAACAACACAATCGCATAATTTATATCATTAAAATTTTGGTCCCCAGTTGTTGAATAGCTATTTCCTCTGAAATGAGCCATTCCCTCCTGCAGGCAGGCTCCTTGAGACTTGGGAAGTAAACACAGCCTCCCAGGCTCAGGAACAACACTTACAAGATTAACAAGGCCTCTCCCAAAGGTTATAGAGCAGCAGTTGCTGCAGAAAGGAAATGTTCCCACCAGCTATGCTGCCTGCAAGCCATGTCGTTTCGTGGGTCCTCACCCATGCTTAGGTGGGCTTGTCAGTGATGGAGCTGCTTTGAGCATTCATGTTCCTGTAAGTAACCCTTTAACCATATTCCTGTAAGTAACCCAACAGACTCACTGGTTCACTATACTATACTAGAGTTGAATAATTTCTTTGGTCTCTCAGCAGTACCCAATCTGGAGTGCATAGATGGTTTGTTAACGTCTCCACAAGAAAAGTCACACACCTCCACAAAACTTTTGATAAATTTTACCATATAATCATATGTGAAACTCTTTGTTTCCTACTTGCTTCCCACACAAAAAGTGACATATAGTATATACTGATGTTTACTTAGCTTTTTCCATTCCATATTTCTTGATGTTGCTCTCCTGAGACAAGAGTTTCCTCATTTTTTTTATGGAAACGATATTTCATTGTTGGTCGGATCATAAGATTTTAGAAAATCTGATTATATTTTGGTGACAATTGGACTGTTCACAATCTTTTCTCTTATATGCAATGTGCAAAAGATAACATTAACAAACAAGTGGGTAAAATAAAGTCTCCAAAATGGTATTACCCGGTCAAAGGATACATGCATTTGTACTTTTGATAAAAACTGAACTTGAGAGAAGTTGAACCAATTTATGCTCGCACCCACTGTTCCCCCAAAGCTTCACCTACTACAAAGTATATTATTACATTTTTGAAATTTTGACAATTTGATAGATGAAAAATGGTATCTCAGCACATTTAATTTACGTTTCTCTTACCCTGAAGGATGTTGAGTGTGTTTTCATGTATTTAAGGGAATTGATATTTTCTATGGGAACTGTCTGTTCATATCCTTCATCTTCTCTTCAGTTGTTGATTATTGAATATTGACTGTGTGAGTTCTTATGAGAGGGACTAGTTCTTTGGGGTGTAATATAATTACAAACTTTTAATTTTTTTCTTCCTCCTCTTCCTCCTCTTTTGAGACAGGGTCTCATGTAGCTCAAACTGGCCTCAAACTCATTATGTAGCTGAGGATGACCTTGAATCTCAATCTCTCTCTTTGTTTCTCTCTGTCTCTGTCTGTCTCTCTTTCTCTCTGTCTCTCTCTCTGTCTCTGTCTCTCTGTGTGTGTGTGTGTGTATGTGTGTGTGTGTGTGTGTGTGTATTTGCCCATTTGTACATGTATCTGAGGCTGACAGGCCATCAAGCTCCCAGGATCTGCCTGTCTCTATTTGGGATTTTTGGGATTACAGGTGCACATCCACCACACTCAACTTTTACACTTGTGCTGGGAAATTAAAAACAATTGCCCAAGTTGGCCTCAAATTTGCTATGTAGCTGGAGATGACTTTGGACTTCAGAACCTAGGATTACAGACATGTACCACCATGCCCAGTTTCTGCAGTGTTGGGTAGGTACTCTGTCCCCGACCCCCAGTCCACAAATAATTTTCCTTTAGTTTTTCACTTCCTTTCGACTTCATTCACATGTTATGGTGACTTCTTTCTGTTATACAGAAATTTATAGAAGAATTATAATTATAGAACTCCAGTTAGGTTTTCTTAGTACTTCCGTGGTTTTATGTTGACCTTTGTCTGTGACCTTAACCATTTGGAGTTTTTCTGGTGTAGGCTTCGTGCCCGAGTCAATTTTTATAGATGGGTCCTGATTGTCCCAGTACAACTCACTGAATAATCTTTTTTCTACTAACTTGGGATAGTCCTTTTTTTGTTGTTTAGTTTGGGTTTTTTGTTTTTGTTTCTTCTGAGACAGTGTCTCACTTTGTAGTCCTGACTGGTCTGAATGACTGTAGACCAGGCTGGCCTCAAACTCAGAGATCCACATGCCTGTGTCTGGAAGCTGAGATTAAAGGCATGCACCACCATGCCTAGCCTTGAGCTGGTCCTTTAGACACACACACATACTCCTTTTTTCAGGAGGTGTAGCTCACTAATAGAGTGCTTGCCTGGAATCAACTTTCACACTACCAGGAGAAAAAGTGAACAAACATATTTCCTATGTAATTAATCTTTATCAATTTATCTATACTTTCTCCAATATTTACTATTTGTGAATTTGTGTTTAAGATTTGGTAAGGCCAGATGTGGTGGTACATGCTTTTAATCCCAGCACTTGGGAGGCAGAAGCAGGCAGTTCTCTGTGACTTTGAGGCCAGCCTGGTCTACATAGTGAGTTCTAAGCCAGCTAGGGCTATCTCAAAAAAAAAAAAAAAAAAAGATTTGGAAGGTTGTTTTCCCCTCATTCATCCTCTTGCTCACTATTCTTTGTTTTCCCATACAGAGTAGAATCAGTATTCTAGCTCTAACCAAAAGCCGATATTTTCAAACATTTTATTTATTATTAGTGTATGTGCATGCATGCACATGCATATGATGTATATGTTTGAGTATAGGCATGCACATACCATGGTGAGAGTGTAGCAGTCAGATGACAACTTTTGGGAGTGAGCTCTCCTTCCACTGTGGGTTCCAGGGACTGAACTCTGGGCTTTAGGCCTGCATGCAATTGCATGGCCTGCTGAGCCATCTCGTTGGCCCAAGAGTTGATATTTTCATTGCTTATGTATTACATTCATAAATTAGAAGCCTGCCATGGTGGTTCATGCCTGTAATACCAGCACTTGGGAGGGAGAGGCAAGAAGATTGGGCTTCATAGTGGGTTCAAGGCCAGCCTGGGCTACAGAGTGAGACCTTACATAGAAAAAACCTAGTTTAAATAATTGTCCTCTTCTGAGTCTTCTGATCCAATAATATGGACCATTTTTCCATTTGGTTTCCTGCAATGTCCTTCAGCATTTTCAGGCTTTCTCCCTGAGCCTCACACACATCCCACTGGGCTGGTTCTTAGCTACTCAGTGCTATCAGTAGGCACCTGATCCCCAGTCTCACCTGCTTATTTGCTCCCCTTTGAATCACAAGGCTGGAAAGCAAAACCTCACATTTCCCAGACTATGTGACAGCTAGACTTCTGGATATGACTTATCTGGCACCAAGCACAGTCATATATAAGGCAGTGGGAAGATGGCCAGTAAGTGGCGCTGGACTGACCAACATGGCTGAGTGTGCCGTCACTACCTCTGGACTTGAGGTAAATTGTCCAAGCAGTAGCAGTGACAACAATTGGGGCTGTGATGAGCTGACTGAAGCCTTTAATCTCATAATGCTCTCAGCTTAATATATCTTTAAAATTTTTATCTAATAAAGGCACATATAATATATAAATCTGTCAGAAATTGTTAGAAGCAATTAAAAAAAAATTGTGTTAGTGAATGCTGTTTCTTGGCTGGGCAAAGATTTTGCAAGCAGTTCCTGTATTTTGTGGTAAAGAGTTTGGAGTGTTTTGGTTTTCTAAGCTGAACCCTGACTGGTTGGAGATTCTTCTGTAGACAGCTCTACTGTTCCAGTAGCCAAAAAAAAAGCCTCTTAGTGCATGAATCTAAGAACTCAGGAGGCAGAGGCAGGTGGATCTCTGTAAAATCGAGTCCAGCCTGGTCTACATAGAGAGTTCCAGGCCAGCTGGGGATACAGGAAACCCTGTCTCAAAAAAAAAAAAAAAAAAAAAGCCCCTTAGAGAAAACTGGTGAGCAGAGTAAGAATCTGTCCTGGGTGGAGTCTTAAACTTCCAGTTTTGCTGGTCACTCACCTGGTCATAGGACCACCCTGGGAAGGCAGTGATAGATAAAAAGTAGCCTATGGATGAATCCAGTTGATCAGGAGAATGCACCAGGACACAGATAAGGCTCCATTGGAATAGAGTTCATTAGCAAAAGAACACATGGGACAGATTCCCTTCCAGACAGGGAAAATGTCTGCCAGGGTTGAGAGCTGGGGTCTTTTTAAGGGGGGAAGCTTCTGCTTCCTGCAGAAGGCAAGGAAGATGCATTTTTTTTTAAGGTTGGGCAGGGGGTGGCAGGTGGGAGAGCAGTACTGTTAAAACCTGCTCTCTTTAGAGATCAAAGGGGAAGCCTGCTGTGTTGGGCAAACAGTGGAGAAAACTCTGTTTCTCTTGACTTCAAATCTTGACTTCAAAGACCAGGGTGTTTATCAGCTCTGGTCCCTTTTCCCAGGAGCTTGAGAAGTCCAGGAGACCCTGTTAGTGAGGGGGTGGGGCTAGCTGAACCTTAACAGGCAGGTTCACCTTAAGTCATGCTAAAGAGATAGGCAGAAACCTAGGTTAGTGAGATCATGAACTTTTCCTGCCTGGTATCCCCACACCTAGCACAGGTGCTGAAGGAGGGTGTTTATCAGCTCTGGTCCCTTTTCCCAGGAGCTTGAGAAGTCCAGGAGACCCTGTTAGTGAGGGGGTGGGGCTAGCTGAACCTTAACAGGCAGGTTCACCTTAAGTCATGCTAAAGAGATAGGCAGAAACCTAGGTTAGTGAGATCATGAACTTTTCCTGCCTGGTATCCCCACACCTAGCACAGGTGCTGAAGGACTGGGCCATAGACTAGTTTTCCGTAAGTCTGCCAGGCATCACCTCTCCTTTTCTTCTTTCCCAAGCATGCTTTTCCTAACACTTTGGAAAGCCCCAACATTTGGGGCTTTCTTATTCTTTTTTTTTTTTTTTTTTTTTTTTTTTTTTTTTTTTTAAAAAAAAAAAAAAAAAAAAAAAAGAGGACGATAAATCTTTCACTGTGATATATCAAAATAAGAACTCAGAGATCTGCCTGCCTCTGCCTCCTGAGTGCTGGGATTAAAGGCCTGCACCACCATGATGGGCCTCTTACTCTATTTAAAACTCCCCATCACACAGCTGCTAGTCTGCCTCACATCTAACCTCCATGGTGGCCATGAACAACGTGGCTTTATGGTGCTTTTTCCTTCTTCCCTCCATTCTCCGCCTCAGGGGCAGCTGTTGAGATTTATAATTTGCCTGCTCTGAGGACTTCTCTTTAAATTCTAATAAAATTGCCCTACAACTTCCACTTGAGTCCTTTTAAAAATTCTTTATGAATTCGACAAAGAACCCTGAAAGGGGGCCGTGTTTCCCCTGTATCAGTATGGTAAGATGCATCTTCTGTTTGTAAAGACAAAGATCTACCAGCTTCTCTTTTATTGGATGTGAAGAGATACATGTTCTTGCTTGTGATAGTGGGAATGAAATCCAAGGCCTCACACATGGTAACAAGCACTCTCCCACTGAGCTATATCCCCAGACCAGAAACACATGATTCATATTTCTTGGTAGACTATTTCTTTCAGACTATAAAACATTTGTGTATGTGAATTTATTCTCTTCAATGTTAAGTGTAATTTTATTACATTATAATTTATATCAACTTTCTTTAGGCTAGTAATTGATAATGTTATTTGTTCCCTTTTTCATTGGTGTATGTTTTAAAAATTTATTTTTACATGTGTGTGCCTGTGTGAGCTTCTGTGCACTACATGGATGCAGGAGCTCACAGAGGCCAGAAGAGGGTGTTGAATCTCCTGGAACTGGAGTTACAGACAGTTGTGAGCCTCCCACGTGGGTGCTAAAAATGGAACCTGGGTCCTCTGCAAGAGCAATAAGCATTCTTACCGCTGAGCCCACTCTCCAGTCCTTTTGATATATATTAATTGTACAAGGGATTGGATTTCATTGTATTTTCATCATGTGCATCTTTAATCAGACACATACATGACCTCTTGTCAACTGTCTCTCCTCCCACCAGTCCTTCTTTCCCCAGTCTCCTTTCTCCTCTCATCTATTTTCCCCTCAGATTGCACATATGAGAGAAAACGTATTTGTCTTTCAGAGTCTGGTATACTTTGCTTAACATGATTGCCAGTTTTGCCCATTTTCCTGCATATAACATTTCATTCTTTATAGCTAAAATAAAACTCCATTGTGAATATATACAACATTCTTTATCTTTTGATGAGCGCCCAGGCCCATTCCATAACTTGGCTGTTGTGAATAGCATTATCACAGGTACTGGGTTTCAGTGAGCACTTGCTGAACTTTCCAGGTTCCTATACCCTAGAATAAAGAATTGGACAGAGACACGTGAATAGTTATCAACAAAGTGAAAGTATTCATGGGGCTGGAGAGATGGCTCAGTGGTTAAGAATGTGGGCTGTTCTTGCAGAAGACCTGGGTTTGAATCCCAGCAGCCACATGACATCTAACAACTATCCATAACTCCAGTTCCAGGGGATCTGATGGCCTCTTTTGGCCTCCACGGGCATTGCATGACACAGATGCACTTACCTACATACAGGCAATACACATATACACATAAAATAAAAATAATAATAAAATATATAAGGCTCTGGTCTCCCTCTGGCCCCATCTAGCAGAGGGCCTGAGAACCCAGGGGACTGCCTGAGATCCCCTGAATTCTGCCTCCATGTGATGCAATAAAAATACCTGAAAGCACATCCTGAATCCATCACTCTAGAGTCCAGCTTTGGAAGACAAAAGAAAAATGAGGAAGAACCCAATAGAGGGATGCTTTTGGAAACCCTTGTCAAGAAATTCCAATGGACTCTCATATGAACATTTGAAAATTGCCCTGTTTTGACTTTTTTCTAGTTCCCTGTCTAGAACTTGTAATGCTAATTACTCTTGCTTTTACTTCTCCTTCACATCTCCTATTCATGATTCAAGGACTTTCTTCTCCCCCTAGAGATAAGAGGTATGCAATTTGGGAGTCTTTTAGATAAACCCACTGAAGCGGTGCTCCAATTGCCTCACCCTGCGTCCCTGTTCAGCATGGAAGAAGCCAGAGTGATCTGTGTCTCTATTCCCTATTGGCAATTTGGGTAACCCCTTCAGAGGATGGCATGATAATAGGAGATAGGAACTGGCTAGGCAGTTAGGGTAAAAGACCCCCCAAAGAAAAAGCCAGTTTCTTGGCTAAAAGTCACAATGTCCTTGGGACTGTTGGCAACATACTCTGTTCCAAAGGCCAAAAATGTCAAAAGTATTTTGGAGCTTGTATCTAATCCTTAAAAGATTTTAGGGTTACCTCTTCAGCGGGGGGAATGTTAGAGTAGCCATAAGCCCCATAAAAATAAATAAATGAGCCGGGTGTGGTGGCGCATGACTTTAATCCCAGCACTTGGGAGGCAGAGGCAGGTGGATCTCTGTGAGTTCAAGGCCAGCCTGGTCTACATAGAGAGTTCCAGGACAGCTGGGGCTACAGGGAGACCCTGTCTCAAAGAGACCAAAAATAAATAAATAAATAAATAAATAAATGAAAAAGAAAAAAAGAAAAGAAAAAGAAAAAAGTGATGGGGAAATATGGGAGGTGTTGGAAGGGAGGGAGTGGGCATGGATTTGATCAAAACACCTTATATGCATGTATTAAATTCTCAAAGTGTTTGTAAAAGTTAAAAAAATTTATATATATATATATATATAACTGAAAAGTATTTATGAAGAATATAGTTCCAAGGGAGGAAGCAGCTCAAGCAGAGACAAAGTTTAGAAACTCCACCCTGGTACTGTACAGAGGACAGAGACCTTTATGTCACAGAGGGTAAGGCTTTTTGGTCATTTGCTTAACAGAGGCTTTCTCCCGCTTGCTGGTGAGTACAATGTGAGTCTCAGATCACCTTCAGACACTCTGGAGTGCCTCTGTACCAATGGCTGGAGCTGTTCTAATGTCTGTGTCTGTCTGTCTCTCTGTAATTTCCATCCTTCCTCTTTGTTAAGTTTTTCTCACATGCTACTTTTCAGCCTCTGTGTAAGGCACTTCAGACCTTTCCTCTCTGCCCTGCTCTTCTGCTTTAATCCTCGCCCTCTGCTGGGGTTTGGGAAACCTTTTTGGGGAGTGAAAGACAATGTTCCATCTTAACTCTACTTCTGCTGTTAAGGGGCGTCAGCCCTTCCTAGTCTGACCAATGCTGGGAGGAGGAACTGGATTCCCTATCATAGGAACTGGCGGGAATCTCCACATTGCTAGGGGTTTGTCTGGAAGTGCTTCATCCTAAAAGATGCACAGGCAGAGACCTTTGAGAATTAGGCTGGTTTCACCTCGGGCTGTTGTGGGGATATTAAGAGCCATCAGGTCATCTAGGACAGCTATCCTTACCACTGTAATTTTTGAGTTTAGAAGTAGGACTCCTCAGCCTGGAAAACAGAAAACAAACCATTAATCCTCATTAATGATTATATACTAATAATGAGGCAAAAATAATTCCAAGAAGGAATCCAATGATAGAATAGATTAAAAGGAAAACAGTGTAAAGTTCTTTTACAGTGTAAAGACCTGGTTTTTTGAGACCAGGTCTCTGCAGCCCTGGCTGGCCTAGACTCCCTATGTAGACCAGACTGGTGAACTCAGAGATCTGCCTGCCTCTGCCTCCTGAGTGCTGGGATTGAAGGTGTGTGCTGCCACGCCTGGCCAGTATGTTTTAATCATTGATTAGATATTATACCAACAGTGCTAAAAGGAAAATACTGAAGAAAACCAAAACATAAAGCAAAATTACAGCTACTGAAAGAGTTATAAATAGGATTTGTCTTAACTTCTTAAATGTAATATCTTTTTTTGTTTCTGGTCTGAAGAGAGTTTTTGTCTTTGTAATTGCAGGTGTAAGTGCGTGCCTAGTCTTTCCAGATGCTCTTGAGGCTGTGGAGACTTGGAGATGGGTTCTGTACTAGAGAATAGCTTCTTGAGTTCTCTGTGACTGAAAGGGGGTAGGCCTCATTCACCTGGGGCATTGGCAAACATCAGACTTGGATTCTTTAGGTATGTACAGTTTGGGTGAAAGCGATACATTCACCTGATTCAAATTCTCCCAGACCCAAGTCCAACCACAAAGTTCTTTTCCCTGTTATTATCTGGGATTTCTTTTCCCTTTCATTTCTTTCTTTCTTTTTCTTTCTTTCTTTCCTTCCTTTCTTTCTTTCTTTCTTTCTTTCTTTCTTTCTTTCTTTCTTTCTTTCTTTCTTTCTTTCTTTCTTTCTTCATTTTGAGACAGGGTCTCTCTGTAGCCCCAGCTGGCCTGGAACTAACTATGGAGACCAGGGGCTGGCCTTGATCTCTCAGAGATCTGCCTGCCTCTGCCTCTCGAGTGTTAAGACTAAAGGCATGTACCGCCACATCAGGCTCCTTTCTTTTATTTTTAATCTGTCATTTTTTTAAGGATTTTTTTTTCAGTGCTAGGGATTGGGCACAGGGCTTTGCACATGTTAAGCAACTGCTCTACTACTGAACTATCTCCCTAGCCCCATGATGTTTGTTTTTTTTGAGACAGGGTCTCCCTATAGCTCCAGCTGGCCTGATACTTACTATGTAGACCAAGCTGGCCTGATCTCACAAAGATCTACCTCTGTCTTCTCAGTACTGGGACTGAAGGTATGTGACATCATGCCCAGCTTGACACCTGACTTCTTAAAAAATATATTTTTATTTATTTTTATTTATGTGTATGAGTGTTGCCTGCATGTATGTAAGTATAACCATGTGCATGCAATGCCCATGGAGACCAGAAGAGGATGTTGAATCCTTTGGAACTGGAGTTACAGATGGTTGTTAACCACTATATGGGTGCTGGGTATGGAGCCAACGTCCTCTGCAAGAGCAGCCAGTGCTCTTAACCACTGAGCCATGTCTCCAGCCTCCACACCTGGCTTTTTAAAATGGGTTCCAGGGTTTGAACTCATGTCTTTCATGCTGGTATAGCAAGCTGAGTCATCTTTCCAGCAGCCCCTCTGCCTGCAGATTTCTATTTTTGTTTTTCTTTCTTGCCGCCTCCCTCCTCTTCCTCCTTTTTCTTCATCTCCTTCTCAATACTAGAGGACAATTTATTCAAAGAAAACCCCCAAAGCAGTCAAGCTGTGACTCTCAGCAGCTGCTCAGAGAAGGAAGAGATGAAGAGAGAAAGCCATGTTGATTGACTTAGACAGGGAGACCAACCAAGTATGGACACACAGTCACATGGTGGGGGAAAAAGGGGGAAGGGGGGTGGGGCAGAAGCTTCAGAGAAGGAGTAAAGAATTCCAGAGTATCAGAGAAAACATTAGGCTGGTCTGACCAGCACCTGTAAACCAAGAGACAGAGAAGAAAATGGAAGTCACGCCTTTCTGCAGCAGGATTCAGAGAGGCCGGTGGACCCAACGGAAACCTCTTACTTGCCTTCTTCTTTTAAACTGATAAAATTACCTTTATTCTATTTTTTCATCTAGTAAGGAGTTAATTTCCATTCTAACAATGGCATTTAATAGTATGTGTCTTTAGCAATATCTATACCTAACCAGTATTCCAGCCTCTTTGAATCTAACAAGGATCTTAATAGTCTTCTGAAATACTTCCTCTCACATCTGTTTGTGGCCTAAATTATAATTGTCAGGTTACCTTTGTGTGTGTGTGTGTGTGTGTGTGTGTGTATTTGAGACAGGGTCTCCCTGTAGTCCACCGTGTAGATCAGGCTGGCCTTGAACTCACAGAGATTTGCCTGCCTCCTGTCAGGTTACCTTTAAACACACAAATACTGTTATAATTATTGCATTCAAAGGTTGTCATTGTGGCTTACCTTCTCTTTTCTTGCAGTTTAACTCTTTCTCTGCGGATTCACTTTTCTTTACCCCAAAGCAGTTTTCAGTAGTCCTTACAGCAAAGGTGTGTTGGTTGGTAGGCTCTTAGTCCTCACACATGAAAATATTGTGAACACACAATTTTTTTGTGTGTGGGGTGAACAGGGGGTTTGGGACACAGTCTTACTATATATCTTTGGCTGGCTTGGAACTTGTGGCAATCCTCCTGCATCAGCCTCCTGAATGCTGACATTGCAGGTGTGTGCTACATCTAGTTTGCACACACTATTGATAGGTTAGCTACACAAAATTCAGATTTCAAATTCTCTTCTCTCAGTATAAACTGTCCCCAATTTATGATGGTTCAGTTGGCAATTTCCAGCTTTACCTTGGTGCTAAGGCACTGAGTTCAGTAGAAACTGTACTTTAAATTTTGATCTGATCTAGGCTGGGAATTTGCAGACAGTATTCCTTTACAATGGTTTTTAGATGGTTCTCTTCATTCCTGGTATTTTTGTCATTTCACTGCCCGAACTGTAATTTTCTTTTTCTTGTGATAATCTACCTCACATTTGGTGTTTTTAGTCTAACAATTTGTAACCTTCTCAAGTCTTGGGAAATTCTGAACTATTTTTATCGTTATTGCCACCTTCACTCTTCTATTCTTTCTGGAAATCCTAGTTATGTTGGCTAAAGCTTCTCAGGCTATCCTCCA
Source organism: Nannospalax galili (assembly GCF_000622305.1). Taxonomy (NCBI): domain Eukaryota; kingdom Metazoa; phylum Chordata; class Mammalia; order Rodentia; family Spalacidae; genus Nannospalax; species Nannospalax galili. Next base: position 2,970,435 of record NW_008340854.1, read on the forward strand.
CGTCATCAGCTGGCTTCCCTCAGCTCCTCCTTCCAGCTTGCTAGTTCTTTCTTTATATGTATCTAACCTAGAGGTTTTTAATTTCAATCTTTTTCACATCTACTTGTTCTTGTTTCACTGCCTCTTGATCTTATTTCACAGATACTAGTCCCTGTTATAGCTTTACACATTTTAAACACACTTTTACTATTTTAAGGCCTTTTGCGTTGGCCCAGTATTTCTGTTCTTCAGAAGTATAAATTCTCTATCTGTAGCTGGGTGTGGTGGTATACACCTGTGATTTCAGGACTTGGGAAATGATGGCAGGAGTCTAAGGAATTCAAGACCAGCCTAGGTGGCAAAGCAACTTTGAGGTCAACCTGGGCTATGTAAGACCCTGTCACAATAAATAAGTAAATAAACAAATATTCTATTTGTTAGATTGTAGTTTTATCCTATTTCACCCTTTCCTGTTAAGTACTTTCTTTGATCCTGAGGAAGGCCTCACATCAGGGCTCAGAACTCTTGTACCATCTAGATCATGTTAGTCTAGGTCCTGCACTAGCTCATAGTGAAGTCTCACATGGACAGATGCTTCCCTTCCACCACAAACACAGACAAGCATCATATTTCTGGCTATAGCCCTATAGGTATTATTGCTCCCAAATAGCCATCACCTCTTTCTATAGGAGATTTATTTTCTCACCCCAACAGTGTCAAGCTAGCTCACATAGTTACCTTTGTGAAGATTTCAGAGTCTGTTTTCACTGCCTTTTCAGTTTCTTCCAACACAAGGATGGCAACTTTGCAGATCAGGGCAGCTCCTTTATCCCCCACTCCAAGATGATGTGGCAAAGCCACAGGCAGCTTAGGAAAGACATGGAATGTGAGCAAGAAATGGACCTTCCTGGTTATGATGTCCTGGGGGTGGGAGAATGTTGCTTATTGCTATTTAATTTAGTCCAAAGTAAGTGATACAAACTTAAAGCTGTCAGCTATAACTACATTAAAAATATTTTGTATCATATGTATCAATCTGCTCCTCCTCCGCCTCCTTTCTTCACAGTGCTAGGAATCAAACTCAGGACTGCATACATGTTAGATAAGTACTCACCACTGAACCTATTAGTTACCATTTATTTTTTTTAAAAAATATTTTATTGAGCTAGGCCTACTGGTGCACACCTTTAATCCTAGCACTGGGAGGCAGAAGCAGGTGAATTCAAGGTCAGCCCAGTCTACATAGTGAGTTCTAGGCCAGCTGGGGTTACAGGGAGACCCTGTCTCAAAAAAGACCAAAAAATTTTTTATTTTATGTATATGAGTATATTGCCTGCATGTATATAAGTGTAGCCATGTCATGCAATGCCCATGGAGGTCAGAAGAGGGCATCTGATCCACTGGAACTAGAGTTACGGTGATTGTTAGGCCCCATCTGAGTGTTGGGAACTGAACCCAAGTCCTCTGCAAGAGCAGCCAATGCTCTTAACCACTGAGCCATCTATCCAGCCCCCATTAGTTACCATTTCTAAGTGTTTAAATAGAATAGAAAATTACATATTCATTGTGCTCTTGTTATTTTATTGTAGTAAAAATACATATAACACAAAAGTTATCATTTTAATTGTTAAGGTTCAGATAGCCCTGCCCCCTCACCAACAGGATCCCAAGGACTTCTCATGCTCCTGAGAAAAGGGAACCTAGCTGATAAGCACCTTGGTCTTAGAAGTCAAGAGAAGCAAGCAGACTTTTCTCCACTGTTTGGCCAACACACAGGCTTCCCCTTTGATTTCTAAAGGAGGGGCAGGGTTTAACAGTCCCGTTCTCCCACTTCCCCGTCCCCCCCAACTTAAAAAAAAAATACATCTTCCGGCCTTCTGCAGGAAGCAGAAGCCTCCCTTTTAAAAACAACCCAGCTCAAGACCCGGGCAGACATTTTCCCTGCCTGGAAGGGAATCTGCCATGTGTTCCTTTGCTAATAAATCCTATTTTGATGGAGTTTTATCTGTGTCCTGGTGCCTCTTCCTCCATTCGCTCGTTCTTGTTAAGGTTCAGATAGCCCTGCCCCCTCACCAACAGTATCCCAAGGACTTCTCATGCTCCTGAGAAAAGGGAACCTAGCTGATAAGCACCTTGGTCTTAGAAGTCAAGAGAAGCAGACTTTTCTCCACTGTTTGGCCAACACAGCAGCCTTCCCCTTTGATCTCTAAAGGAGGGGCAGGTTTTAACAGTCCCATTCTCCCACTTCCCCCTCCCCCCAACTTAAAAAAAAAATACATCTTCCCGCTTTCTGCAGGAAGCAGAAGCCTCCCTTTTAAAAAGACCCCACCCAGCTCAAGACCCGGCAGACATTTTCCCTGCCCAGAAGGGAATCTGCCCCATGTGTTCCTTTGCTAATAAACCCTGTTTTGATGGAGTTTTAGCTGTGCCTCGGTGCCTCATCATCCATTTGCTCGTTCTCCGCTAACTTTTTACCTATCATTAATTATTTTAAAAATTATGTGTGCATGCACACATGTGTGTGAAGGCACATATGTCATGGCGTGTGTGGAGGTCAGAGGAAATTTTGTGGAATTGGTTCTTTCTACTTTCACATGGGTTCTGGGGGTCAAACTCAGTTCACCAGGCTTGGAAGCAAGCACCTTTGCCCACTGAGTCATCTCACCAGTCCCCACTTTAACCATTTTTAAGTGAATGAGTAATTACATTCACAATGTTGTGCAATACTATTCACTTCCAGAACTTTTCCACCATTTCAGGCAAGAAACTCTATACCCATTTACAGTATCTCTCCACTCCTCAGTGTGACCAGAAGCATGCAGTATTTGTCCTTTTACACCTAGTTTGTTTCTCTTAGCATAATGCTTTCAAGGTTAACCATGCTGTAATATATTTGAATTGCATTCCATTTTAAGGCTGAATAATATTCCATTCGATGTTTATACTGAATGTTGTTCATACATACCTGGGTTGTTTTCACATTTCAACCACTGTCATGTGTTTTTGACCTAAAAGTACCCATAAAAATGCTATTATTTACACAGGTCTGAGGTCCAGGGATGTAGCTCAGGTCCTAGCATACAAGCAGCCCCTGGCTTGATCCCCAACACTGCATAAACCAGGTGTTGAGGCTCATATCTGTAATCCCTGAACTTGGGAGGTGGAATCAGGAGGATCATAAATTCAAGGATAGCCTTGGTTATACAGCAAGTTCAAGGCCAATCTGGGCTACATGAGAACTTGCTTCAAAAAATAAATACTAAAAAGACCTGAAATATTATATTATACAACAAACCAGTACTGGTAGATGCCTATTGGGCTGGGTTTAAAAGAAAACATTTACTCTTAATTTTATAGTTTCCTATATGATTTAAGTTGTTGCCACAATTTTATTCAATTTTAAAATCCAATGAAGAGTATTTTAAAACTAAAGGCTTCCTTTTGATCAGAAGAGATGTTCAGTAATGAATCACTGCAAATGCGTGGGTTTTTAAAATTATAGTTAAAAACATGTATCATAAACTTCACCATCTCAAGCACTGTAAGTATGCATGCAAATGTGTATTTTATTAGACAAAGCTTAGGGTGGCTCCGATGGTAGTCAGCTAGCCACAGAATCTCTGTAGATAAAGAGCAGTTATTAAAAAATTAAAACCACGCCACAGGAAGCTGCCTGTGACTAAATGAGCCTCTTGCATACAATACTTTTCCTTCTCCTCTAATTCCGCTAGTCCTTTGTATCAGATTTTATGGCTTGTAATGACTGATGATTATTAGGACTAGCAGTCCACTTGAAGCAAAGCTGACGCTTATCACAGTAGCCCATCCTCTGAGTGTAAATGGGATTAAGGATATACAGTCATATCATTTGCAGTGGAATGCCACTCTGCGTGACTGCTCATGCTTTTCATGAAAATGTCACTGTGATTTTTAGCTGTTCAAATTGTCTCATTGTTCCTGACAGGCCCTTGGACGTTCTCCTGTGCTGCTATTTCCCAGGAGGTCAGACTAAAGCTCAAAAAGGACTTTGTAACATCCTTGCATAGGCCAAACTCATGGCCTATGAATGTAAGGGTTACTAAATCAGGGCCGGAAAGCCTGGTCTTAGCCCTTGGCTACTCAATGCAACCTTAACTTTCATCCTTCTGATTAAAAAGTAAGATCACCCATTGATTTTATGTTGTAGGCATACAACTTCAACAGAATAAAGTCAGCAAACAGCAGCAGAGAGGAAATGAATATGACCAACTGTGTGTATCAGGGTTAAATCTCAGAACTGATTTTCAAACCAGCACTCCTCGCCAGAACCAAGAATTTGCTCTACTGGTGCCCAAGGATTCATGTGCCACCTTGGAGTGTTCTGTGCAAATGAAAACTCTATGTTAGAAGCCCTAGGTTGTAATTCAGCTGAGGTAAAATGACCAGTGTGCTTGGGAAGGCTGTTTCACTATCCTGAAATGAGGAATGGGTCAATAGGTTTGAGGAATGTACTTCAGTGGTAGAGATCTCATCTGGCATGCCCAAGGCACTGGGTTTGATCTCTAACACCACAAAAACAAAATAAAAACCAAGAACACAAAGAGGGATTAATAATACTTACCTTGTAGTATTGCTGCGAAGACTAAGCAACACCACGTGAGAGCAGCTGGCAGAGCCTGGTTACTGCATCCTTCCTCAGTCTCCTTGGTCACTCCATCCAGGTTTCTCTGGGGCCACTGTCCAAAGGGATAAACCCTTTTGGCCTCCCCAACATCTAATCAGTTTGACAATTTGTCTGTGTGTATGTATATATGTCTGAGTATATATGCATGTGTGGTTGGAGAAAAACCTCGAATGCCATTCCTTAGGAAAACTTGTACCTTTTGTTTGAGACAGGGTCTCTCACTGGCCAGGAACTTAACTAGGTTAGTTAGGCTATTTGGTCATAGAGCTCCAGGGATTTACCCATCTCTACCTCCCATCTCCCCACCCTGGGATTATAAGCACATGTCCAACTTTTTACATGGTTATGGGGATCAAACTAAGGTTCTCAGCCTTGCAAGGCAAACAGTTTACTAACTGAGCCATTTCTCCAGTCATTGACAATGAAACAAAATTGACAGATTCTTTCTGTCTTCTTGGTCCCAGGCTGTATTTCTAACTTAGACCCGCCCTTGCTCAAAAGGGAATTTTATGAGTGAGAAGGGACCACTCAAAAAGTGACTCAATGGGAATGAAAAAATAAACAATGGAACAGTAGTAAAAACTGACCTTATTCCTAGAAGGAAAAACATCTAGATACATATGCATAGGCACAGAAGGAACTATGCCAAAATATTAAAATAATTGTGTAGGTTTGTGTGCTGCTCAGTATTTATCCAGTCCCAATGATATGCTGGCCTCTGGGCTATGCATTGGGCATAAAATAAGTAATCAGACCATAAAGCCATTGTTTGGTGAAGCATTTATAGCTCAGCTATGATAATAAGTAAAGGAGGGCCAATAGGAGGAAGGGATATCTAACGAATATAATCTGTTACAGCAGCCAACAAGTCCCCTGAGAAAGAAGCATTTAAACTAGGGTCTGAAGAACACACAGGAATCAGCCAAACAGCAGGGAAGAGGTGCAGCAGCATCACACATGAAGCTCACTTTCTTCCTTTTGGTCATCTCCAATTTCCTTTACCTTAAAATAAAGGCCCTGGCTATCTTCACATTTATAATTCCCATGCCTCTGTCTCCCTGACTACTGGGAGTACATACAGTTTATCTCCTTCGCCTCCTCTCCCTCCCTCTCCTCTTCCTGACATAAGATTTGGCTGTATAGCTTAGACTAGCCTCAAACTCATGAATCTCCTGCCTCAGATTCCTGAGTACTGGGATTACAGGAGTGTGCTACTACGCTTGGCTTAGTTCTTTCTTTTTTCTGAGACAGGTCTTGCTGTGTACCTCTGGCTGTCCTGGTACTCACTATATGGCCTGTGCTGGCCTCAAACTTGTGGCAATCCTCCTGCCTCAACCTCTTGAATGCTGGGCCTAAATCACCACACTTGGCTTTATATTTTCCTAATGAACTGCTCAGAGTCTGTACTGTCCTATTGGTAATATCTTTCGGCTCCAAGAAAGAATGTTTTTTAAAAATTATTTTATAGCCAGGCGTGGTGGCACACGCCTTTAATCCCAGCACTCGGGAGGCAGAGGCAGGCGGATCTCTGTGAGTTCGAGGCCAGCCTGGTCTCCATAGCGAATTCAGGCCAGCTAGGGCTACAGGGAGACTCTGTCTCAAAAAGACCTCAAAAAAATTATTTTATGTATATGAGTGTATTGCCTGCGTGTATGTAAGTGTACCCATGCAATGCCTGTGGAAGTCAGAAGAAGGTGTCAGATTCCCTAGAACTGGAGTTACAGAGGGTTATTAGATGCCATGTGAATGCTGGGAATCAAACTCGGGTCTTCTATAAGAGCAGACAGCGCTCTTAACTACTAAGCAATCTCTCCAGGCCCCCAAGAGAGAATGTTTTATACCAAATGTTTATACCAAAGGTTTATACCAAATGTTTATACCAAATGTTTCAGTCAAAGCTGGATGTAACGCCTCATGCCTATAGTGCTAACACACAGGAGGCTAAGGCAGAAGGTGAAGAGTTCCAGGGTGGCCTGGGTTATATAGTGAGGCCCCATCACATAAAATAAAGACAGATGAAAAACCCCACAGAAGCTGGGCATGGTGGCTCCTGCCTATAATCCCAGAACTCAGGAAGTGGAGGCCAGAGGAACAGAAGTTCAAGCTCACCCTCAGCTACATGAAACTGTCTCAAAATGAACAAAAAAAAAACCCAAACCAAAAACACTGACAAAGGTTTTAGCCAATTTCCCAGTGTTTATCTGGGGCCAGACACAGGCTGGGGGCTGCACATAGACAACAGAGTTGAGCAGTCCACAATCAGCATTGGAAAGAACCTTAGAAAACGTCAGCAAATTCTCTTAGTCAAGAAACAGACCCAGAGAGATTAATTAAACATTTTCTCCAAGTGCAAGAGCAGTCAGCCTGCAGCAATACTCAGATGGTCTGACAAGTTTGTTTTGCATTTCAATTCTAAAACCTTCAGTCCAATATATGGTCTTTGATCTGGCCAGCCAGGAACTAAAAATAACTGATGTGTCCATCAGTAATCAAGATATTATAATTCGACACAAGAAGCAGCACTGTTCACTAGTTACATTAGGGAAAGTAATTTAATGAGGCCAAATCCAATGTTGATTAGAGTGTGGTGAAACTGACACAATAAGTCACAGATGATGCCACGACTCAGTGCACACTGCTGAAAATCAGTGTGACCGTCTTTCCAAAGCTATAAAAATGAGAGGGCTCCGAAGATGGCTCAGTGGATAAAATGCATGTTTAGATTCCCAGACCCCCTGTAAAAATGGCCCGCCTGTAATCCCAGTGCCACAGGACGTGGCTATGGAATCTCTGGAGCTAGTCGGCTAACCCAGCTAGCCAAAACGGCAAGCTCAGAGTTCAGTGAGAGACCCTGCTTCAATATATAAGGTGGAGAGCAATGAAGAATTTACCTGGTATTAACCATGGGCCTCTACACATGCACATACATGTGCACATGCACCCATATATACCATGCATCCATATACAGGTGAGCACACACAAATGCAACCATACACGTACATATGCAAAAAAGATGACTCGGTTCATTTCTGGGAATCCTAAGAGATAACTTCCAGGATACCCATACAGACATCTGGAAGCAATGGCGGCCCGACAGGGTGGGTAAAAGCATTTGCTGTGTAAGCCTAATGATTTGAGTTTGATCCTCAGAACCCATGGTGGGAGAAAACTGACTTCCAAGAATTTTCATCTCACCTCTACTTGTGTGCCACGGCACATGCACACCCACCCACACCCACGTATCACACATGCATACATTAATTAATAAAAGCAATGGCTGTGGAGTTTCCTACCGTAAGAGGAAAACATCAGATGGTAATGCTGATGCCACTTTGCCCACCCTCTTTCTGTCCTTGTCATGGCGACACCTATGTCTTACTTTGGCCTCTACACCACCATAACGGCTTCTCAGTGACTGAGATATGCTTATTTTTCTTCCTGTTTTCTTTACTGTCTAATACGTGGACTATTCTATATTTTAAAGATCAATTCATTTTTAAGGTGTATCCAATCCCTTTCCTAGCTTATGCCAAAACAAAGCAAAACTCCTGCTGCCCAAGGCAAGTCCAGTTGAAATTCTTCCAAGACACCTCTGGCTCTTCAAGATTCCACTTGAACTCCACAAACTCAAGACTGGACAAGGCAGAAAGGCTACTTCAACATTTCAGCAGACAGGAGGACCACCCACATACAGATTCCTTGGCCTTGAAAAGATTGCATTGCTCTTGTACTTGAGTGCCAAAAACTATTTTTGGGCAAATATTCATCAAACCTCCCTGTATTCACAGGCACAAAAGCTGTACTTTAACAGACCATGCTTAACATTTATAGAGGATAGGGATGGGGTGACTTCTGTTATACTGACACCTCGTCCCCGTGAGGCATGGATGGAAGATGGGGCGGGGGTGACCCTTAAATTCTTCCCTCCTCCACTTTTACCAAAACATGAGTTTCTGGGGTATCCAAAACTTCAACCACGCACATGGGCTTATGCTTAAGTCTGTGAAAAGTAATCCAGCCATGAAATGTTCAGTCTGACATTTGCTATAAGAGAAAAACAAAAACCTGATTAGTTCCAAAAATCCAAAAAAGAAAAAAAAAAAAGAAGGAAAAGCTCAGACAAGAAGCAAACCCTGTGGCTTAGAAATCATCACTCTGACTAACAGATGTAAGGTTGCCTGACATAGGGACTCCTATCTTAAATGCAGTTATCAACAACTTTCTTGTGATTTCCCACTGTTTTTAGAGTTTACACCTAACTCGAAGGAACAACTTTAACAGCAATAAATGACAAGAAACTTCTCCTGGTACACAGACTTTCACATCTCGGGCAGGGAGACCTTAGAGGGATGCTGGGCTATTGGCTCAGTGCATTCTAGGAGAGTATTTCCCTGCCCTCCAGAGTCACAATGAAGCCCAATCACAGCACCACTGAGATGGTTAAGATAAGGAGAGGATCTGTTCTCAGGAAAGCAATGCCTGGCGGATGCCTGGTGCCACTGGCCTGTGCTCTGGGGATATGTCTGCCATGATGTTGGTCCCTTGGGAAAGAAGCACTGCCCAGTAGGGGCTGCAGGGATAGGAAGTACCGATGAAGGGGCGGGCAGCTGAGGGGAGTCACGTCTCATTCATTAGAACAGAAAGGGTCTGGCAGGCATTTTTGCCACTGAGAACATACTGAACACAGCAGCAGCATTTAGAAGTACAATCTGTAAGAGCGCTATTCAATTTCACACGGCCCACACCTGTGTGGATCTATTATAATCGACTGGAAACTGACCTCACATAGATCATGTTTTTACCAGAGAGGAGTGGTTAAAAGGAAGAGAAAGAAAATATGAGCAAGCCAGAAGAGGACCAAATGACTGATTCATGGCAACTCAGCAACAAAGACACTGTCATAGGTAGGAGACAACTTGCTGGGGATGTGACTCAGTGGCAGAGAGCTCACCTTATATGTGCAAGGCCCTGAGATCTGGCCCCAATATTGAAAAAGGAAAAAGGCAGAGACCTTTTGTGCTTCATCCACCAGTCCTTTATTGCAAAATGAAGTGTTAAGAAAAAAAAATGTGGGGAGTAAGTCCATCAAGAACAAACATACCAAGTAATAAGTCAACTCAACAAAGAGTAACATGTATTTCACATTGACCGCAGGTAATTCTAATTCTCAAAGTCAGTATTTATTAACTTTTTAAATATTCAAGCTATACAAATTTTGTTTTGCAGATGTGCATACAGCATGTTTACATCAGAACAAAGTTCATTTGAATAAAATATCATCTCCGTAAGGACTGAAGAGGCTAAAAAGCTTCAACCATGAATGAAATATCTGTTGTACATTTATAGATACTATTAAACACCTGACATAAATACATATGTATCACAGCCAAGGAAAGCTATGACCAGAATGATCGCACACTACTTTACTAAGTCTGCATTAAGGTAGAAAACAAGATTACATCACCCAGATTGAGCTGTTTTTAAGAATCTTTTATTAGATGGTAAAAGCTATGTCCATAAACCATCCTATAAGACCTACCATACAATATAATTGCTTTAAATCCCAAATTATAATGCAATCCTTATCCTCCAAGTTATCGTCTGTACTGGTTGATACAGTGTATCTGTATCTGACCCCTCTGTGACACATGTGGTGGCCATTAATGATGACCGTTAGCAATGGTCGGTTGGCAAGACTGACCACCTGTGCATCTGCAATAACTACTGTAAGAAAAAGGGTTGATAAAAAGCGGTTAAAACCAATACATGCTTTAATCTGGTTGATCACTTGCATCTTAACAATAAAAGTCAAACCATATACACACGCTACCTCTTCCATAACATCGTCACATGTTAAAAATCCTTTCAAACCCAGCTTCAGATGATTAACGAAGGACATTTCTTCTTTCCTATGTGTGATTCTATCGGGCCTGATTCACTAGGTGCACAGAAAAACAAGCCACGGCGAAGCCCATTTGACCATAAAATGCTCTATTTTAAGGCGAGTGTCTTTATCACATACACACAGAACAATTTATCCACTGATGAACTTGTATGACAGTGCCAAACAGGAAACTGAGCTACAACTTATGCAATATAAACACAGGTGTCAGAAAGTGCAGACAGTCACAATGTGTTAACATGTCTAACCCCTAACTAAATAGAGAACTCTTCCCAAAGTTCTCAATTGCCCCCAAATACTCAAGATTCTGAATTCTAGAAAAAATATTTGAAATTAAATTCTCTAATATCTTTGCAATAAGGCTCTGCACATAAGGCTACCTTTAGTATAAGGCTATTTTGACTGACTTTCTGAAAACAACAAAAATGTGCACCAAAATTCAAGCTATTTTGAAGTAAATAGAGAGACCTTGGTTTTAGGGGAATAGTAAAGTGATTAGTTCATGGACCATTTAATCCAAAATCAAAATTAAAGTACATGGAGTAAAATGTTTTCTATAGTTTTTAAACATTAAATTGAACTATCATGATAAATGTATAAAGTATTTTTACTGCAAAACATATACTTTATCTTTACATAAATAATTCAAATAGAACATAATCCATAACATGTACAAGTTTTTAAAAAATCTGTATAATGTGAATTTTCTAAAAGTAGATCTAGTCTTTATTTTTACATTAGAAATGGCCTGACAGTTTCTTTGGGAATTTCCAGTCAATGGTTTTATAAAATGAAGGCTAACACAAATCTAAGTCACAGGCCATTGGGTGCATTAATGTATAAGCCATCAATTTGGGGTCTTAACAAAGAACGACAGGTACTACATGATGCAGAAGGAGACAACATACATCAGATCTCCAAGCAGACTTAGAGACTGTATTTTTAATTACTAAATAGGTTGATGCAATGCTATTCCATAAAAATAAATCTGATTACCAACTACAGACATGTTCAAAATGTCTTCCTTAAAGTGGAATGACCATAGCCATCACGCCCAAATACAAAAAAAAAAAAAAAAATTGATAATAAGCCAGTGATAAGGTAGATCTTTTTGGAAAGCCTGATAGTTACTGTACTCTTTTCCTCTACCAAATGGTGATGTTAAGAGAAAATTCTAATTATTTTCACCTAATAATTAAGTACTGTAGAAAAATGTTGTTCTAAGGATAAGTTTGGCAGGAACTGCTTATTAAATTTCCAAATTAGATCTAAATAAGACACAAAATGAGACTCAAAAAAAAAATGACACTACCTAGCTAGACATGTAAAGATGATGGCGATTGATGATGGTGGTGGTGGTGGTGATGCTATTAAAAGAACTGCACACTGAGTAATAGGAAAGGTCCACCGTGCAAATTCCACTCGCACAGACGTCAGGTGTGATCTGGCTGTGAAGTCCCCTGCCGATTCTGCAGTGAGCAGGTACAAAAGCATCCTTGGGTATCACTGGTACCAACTTCTCAGAGCTGCTCCTTCACTGAAACGTTGCAGTGCAGGTGGGTGAGGAGCCAGTTTAAGTGCTTGTTCTTTTGGTTGGAGAGATCTGAAATTTGCTTATTTAGTAATTAACTAAACATGACCCAAATTTCAATTCAAACACACTCGTACTTGTAGACATAGCTACAAATCAGCCCTACTTTCTACCCACAGAATGATTCACTCGTGTAAGTATATAACAGGAGCAATGAGAGCTTTGAATTAAAACCCATTTTCCACTCTTGACTATGGCAGGTAGGTCAACAGTTATGGACATTAAGTAACTTGCTGCTTCCCACTCTTCATGTTCAGTCAGCACACTGTCATCTATGTCGTGGCAGGGGACAATCCTGCTCAGAATCTCCAGGGACCATGTTATTGGTCCTGGACACATTAATTGCCACATCATTCCTCTACCCAGGGGCCTAGGCTCAGAAAACCCCTCCCAACCCGAGTAATGGTAAAGCTAAGCTGACTCTGCTGTGGAATCTGAACAGGAAGGAAAGGGAATCAACCAGTAGAATCCAAGGGGTGAAGATACCGGAGAGAAGCAGGGATGCTACATGTGATAGTCATACCAACCTGAGTCAAGACCCAGAGAGGCAGGAGGGTAAATACTGGAATCCCACAGTCAGTCAGGCTGAGTCCTAACAGTAAACATCCTCTGTACCTCCTGGGAACAAATGAGCCTATGTAACAAATGAGGGATACACACACACACACACACACACACACACACACACAAACATGCAAGGCATAGAGGCACATGTCATAATCTCAGCTGTTGGGAAGCCTGAGGGAGGATAATTTTTTTTCTTTTTTTATATTTTATTATTTTTATTTTATGTGTATGCGTGTATTGCCTGCATGTGGGTAAGTGCACCCGTGTTGTGCAGTGCCCATGGAGAACAGAAGAGGCTGTCGGATCCCCTGGAACTGGAGTTATGGACAGTTGTTAGCTGCCATGTGGCTGCTGGGATTCCAACCCGGGTCTTCTGCAAGAACAGCCAGTGTTCTTAATCGCTGAGCCATCTCTCCAGCCCCATGGGAGGATAATTTTTAAGTGCAAGACCAGACTGGCCCACATGATCTCAGATTTGAGACCCCGTCTTCAAAAGCAAAACAGCAACCAAGCATGGTAGTACACACCTTTAGTCCCAGCACTTGGGAAACAGAAGCAGGTGGATCTCTGAGATGGAGGCCAGTCTGGTGTACATAATGAGTTCCTGGCTGGCTGGGGCTACAGGGAGACCCTGTCTCAAAACACTAGGGAAAAGGAGCAAAAGAAAACAAACCAGGGAGACACAGAGATCTAACCAAGGAGCTTGTACATGCTAGGCAAGCACTCTGCCGCAGAGCTCTAACCGCAGCTCCAAAGATACATTTCTGAGGGACTTTTGGCTAGAATTTTTTTTCTCTAAGCAAATTTTATCAGAATGATGACTAGGGTCAGAGATTTGTTTTCAGAATACTTATACATATTAAACAAAAAATTATAAAACATTAGTACACTATTTTATTTTTTAAAGTTGCTATAATTTTCATTACTCTGTAAATGTTAGGAATTTATTCAAGCATTTGATAACTACGAATTGGGGCTCCTGCTGTTTCCAAGAGCAACTATTATGAACAGAACTGAACACACTTATTTTACAGTTCTGGCCAAGTATGTCTCTCTTTGAAGGCCTTCCCCCACCAGAACATCTTTTATAAATACATTACATACCAGTGTGCCCAAAATCTTGGTTCATAGATCCATTAAGTTTGATATCCATATTCACATTTAAGATTATTAACATTTGTTCAGCACATTTGTAAGGTTTATTAAACATGTAGCCATTAACCAACAGCCTTTGGGGCATATGTACAAAATTAGAGCAGTTTAAGTATTCTGTCAAATGCTATATTAGTGGTATTACTCATGAAAAATGTCAATGGGAAATCTATCCATTAGATGTTTGTCAGACTAGAAACCTTATAAGTGATCTTCCAGCTGTTTGAAGATGTTATTTACAGATAATAGTGAGTTTTTCCTTCATTTTACTGCTGTAATTTCCTGTGGGAATTTTGAAATGATCATATTCATAATGATTATGTTTAAAATCTGGACTTAGTACTTATATAAAGGAAATTCAAACCAAAGAATGAATCTTTATACAATTTTTTTATTTTTATTTTTATTTTTTTTTGAGACAGGGTCTCCCTATAGCTCCAGCTGGCCTGGAACTCTCTATGTAAAACAGGCTAGGCTTGAACTCAGAGATTCACCTGCCTCTGCCTCCTGAGTGCTGGAACTAAAGGGTATACCCCCAAACCCAGCTACATTTTAAAAAAATTTAAAAGAAATTTAATTGTGTGTGTATGTGTGTGTGTGTGTGTGTGTGTGTGTGTGTGTGTGTTACACATGATTGCAGGTGACATGAGTACAGGTGCCACAGAAACTAGAAGAGGGCATCAGATCCCCTGGAGCTGGAGTTACAGACAGTTGTGAGTTACCCTATGCTGGGAACTGAACTTAGGTCCGTTGGAAGAATAGTAAGCATCTTAACCACGGAGCCATCTCTCCAGCTCCTGAACAGATCTTTGTACTAGAACAGAATAGGCTTTTCGAGGTACAAAGCTTTCTGTATTCTCTAGGGTGAGGCCTGCTGATGATCATCTCTGTGTCTCCCAGAGTCCAGCAGCAGCACTTTTCATTTGTTTGGAACAGGGTCAGACTATGCAGACCAGGTTGGCCTCAAACTTGCAGACCTCCTGCCAGTTTCTGACGCCTATAGAAGCACTACTTGTTAGGCAAATGCTCCTACTACGAGCACAGAAAATAATTTTTAAAAATTAGCCAGGCATGTGCTACCATATTTAGCTCAAATTTTTTTTTTCTAGACCAAGGCTGTAAACTACCAGGTCTTCTTTTTTTAAAGATGTGGTCTTACTATGTAGCCCTGGCTGGCCTCAAACTCACTATGTACACCTAGCTGGTCTTTAGCTGCCTCTGTCTCCCAAGTGCTAGAATTAAAGATGTGTGCCACCATGCCCAGCCCCAAGGCCTATTTTTTTTGACATATATCTTCTTCCCTTCCCTAGTAACTCAGCAACACATTTCCTTAAAGTAGTAGGCTATGGACAGACCTAGATTTCAACTCTACTAGGAAGCTCGATTTGCAAGATTTTCTGTGGAGATATCCCTAAAACATGGAGAGAGAATGGGTGGGAAGGAAAAGAGAAGAGAGAACATGAATAGAAAGAGCTCTAACACTGACCTTTCAAGGAAATAGAGGCACTTTGCTTCACAAACTCTGGAATTCTCCCAGGACCCCTGGAATGTCTGAGTTTGAGAGAGCAAGGTCAGGTAATAAAGAGGCATTCAAATGAAGCAACCAACAGAAACAAATCATCTTGTATCCCCTATGCCTGATTGTCTCTGTATCTTTCTGTGAGTGAACACAAATTCACAGTCACTTGGGTTAATGAAGAGAGTCACTTTAATAGACTTAGAAACCATTAAATATATACCAATTGAGGAGTTGTTTAAAAACCATATGCAAGCTCTTCTATGGCTTCAACTTGATTACTGTCTTGTAAGAGACTTAGAAACTCATATCGGCAAAATGTCTCCTGACACAGACAGTACAACTTTATTCACAAGAAAATCTTTCCATCTGTTCACTAAAATACATTGTGAGGAACTAATGCACTGTCA
Organism: Nannospalax galili; assembly: GCF_000622305.1. Taxonomy (NCBI): domain Eukaryota; kingdom Metazoa; phylum Chordata; class Mammalia; order Rodentia; family Spalacidae; genus Nannospalax; species Nannospalax galili. The sequence continues at coordinate 2,986,215 of NW_008340854.1, forward strand.
CAATAAAAGCACTACACAGCTAGGAAGAGAAGGAAAATTCCTCAGCCTAGGAAAAACCACTGTTAGCACTATACCTAACGGTAAAAGACTGGAAACTTTCCTCTAAGATGGGGATAAGACCAGAATGTCCACGCTAGTCACTTCTGCTGATATGATCTTCTGCAAGTTTCGACTGGGAGAATTAGGCAAGAGAAAGAATATTTTTTAAAGGTCTAGATCAGAAAGAAGTAAAATCATCTCATTGCAAGTGGTATGATCTTATACATAGAAAACCCTAAAGAATCCTTACAAACAAAGCTGTGAGCTGGTAAGTGAGTTCCCCAAGACTATGGGATGCAAGGTCAACACAAAACAATTGACATGTCTGTCCCCTAGCAATGAACGAGATCTCAAGATGAACTCAAGAAAACAATTCCACTTAAAGTAACATCAAAATAAAATACTTAGGAATAAACTGAACAAAGGAAGAGCAAAACTTGAACATTGAAAAGCATAAATCACTATTGAAAGAAACAGAAATGGAAAGATCGCCCATGTTCATGGACTGGAAGATTTAGTGTTATAAGGACAGTAAGTAATATTCTTAATTCATTCACAGATTTGATATAACCCATATCATAATTGTAACTATCTCCTATGCAGTGGTATGTGTCTGTAATCCCAACATTCCTGAAGCTGAGTCAAGAGAACTAAGTTCAAACTAGCCTAGGCTACAAAGAAAGTTTAAGTCCAGCCTAGGCTATTGAGATGCTGTTTAAAAACAATTAACAAAAAAAGAAAAAAACTCAGTTGTCTTTCATGAGAAAAGGACACATTGCTCAGTGGTGAAAGTGTTTGCTGTTGCTTGCTGGGGCTCAATCCCCAGATCCCATGGTAGAAAGAACCAACTTCCAAGGGTCATTCACACACGTGCACACCACACCACACCTACACCCACATACCATACCACACCACACCAATAATTAAATTTAAAAAATAAAAAAGGACACATCAATTATAAAATTCATGTGGAAATGCAAGAGACCAAGAATAGCCCCAAAAAGGTGAAATAGTCAAGTGTTGAAAAGACTCCTATTTCCTGATATCCAAACTTACTACAAAGCTGTTCTCTTCTGTGTGGTTCTTCATAAGAACTGACATAAAGATGCCTGGGAAGAGTACAGCCCAGAAATAAACCCACTCATCTATAATCAACTGACAAAAGGTGGCTTTCCTTAACTTAATATATAAGACAAGCCTTTAAAGAAAGGGATCTATCATTCCAATATTAAAATTAGGATATTTATATGACTTGTACTAATTTAAAAATAGGCCTTCTGAGTGATTAAAAAATACTGAATAGGGCCAGGCGTGGTGGTGCACACCTTTAATCCCAGCACTTGAGAGGCAGAGGCAGGCAGATCTTTATAAATTCGAGGCCAGCCTGGTCTACATAGTGAGTTCCAGGACAGCTGGAGCTACAGGGAGACCCTGTCTCAAAAAAACAAACAAACAAACAAACAAAAATACTGAATAAAAAAATATAGATAGTTCTAGAAAGGCTGAGGCAGAAAGAGCTGGAGTTTAAGACCAGCCTGGGTTACACAGTAAGAGCTTGCCTCAAAAAACCCCAAACAATATACGATGTGTGCACACACAATAGATATAGATACTAGGTTAGTTTATCTCAAAGCAAAAATTTTAACTTTCCATTTCTCTGCTAGAAACAAAAATTAACAGTTCTCACATAGGCTGAAAGCTAAACCTTACAATGATTTTATGATTTTGTACTTTAGTTCCAAGTATTTCACATGAAAAAGCAGCTGTCAATTTTCGTCAACTTGACACAAACCCAGACACCTGGGAAGAGGGAATCTCAGCTGAGAAACTTCCTCTCTCAGGTTGGCCTGAGGGCATGTCTGTGGGGCATTTTCCTGACTGTAGGACGATGCAGAAAACCCAATGCACTGTGGGCAGTGCCATCACTGGGCAGGTGGGCCTGGGCTGTATTAAAAAAGTTTTGGGGTTTTTTTTTTTTTTTTTTTTTTTTGCCAGTAAGCAGCAGTTTTCTATGGTCTCTGCTTCAGTTCCTGACTCCAAGTTTTGCTTTGGTTTCCCTTGATGATGGACTGTAACTTGTAGGTAAAATAACCCTTCCTCCTCAAATTGCTTTTGGTCATGGTGTTTATCACAGCACCAGAAAAGCAAACTAGGACAGTAGCTATGATTTTGAAACTGATAAAACAAATATGTGTATTGTGATGACCATTAAATAAAAAATTGACTTGTATCAGAATTCAGGATTTGTAATTTGAATATTAATTTTCACTAAGGAAGTAAAATTTTTCTGTCATCTGTATTATGGATAAGTGTAAAGTCTTATCAGAGTAACAATACCAAGCTTGTAGATACAGATAAAAACCACATTTAATAAATTATTGTATATTAATTAGTATAGCAAAAAATCTCATTGTGTTTCCTTTCTTAAACAAACAAATAAGTGCTTTAACAATTATGTACTACCAATGCCTTCACTGGGTGATTGGCAGAATTCCAGAAGTTGAAAACAATACCAGTAACAGCCTAACAGCAGGACCCTCTCTCTATGACAAAATGCTGGGAAATTTTAGTTTTAGTGGGATGGGCTTACATGAGTGTTCCAGAACGCCACTTCAGACATAGTGACACAGAAGAGTCATTTACTCCTTATAGGCGAAAAAGCCAAATAATGTTCCCTCTAGCTTTTACCTATTAAATGTCACTTATGCTTTGACCATGCCTGGATTCATGTTGATATTTTTTAAATATAAACCATAAGATTCCCAGCAAAGTTACTAAATTCCAGGCGTGGTGGCACATGCCTTTAATCCCAGCACTCAGGAAGCAGAGGCAGGTGGATCTCTGAGTTCCAGGCCAGCCTGGTCTACATAGCAAGTTCCAGGTCAGCTGGGGCTACAGGGAGACCCTGTCTCAAAAAGACAGAAAAAAAAAAAAGTTACTAAATTAGATTTACTAAAAAAAAAAAATGAGTCTTTCTGTAAAAAACAGTATGTTTTAAAATGAAATGGAGATCTTTTTTAAAGGTTAAAAACATTCAGTTTTATGGCTTACAGGGCTTATACTGAGTTCAGTATTGTATAACTGTATTAATTCAACAGCGAACCTAAAAATTTTATAACCACTTTTGAAAGAGATGTATCTTTGCTCTGGATACTGTTATTGAGTATGCTAAGGCTGTAATGAAATGTTTCTTCTAAAGAAAATTAAAAATATATTAAAGAGGCAGATGCAGGTAGATCTCTGTGAATTCAAGGCCAGTCTGGTCTACACAGTGAGTTCTAGGACAGCTGGGGCTACAGGAAGACCCTGCTTCAAAAAGACACACACACACACACACACACACACACACACAGACACAAATGGGGTTATTTTAATGGAGGGGTTTACAAGGAACCTTGGGGATAAAGGGAAAGAAGGAGCTCAAGAGAGGAGAGACCATAGGAGAAAGGTATTAAGGGATAAATGGGAAAAATGGGGAAACCATGGTAGAAGGGTTAAACTATGAGAGAGATAAACAATGCCTAGCTAGTTTTTAAAAAAACAGAGGGAACCATATTAGTCCAACAACCTACTGACAAGTTATACATACTGCTAGCTCAAGGAACATAATCTATGTCTAGTCAAGGTTTATTGGAGAACATTTGGTTTTGCCCAAGCTTTATCTATGTAGCGCATGGTAATTAAAAATACCAGACTGGTGGAACTAACCTTCTTGGATGTTT
>NW_008340854.1:2990421-3034319 GCF_000622305.1 Nannospalax galili
GTGATCAGTATTTCTTTAAGAGTCCATGTGTATAGCTAAAGGCTACATAACAACAAACAATGCCAGACAGGACATGCCTTCCTTTGAGTTGTTGGCCAGGGTGGCCCAAGAGACTCCCAGACAGTAACCCAGCATAGAACTGGGAAAATGAACAACAGACCCCAATCATATCGAAAAGAATGTTGGCAACTGATTGCTGCTAGATGAGAAAGAGCTGATCTTCCTAAATCAAGGGAGTCTAGATAGGCCAACTAGACTCAGCGGATGGACTTGCACTGGGAAACGGCTGGGGGCACTGACAACACAGTGGACAGTAACAGGGATGACAGCGTATATGGGCTGGGGGAGCGGAGAGGCTATGGGAAGGTGCCATTTGGGATGCAGGTATAAAGATGAATAAGATTGGGATGTTCTGTATGAAATACACACAAAAAAAATCAATTAAAATGAAAAAGAAAAAAATACAGTATTAGAACCAGGTGTGGTAGTATATACCTGTAAATCCCAGCATTTGTGAGGGTGAAGGAGGACTGCATAGTTGAGACCAGCTTGAGCTACACAGCAAGACTGGTCTCAAAAACAAAACAATAAAATAAGTAACATACATGCAAATCATCACATTCAGTTCCGTAAGCTGGCTATTAAGTCTACATGAAAGGTCAAAAGTTAAAGTGCACCACCAGGGGATGCAGCTCAGTGGTAGAGCACTAGACCAGCATGCATGTGGTACTAGGTTCAGTCCCCTGTGTGTGTGTGTGTGTGTGTGTGTGTGTGTGTGTGTGTGTAGTTAAAATGCTTGTTGGGAATGTCTGGGGGACATGGGAAATCTGAAAGTGTAGGTGTAAGTTGTCACATAATGGGGCAACATCTTGCTTTCTGATGACATTTCACAATGCAGTGGAAGGTTCCACAGCAAATGGGGCAGTAAATCATTAGTTTACTTTCAGAAGTGGAACTGTTATGCCCATTCCCACAAGTACAGATGGGTTCTAAAAGACAGGAAGCAAAACACCATATGAATGCATGCTGAACAAACAGACGTGTATGCAGGCTTCCCTGATCAAACTGGGGCTTTTCACAACATTCCACTAAAGCTTCCTGCCCAGCTATGGCTCTCCTAAATAAAGCAATGACAGTAACGAAATGACTGTACACATGTGCATATACATATACACACACATGTAAATATACACATACACAACATACACACATGCCTTTTCAATTTAAAAATTCTACTGAAGGGGCTGGAGAGATGGCTCAGATGTTAAGAACACTGGCTGTTCTTGCAGGAGACCCAAGTTTGAATCCCAGAACCCACATGGCAGCTAACAACTATCTGTAACTCCAGTTCCAGGGGATCCGACAGCCTCTTCTGTTCTCTGTGGGCACTGCATGACATGGGTGCACTTATCCACATGCGGGCAATACATGCATACACATAAAATAAAAATAATAAAATGTTTTTTTAAATTCTACTGAAGGGCTGGGAAGAGTATTTGCCTAGCATGCATAAGGTCAGTCTCCAGCACTGGGGAAAAAAGGGAAGGAAAAAAAGAAAAACAAAGATAAGAAGTCTATTAAAAACATGAGTTCCCACAGGGCATGGCCGCCCATGCCTATAAATTTCAGCACTTGGGAGGCAGAGACTGAAGAATTACTAGTTCAAAGCCAGCCAGAGCTACGTGGAAACCTAGCTCATAAAACCAAACCAAAATGAAACAACCAAAAATAAATGAAAAATCTGAGTTCCCTAGGCACTGTGCTAGTGCATAATCCTCCTTGCTGACATATAAGGCTTCCAAAACAATAACTGTTTTTCAATTAGAACTAACCTTGAAAGCATTAAAGAAAATCTTTTAGCCAGGTGTGGTGGTGCATGCCTTTAATCCCAGCAGGGACAGATGTATCTCTGTGATATCTAGGCCAGTCTGATCTAATGAGTTCCAGGCCAGCTGGGGCTGGTTATTAGTTATTTTATAGTTACATAGTGGGTTTTTTTGGTCTCAAAATAATAAAAAGAAAAAAAGAAAAAAATAGATTTATTTCATGTATATGAGCATTTACCCACATGTATGCACGTGCACCATGAGTATGTCTGGTGCCTTCAGAGACCGGAAGAGGGCATCAGATCCCCTGAAGGTACAGTTACAAATGGTTGTGAGCTAACATGTGGGTGCTGGGAAAGAAACTGAGTCCTCTGCAAGAGCTCTTAACTGATGAGCCATTGCTCAGGCCCTAAAGAAAATATTTTTTAAAAAAATCTTTGATCTAACTTTGCAAAAATTTTTTAAATAGGAGTGGTGGGGTGGGAAAGAAGTGTATCTAAAGAACCAGCAGTCTGAAAATCAAGTTTTTGTTGCTTAACCTGACCTGACATTACAATTACCTGACCTAATTTACAATCCAGTAAGAACAGACTTCCATTGCTAAGGTTTGGGTGGGACAAAAGATGTATACCTTGAGGCAAGGTATACCAGAAGGTTTATTTAGTTCTAACTTCCTGTGACCCTATGAAATACTTAGGCTAGAGTTGATTGGTTGATTGGTTTACTATATACCACAAAGAATGCATGTTTATGTCAGGCCACAGGGGATTGAATACTCAGTGAAGTCATGCTTTAAATATGAAGTTACGAAGCTTAATTGTATATAACAGAACTAGGAGTTTTCAGTTTATTTTCATTTCTATAGCAAAGAAGAAACATAAGCTGTTTCTATAAAATAGCAAGCCAACTAAGAAAAATCTCTCCACGTCAATATTCACCTTAATCTCATCTCTACTCTGCCAAGTCACAAAAGATGTAGGCAAGACATTCACATGAAAGTTTAAAAGAAAGACCAATGAGATGGCCCAGCAGGTAAAGGTGCTTGCTGCGAAGCCTGAGGATCTGAGATTAATCCCCAGAACCTATATGGTGGAAGGAGAGAGCAGACTCCTACAAGCTGTCCTCTGACCTCTACTGCACAGTGTGGTTCACATGCCCATACACATGCCACACACACATAAAATACATAAACAAATGTAAATAAAGTCTTTAAAGTATTATTTTTGATGTACTAACAGTCACTATAGAGGAATATATTTGTTTTTCAATTATGTGTGTGTGGGGGGGGTTATGTACATGTGAGTGCAGGTGCCCACAGAAGCCAAAGGTATCAGATCCCCCAGGAGAAGAAGTGGTTATGAGTTGTCTGATATAGTTGTTGGAAACTGAACTTAGATCCTTTGGAAAAGTAGTATGTTCTCTTAACCACTGAGCCATCCCTCCGGCCCTGAGTGAGTATATTTTAACATTTTTTAAATAAAAAGGCCAGGAGTCTTAGTACATGCCTTTAATCCCAGTACTCGGGAGGCAAGGGCAGACGGATCTCTCTGAGAATCAGGCCAGACTGGTCTACATAGAGAGTTCCAGGCCAGCTGGGGCTACAGGAAGAACCTGCCTCAAAACACCAGAAAAATAAAATGAAAAGAAAGGAAAAAATTTACAGATGTTGGGTTTAGCAGTTAAAAGTAACCAAAGAACAAATTCAACTGTTTGAACCAGCAACCTATGATGACAACATAGTAATGATGATAACATAGTAATAAAAGAAGAGAAATAATTGAGCGCAACAGTGCACTAACTTTGACATGTACTTCCTACCCTGGTTTTTCTTTTCTTTCTAGTCTCTTGTCTTACAGAATACAAACATGTATGCTCAAATGTAGTAAACTCAGAATAAAGACTGGGGCTTCCTCTATCCCCTTCAGGTATTCTAATTTAAGGTATCTGACTTCCTGATATCTGGCATTTCTACCCATGAAGACTGAATTACGAGAAATGCTAAAGTTCAACCACGAAGGAACACCACCTCTGCGACTTTTAAAGAGCCCCTGGATGCTGTGGCACATACCTGGAACCCTGGCACTTGGGAGGCAGAGGCAGAAAGACTGTAAGTTTGAGACCAGCCTTATTTACATAGCAGAGACCTGTCTCAAAAAAAAAAAAAGGCCAAATAAATACATAAAATAAAAATCAGTAACATTCAGAGAAAGTGGCAAGAAAATACCTCTGTTCCCAACAAGCTACAACATCAACATCTAAAACAGAACTCTGGTACACTTTCCCATCTATGAAGGAACTACTGTATCACGCCTTATCTCCCTCTTTATGGGTAGCTGAACTGCCACAGCATCTATCCAATGGGCTGCTACATTAAAAACCAGTGCTGGGAAAAGTCCAGCATCATCAACAAGAGTGTCCTCATTTGTTACCAAAGTGACACAAAAGCTCATGTGTGGATTCTGGGTCACCTTACTGCTTCATACAGAAATCTCTGCTCCACATCAGCCAAGTCTGTAACAGACACTGTGGGCAGATGGCTGCGTGAACCTGATGGGATCCCAGCTCACAAGACAGTTGCAATTTACTAAGGCAGATAAAACATATTCACATGAAGTGTTCCCAGTACCTGTAGCCCCAGCCGACCTGGAATTGCTAAGTAGACCAGGCTTGCCTTGAATTCACAGAAATCCACCTGCCTCTGCCTCCCAAGTGCTGGGACTAAAGGTGTGTGCCACCATATCTGGCCTAGGTTATCATACTTGTGCTAATAATATAGAGTGCCATCATCTGCAAATGATTTGCACAGATCACAAAACCTAAAAATAAGTAAAATTGTGCCATATGTCTCATAAAAAGCAATAAATATACATAAATAACAGAGTGTGTAAACTTAGCACACCAATGAAATGATGGGAAAGAAAAGGTAAGACCTATACCACAGATCACATGAACTCAGAAAAGGAAATTAGAGGAAAGGACACTGTTTTGCAATTGTTGCCTTACGCTGGCAATAAGAAAGAAGTATGGCTTAGGACGGTTTCTGCCAAAACCCAGAGGTGTGTGTGCAGAATAAACTGCTGGGCTAGATTTCTGAAGATAAAGGTTTCGGCCCCAACTCCTTAACAATCACACCCTGTCTTTTCTACCCGTAATAAAGTTAAACTGATGGCTGATACTCCTTTAATGGACACGTCTGTCCAGATCCTGTCTCCTCCCTCCACCTCCCAACCCATTTCCTCCACACCTGATGACTTCACTATGCACAGTAAATTATTCATGAATCAGTGACTTTGTTTTTTTTGTGTGTATACATTATTTCTTTATTGCAATCGGTTGAAAAAGTGAAATTCTAATTCACACTGCTAAAATTTAGTGCTAAACAACCATCACTTGTGCACTGCCTAGTACTATCTCGACAGATTAATAGATTAATACGGCATATTACCCGACATCCTTACAAGAAGAGTTTTTGTGTAGCTCTGATTCACAATGGTGAAGATCAGGTCAAATAATTACATATGCATTACTTGTAGCTGGCTTAAAATCAACTTAGTTACACAGAACTAAGAGTACAAGCGCATTTCTCTTTGTATGATAATCTAGCGACAATACTTAAGTATGACTTTTGTATCAAAAAGCTAAATATCCTTTCATCTTTTAAGTCTTACTAAACTAGTGGTACTGAGGAAAAGCTAGAAGCAGAAGACAACTACTGGGTTGCGATATTGATAATACCAAACTTTTTCTATCATTGCTTTTATGCTGGAGATATTCTTAAACTATCTGAATGTCAGGACTACGATCATCTAGCCGCAGCAAAAAGAATGATAGTATCACCCAACAAAATGCGAAATGACACAAGCTTTCTTCATTCTTAGATACTCTTTTGAAGTTACTTCAGTAAAGAGAGAAGCTGGAGAAACTGGAGAGGGAAAACATACTTAAAAAGGTTCCATGAAGCTACAGATAAAGTAAGTGATCAGCACAAAAACAAAGCAGAGGACAGAAAAACACGCAGGTTTTCAAATAATATTTTTTTTTCCTTGTCTCTAGCTCAAGAATATAGTTTAAATTTGGGCCAAATTTTTAAAGTATTTGTTAAACAGTTCCCGCATGTGACATATGTTTCCAGGATACTTCTGACATTGATATGAGAAATTATAAAACATTTAGAAATGGAAATGTTAGTCTCAAAAAATAACACTCTAAGTTCCAAGCTTCTTCTGAACTCGTTAAGATGGAAAAACATTTGGAAAATAGTACCTTTCTGTTTTAAAGTGTTCAAATAATGTCCTTTAAAGAAAAACAAAAACTCTGTAATAATTGTGCAAGGCAAGGAAGGGACAAGTCCAAGCAAAATCAGGTCCTGAAGTTTACCCGAGGTGTCAGCGCTCTTTGCTTGCTGTCTCCATCCTGTTTACTCCAGAAGTAAACCACTTCATCCCTCCAGCTGGGAAGGACAATTCTTTCCCCTACCAACACAATGGCGATGCCACCGCAGTGCTCGCCCAGCTAGCAACACATGAATATGAAACAGCATCAACTCTTTCTATCAAATGGAGTGTGCGCAAAGATTGGTTTGCAATGCATTAATTCAGGAACTCAGCCGAGAGGCTCCGACTATATCTAGCTGATCTAAACTTGAGCTCGTGATAACACTGCACAAAGCTATGGTAGATGAAAGTGATAGGTAATGCCAACAGAACAATCCCACTGACAACACAAACTCCTCCAAGAATTCTTCCAGGCACTGTGATAGGATACATATCTCCATAGCCAACTGTAGTCATAGAGATAATCACCCACCAGCAGGCAGCGGGGATGCTGGCGAAGTCCTTGTTGGATGTTTCCAGGTCCAACCCATGTTCAAGAAGCTGCGAAAGTGCACTAAAGATTGCCATGGCAACACAGATGAAGACAAGTAACATAACCATCTCTCGGTAGCATCGCTTGAGAGTCAAACCCAGTGTCTGAAGACCAATGAAGTGTCGGGCAAGCTTAATCACCCAAAAGATCCTCATCATCCGGAGCACCCTCAAGGTGACTCCAGCCCTCTGGAGCTGAGAGTTCTCCCCTGTAAACACTGTCATTAGCACAGAGATGTAATAGGGTGTGATTGCCAGTAAGTCAATGATGTTCAGGGGCCTCTTGACAAACTCACACTTGTTTTTGGAGACGATGAACCTCACAATGCACTCTGCAGTGAACCAGCCTATGCAGATGGCTTCAATTATCCTGTCAAGAGAACAAAGGAAGAATTGATCATTTTATTTTTAAGCATTTTAATAGCTCTCAGAATCTTCAGATAGTACTATACTGACATACTAATTCAGTCACTTTTCCAGAAAACATAAAGAACAGGCAGTGTCACCAACATCATGAGACCCACCAGGATTCCACAGGACAAGTATTACAGAATTTAACAAAGTTCTTACTTTTATTATCCTACATGAAATATCATTAAAGAGAATGTGTTTTTTTCTTGTCATTAATACTTTAAAAATCTCTCATCTTTGGTGATTTGAAATTAGCTTAAACTGAGCTAGCCTCTACATGAGATTTCACTTAAGCTTTGAGGACAATGGATTCCAATGGGTTCAGTAGAGTGGGGTGAGTCAGAAGGATTTTGTGCCTACGAAGTACAAGATCATGTCCTAAAATGTGCCTCTTCCTGTGCCTCCCACTAGGCTTGTGTGGGAGACGCTGAAACTGAGGGCGTTTTCAGGGACTGTATGGATGCCTTCCACAGGAGGGTACCAAGGTCCCACTTCATTGGCCTGGAAACAAGATAGGACTTCCGGGTCAGGGCAAACCACTACTGAGATCTCCCCAAAGATCATAACTAGCCGGGCGTGGTGGTGCATGCCTTTAATCCCAGCACTTGGGAGGCAGAGGCAGGCGGATCTCTGAGTTCAAGGCCAGCCTGGTCTACATAGTGAGTTCCAGGCCAGCTGGGGCTACAGGGAGACCCTGTCTCAAAAAGACCAAAAAAAAAAGACCATTACCACTTGGTTTGTTACTTTTGTATTTATTTTTATGAAGCATAGTTTTTAAAATACAAGATACTTTTCCTAGAGCCATATTTCCCAATATTCCCACACCGCTGCCCACATTGAAAATAATATTTACAGAACATCCTGGGGCTTCTTATAGCTGAAGCCACCATCCAGATGGCTCTGGCCACCATCCCCCCGCATTCTCTAAGGCTGAGGAAATCAGATCTTAGCATGTTGGTTAGGAAACCCTGACGTGGAGTGGCAGGTAATTCAGAGGTAACTGTAAATTGGTTTAAACATTTTAATTCTAGGTTAAATTATCAATTTGTACACTACAGTTCACATTTTCCACATAATCAAATAAGTGGATACAAGTAGGTAGACAACATTGGGAAAGAATTAGAGTTCATCCCACAGAACTCTGGATGTCACCTGAAAATGAACAAACACAATTAACCAAGTTTCCATACTACAAAGCTTTGCAGAGTCATAAAAATTAACTTTGCTAATTTTTATTTTTTGAATAAGTATTCATATTCACATAGCTCAAAACTACAAAGGTGTCTAGGCATGCTAACACATGCCCAGAAGCTCAGCACTTGTAAAGTGGAAGCAAGTGGATCAATCAGGAGTTCAAGGATCGCCTTTGCTACATAGCAAGTTAGAGGCCAGCCTGGCCTTCATGAGACCCTATCTCAAAAATACAAATGGGATGGCAAGATGGTACAATGGGTAAAAACACCTGCTGCCAAGCCTGATGCCCTGAGTTTGATCCTCAGGGCTCACATGATGGACAGAGTTGACTCCCCTAAATTGTCCTCTGACCTGAACATGCATGCCATAGCACATGTGTACCCAGATACACACAAACAATAAATACATAAATACTAAGTGTAATAAAAATGATAAAAGATCTACAAAGGTTTTTTTTTAGAAATCTGTAAAAGTTAAATACTGAATCCAGGTTTACAAGCACATGCCTGTAATCCCAGTACTTGGTGAGTAGAAGCAAGAGGATCAGGAGTTCAAGGCCAGCTTCAGCTACCTAGCAAGCTGGAGACCATCCTGGACTATATGAAACTCTACCTTCCCCCCGCAAGAATGAAACAAAAAGGGGCATAGCAATGTGCCTGTACACACAGCCTCTTCGAGGTCAAGGAAGGAGAATATTTGGGTTCATACATTTCAGACTAGTCAAAGTTTCTAAAAGGACTGAAAGAAGGGGTCTTGCTCTCTTCCCATCTCCAGCCTATTACTCACCTTGGAGGCAAGGAATATAGTAGTTTCTTATAAATCCTTATACAGCTATTTTATGAACAATATAAACAAAACTCTCTGTGTGTTTATCCCTCTTTACACAAACAGCAGCATATCCTGGAGATCATTCAGATCAGTGTGTATGGTACATGTACATGTGTGTGATGGGGTGTATGCACCCATGTGCACACCTTGAAGTCAGAAGAGATCAGTAAGTGTCCTGCTCTACAACTCTCTACTTTATCCTTGAAACAAGGTCTCTCTCTGAACCTGGAGCTAGGCTAGTGGCCAGAAAGCTCCAACTTCTAACCCCTACAGCACTGGGGTTACAGGGTTACAGCACAGCCATGCCTGGCTTTTTACACGGGTGCTGGGGATTTGAACTCAGGTCTTTATCCTTGTGGAGAAATTGCTCTTATTCACTGAACCATATCCCTAGCCCCTGAGCTTTCAATTCTTGTCAGGTGCGATGGCATATGGAGGAGGGTGAGGCAGGAGAACTGCTAGTTTAAGGCCAACTTGAACTACACAGCACGTTCCAGGCCACCAAGGGATACATGGTAAGGCCCTATCTCAAAACAAAAACAAAAACAAAAAACACAAACAGAAACAAAAACAGGTGGGCTGGTGAGGTGGCTCAGTGGTTAGGAGTGTTTACTGTTCTCAGAGGATCCAGGTTTGGTTCCCAGTATTCATGTTAGGTGGCTTACAACTGCCTGTAACTCCAGTTCCAAGGGCTCTGATACTCTCTTCTGGCCTTTGAAGGTACCTGCACACAGTAGTGTACACACACATACACAAGCAAAAAATAAATCTTAGGTTGGGCGTGGTGGCGCACGCCTTTAATCCCACCACTTGGGAGGCAGAGGCAGGCAGATCTCTTGTGAGTTTAAGGCCAGCCTAGTCTACAATTAAGTTCCAGGCCAGCTGGGGCTACAGGGAGACCCTGTCTCAAAAAGACCAAAAAAAGGAAGATGAGAAGGGGGAGAGAAAAAGGGGCAGAGAAAGAGAAGCAGGCAGCAGGAGGAAGGCGAACTAATGAGGGAAGGAGTGAGCCAAGCAGGGTGGAACACACCTGTGATCTCAGCACTTGGGAAGCAGAGGCAGAAGGATCGGGAAAAACTCCAAAGTATGCCCAGGCTACATGAGACCGTGTCTTAAAAGCAAGACAATAAAGAGTCTCCTCACTTCTTAAACACAGTGGCACAGAATTCCTGAATGTTTGTGCTGTGACTTACTGAGCCAGTTCACTCAGACATTTAGGTAGCTTCTACTCACTGGCTACCAAAAACAAGAGTGCAACAAATATTGTGTGTTTCTTTTTTGAGACATGGTCTCACACTGTAGCCCATCTTGGCCCTAGAACTCACTTCATAGCCCAGGCTGGTCTCAAATTCACAACAGTCCTCCTTCAACCTTCTTAGTGCTGAGATTACAAGTATGAGGTACTAGGCCTATATGAACACTCTTATTTATACATCATTTCACATTTCTGAAACTATAGCTGTAGGAAAAATTCTAGACTTGGAGAAAATCTTTGACAAGATCTTAACCTACCTATTCCCATAGAGGTTATACTATGTGACCCTCCCACCAGCAACACAGACAGTGTCCTCAGCATCCCCAAGGTGAAGTAGGAATGGATTTGATGATCTCTGCCTCTGAGAGATGGAAACCAGTCTTATTTGAAAAAATGTCAAGAATATTTTTGTGTTTAGGGCCTGCTCTATGACCTCTGCCATTCGCTCACAGGGCCTTTAATCTGCTCAGACACATTATGAACATCTTTCAAGGTGTACAGTGTCAGATCAAGACTGTTTATTTCTTCTCGGGACCACTGTTCCCTGAAACATGAGTCCTGGAAAACTTTCCAGAGGTGTTGTCTATAAATTTATTTGTGGTAGGATCCAACCAACTACATACAGACTGTGGTCTAAATCTTGCATGTGGTCTTTTTTTCTTGTATAATTGTTAGAGGGAAACAAACAACAAAAAAAAGAATCACATTTCATACGTGATACTTTTTTTTTTTTTTTGGTCTTTTTGAGACAGGGTCTCCCTGTAGCCCCAGCTATCCTGAAACTCACTATGTAGACCAGGCTGGCCTTGAATTCACAGAGCTCCGCCTGCCTCTGCCTCCCAAGTGCTGGGATTAAAGGCGTGTGCTACCACGCCCGGCACACCAGTGTCCATAGTATTATGGAACAAATCAATACTCATTTACACCTGTCTATGGTTGTGTTCAGGCTACAAAGTTGAGCAATCATGACAGAACTGAGATCGCTCCATAAGGCCCTGTCCTGAGCATTAGGGCTTTTATATCATTTGTGGGATGAAGGGCAGTTTTGAAGGACACAGTAAAAGTAACCTACTGTCCTGGTGAGAGAGCTAAGCAGATGATGTCTGGGCCTGCCATTTCTCTTCTACCCAATTGGCCACTCTGTTCATGTACTTTTTGATTGGCAGCAGCTTCCCTGTCCCACCAGACTGATGAAATTAGTCTGAATCTGAGAGTTTAAAACACTGGATTAGTCATAAAGCTTGTAGACCTGGAGAATCTCAAGCTACAATTTTCAAATATACCATTTTAACAAACATAACATCACTTCTTGATAATGTTCATCCATGTGTTCCCCATATTTCCAGTTCTCTTACAGCTGGGCAGGGTCATGTGACCTGTTCTAATCAATAGGCAGTGAGGAAAATGACTCATTTCTGGGCAGGCAGGAGTCTAGAAGAGTGACTGGGCATCCCCTGCCCTGCTGTGGTAACCGGGAAGGCAAGTACTCTAAATGGCCTGCTGCAAGATGGTGGGATCTCTATCGATTCAACTGTACTGTGCACAGTAGAACAAAGACACTTTTCACTCTGACCCAGGCTAGACATGACATGGAATCAAGAAATAAATCTGTGGGGCTGGAGAGATGGCTCAGTGCTTAGAGCTCTTCCAGAGGACCCTACCACCACCTGTAACTCTAGCTCCAGGGGATGCAGTGCTCTCTTCTGGCCTCCACAGGCCTCTGAGACTTAGGTTGCCCATCCTAGATGGGTGATAGATTGGTAAATACAGTAAACTGTGCACTCAGGAGGAATTGCAGTAGGACACAGCAGTACCAGCTAATCATCCCAAATCTGAAAATCAGAAATGCTAAACGCTAAAAAAAATCTGAAATCTTTTGAATTTTGACATGATGCTCTAAATGGAAATTTCTACACCTGACCTCACATGACAGGTTACAATTAAAATACAGGCACAGTAGAAATATTGCATAATATTACCTTCAGGCTACATATACATGATATACAGGAAACACAAGTGAATTTAAGGTTTACACTTGGGTCTCATTCCCAAGATAACTCATTATGTGTATGCAAATATTCTGAAATTGGAACCACTTCTGGTCTCCAGCATCCCAAATAAAGGATATGCATCTTGTAACAATGATGGTTTTTATGGCTTTGGGGTAGAATGTAGCCCTCCCCAGCTAATGAACTATGTCTCCTTTTAGCCAGATGCGAGCAGGGCACTGCATTTGACAAGAAGCCCAGCCTCTTCCCCCACTCCACAAGCCACACCCACCAAGTACCAGAGTGTGTAGATGTTTCTAGGACCCTGCCAGCTCTAAAATCCTTAAGGTCTATTAATTTCAGAAGAGGAAAAATTTTAATTGTGCCTAAAATACCAGAACATTTTCTGTCTAATTATTTCTACCAGCAGCCAAAGTTGTTCGGATTAAAAAGGAGAAAATTCAAATCATGTGGAATAATCTCAGTAAAGGAATTTCAAAGACATCAGCTGGTCTGTAATGAGGTCCTGGGGCTCCTCTGCCTGCCCCCCTCTCCCATCAAATCAGATGAATTTTCTCCAGATTCAGACTGAAGGGATGAATCAGTGAGGAACCCTAGGCACTGCTTCCACCTAGGAGTGTGCCAAGGCAGCCTCCATCAACAAACACCACCAAGCCTGCCAAAATCCCCATGCTTCCAAACGGCTCACCAACGCACCAACAACTGCTGGAAAAGTCGGCACTGTTTGCTGAGCACCATGGCAAACAAAGGCTCACTTCTGAAGTGACTTCCATAAAGTGAGAGATACTAGGGAACAGCCTACCTTGGAAGCCTATCCAAACATGCATAAGCTCCTGATTGCATCGTTAATAAAAAAAAACATTTGCCAGGCTGGAGACATGGCTCAGTGGTTAAGAACACTGACTATTCTTGCAGACGACCTGGGTTCAAATCCCGGCACCCACATGGTAGCTAACAACTGTCCGGAACTCCAGTTCCAGGGGGATCCAACAGCCTTTCTGTCCTCCGTAGGCATTGCATGACACGGTGCACTTACCTACATACAGGCAATATATACATACACATAAAAAAAAAAAACAACTGCCACTTACAGTGGCCCTTTAGTTGGGTACTGTGCTAAGCACCATACAGACAGCATCTCACTTAATCCACACTATGAAGTATGTATTTCTCCTAATAGCTCTGTATTAGAGATGGCAAAACTGAGACAGTCAAGTAAGACATCTTTTCCAAGGTCACACAACTAAGCAGCGTGGCACAGGTAATAAAGCCCAGACCTATGGGCTTTTGGAGTTGTATGGAATATCTAAAATGTTAATGACTTTTATGATCTTGTCCACAGTTAGTATTAAATGGTGTGTCTCCGTCTCTTGATCTCCAAGATCTTATGTTAGTCAGAGAAGTATTTTTCAGACTGCTGGTTCTAAACTCATTAGTTTTTTATCTCAGGAATGGGTTCCTCATAAAGTTCTAATTTTCTGTCTTGCACATGTTCACTGGCCCTCTGTCATGTGAGCAACAAGGAAGGCCTTTGGTATGCCAATGCTGTGCTTTTTTACTTCCCCGCCTCAAAACCATGAGTCGAATAAACTCCTAATGTTTATCAGTGGCCAGTCTGATACTCTGCTGTAACAGGAGAAAATGGATTATGACAGCTGCAGTGTCAGACGTACTCCCTCCGGTCCTGGATGACCTCAATCACTGCCTGCGATCTTCAGCCATTACTAGTTTCTGGTTGATCCCTCGTGACTGAGGCACTTCTGGCAACGACCCAAGACTTAGAAATAGAATACAAGGAGAGTAAATGCTCTTTAGCATTAACCAGTATCTGTCTCCATGCCCTCCTATTTCACAGGATAGGGAGTGAAGGTCAAGGTCTTCGGGTTCTCTCTTCATCTGTTCCCCAGGACATTTTACTAACAAAGTTTCATATATACACACAGCAGACTCAACATCTTATTTATGTATTTATTTTTGTGGCATTGGGTCTTTCACACTAGGCAAGCATTCTTAACACTGACCTACAGCCCAGTTTGAGATTCAATTACTATCTTAAATATCTTGTTTATCGACAATGCTCCCTTCAACCATCTATTAATCTTGTTCATGCAATTCAATTGCAGATATCAGTTCACCCTCTAAAACCCTAGAGTGCACTGAGTTAGCTTAGCATTTGTTTCGGTTTTTTTCCCCCTTGATCTAAATTTATATAATGAAATGGTCAAACTTTAAGCATACATTCACTAAGTTCTGACAAATGCTCAACCTCCATAACCCAAACTCCTCTCAACTCACAAAGCACTCATACCACTGAGAGCTGTCTGTCTGACTCTTCCCTGTATCTCTTGCCCACATCCATCAGCTACTTAGCAAGCACACAATAGATGTTTGTCTGTTCAGCACAATGTAAGTGACTTTGACGGACTGAGAAGGTCTGGGATGGCTAGCCCACAGCATGGTGGCATTGGGAAAATGGTATCTATGGTGTAAAACAGTGCTTCCTCCAAGAAAAATTAAAAATAGAAATACCAACCAGTCTTGGTGTGGCACACACCTTTAATCCCAGGACTTGGAAAGCCAAGGCAGGCAGATCTCTGTAAGATAGAGGGCAGCCTGGTCTACATAATGAGTTCCAGGCCAGTTGGGGCTACAGAGAGACACCCTGTCTTTGAAAGAAACAGAGGAAGAAAGAGAGAGGAAGGAAGGAAGGAAGGAAGGAAGGAAGGAAGGAAGGAAGGGGATTCAACAAGCTCAGATTGGCATATGTATCCAAGAGAACTGAAAATCAGAGTGTTGAAGAAATGTTTGCACGCCTATGTGTACAACAGCATTATTTACAAAAGCCAAGGTGTGGAAGCAACCAAATGCCTACCCTCCTATGGAAAGATAAAGAAAATCTGACAGGGTGTGGTGGCACACACCTTTAGTCCCAGCACTTGAGAGATAGAGGCAGGTAGGTCTCTGTGAATTCAAGGTCAGACTGGTCTATAGAGAGAGTGCCAGGCCAGCCAGAGCTACATAGAAGAGACCCTGTCTCAAAAAAAAAAAAAGACTCCTCTCTCTCTCTCTCTCTCTCTCTCTCTCTCTCTCACACACACACACACACACACACACACACATTCTGAAATATTGTTCGGCTTTGTATATCTATGTGCATGTGTGTACAGGTGTATGCAGCCCTGTGCGCACGTAGAGGCCAGAAGTCAACATCAGGTGTTCCTCTACCACTCTCCACCTTATTTTATTTTAGACAGGGTCTCACTGAATAGCTCTGGAACTTCCTATTTAGACCAGGCTGGCCTCAAACTCAGAGAGATCTGCCTGCTCCTGCCGTCCAAGTATTGGGATTAAAGGCAAGCAACTACCATACCTGGCCCTCTACCTTATTTCTTGAGGAAGGCTCTCTTGATGAATCTGGAACTTGCCATTCCAGCTACACTGACTAGCCAACAAGCTCCAGAATCTGCCTGTTCTCACCCCTGCCCAAGTGCTGGGATACTATCATGCACCTCTGTGCTAAGCTCTTACTTGGGTGCTAGAGATCTGAATTCAAGTCCTCATGCTTCATCTCCCAAGCCCTGTTCAGCTTTTAAAAGGAAAGAAATCCTGTTGCATGCTAGCTACACCAGGCATAAATCTTTAGCACTTCATGCTAAGTAAAATAAGACAGCCCCACAAAGGCAAATGCTGAATGAGTCTACTAATATGAGATATCTAAATAGTTAAATTTACAAAAAAAAAGAGAAAGAATTGTGATATTTCAGGAGTTAGGGGAATTGTTTAATAGGTTCAGAGTTTCAGATATGCAAGATGAAAAAATTCTGAAAGTCTATTTCATAATATGAAAATATTTAACATTACTCAACTGTATACTTAAAATGGTTAAAAGGTAAATTTTATGATATATGTGGTTTCTTTTACAATTGAAAAAAAGATGGAGGGCTGGAGAGATGGCTCAATGGTTAAGAACACAGGCCACTCTTGCAGAAGACCTGAATTTGGTTCCCAGAATCCACATGGCAACTAACAACTGTCCATAACTCTAGTTCCAGGGGATCTGACATCCTCTTCTGGCCTCCATGGGCACAGCACATACATGGTGCACTTATATACATGCAAGCAAAACACTTATACACATAAAAATAATAAAAAACAAATCAATAAAATTTTAAAAATATGGCAGTAATGGGATTCAAATCTACATCCCTAACATTCCTAGACCCTTGACCTGGCATTTCTGACTGAGTAGCCACATTATCCACTAGATCAAAAAATGGTCTTGCCATTGGTTAATTTATATTCTATTAACCCCCAAAACAAACAACTCCCCCCCAAACTAAATACAATGCAATATGACAGGGATAACTAGAAAACCAAACCAGGTGGAGATGGGCTTAGTGGCAGAGCACTTCCTAACATGCACAAGGCCCTGGGCGCTGCAAAATAAAGAGCCTAAAACATGCTGTGGCACATAGTAAATGCTCAATAAATCATGGCTATCATAGAATTATTATTACATGATTACATATTATCAATTTAATGCTTTACTGGGAAGCAAAGGCAAAGGTGCTACAGTTTCAATGTTTATCCAAAACTCATCTGAAATTTAGTTGCCACTATGATGGTCTCAGGAGGTGGGTCCTTTAAGAGTTATTTGTCATAAGGGTTCTACCTTAGTAAACGGATTAATGCCAATAGTAGCAAGACTGGGTTCATCATCACAGGAAGGCGAGCCCCTGCGGGGGTCTCCCCCTCTCTTCATGGGTCATTGGCCACCGGACCACGAGGGCAGGGGGAGCAGAAGCGACGAACAGGGTCAGGACGGCCAGTGAGCACTGACGGAAGAAAGCCCTTCCGGGGAAGCTGGTCCCAGGCGCAGTGAAACAGCAGTGATACAGCTCCAGACACAGTGAAAACAGCTCCGTTTATTCAGTGGGAGAACTAGAGAAATTATAGTGTGGAGGCAGTAGCCAAGCCTCAGCTGATAGGTGCTCATAGTGTGCTTTATTTACATGTGGCAGTGGGCTCCTATCTTTCCAGACTATCAGGCAATGCCTGATTATCATACAGAAAAAACCTGGGGGTAGTTTTTACTCCAGGTAACTATGCCAAAGGTCATGTTCCAGATAAGGTCAGGCATCCATGCTTGGTGGCACTTTCCAGGTAAGCCAGGAAGAGAGCAGGAGGCCCCCTGTTGAAAAGGGGAGTCCTTCCATTTGGCGCCGAGCCCCTTAGGGCTATCCGGACATGGAGAACTACAACCCTAACAGCAGGGTTTCCCAACAAGCCCCTTTGAGAACACAGTCTCTGTCTTCCCGTTGCCATTCTGCTGTGCAATGCCTTCGACCACGGGAAGATGCAGCACGAACCCCTAACCACATACACACCCCCTCCTCAAGCTCCAACCTCCCAGGCTCCAGATTTGGAAGCCAATACATGTTTTGCTCATTATTAATTACCTAGTCTGTGGTATCCTGCAACAGCAGCACAAACGGGGCTACGAATTCTTTCAAGGATTCTGCATATATTCTTACACACTGACTACTGCAGAATAAATGTTGGAAAAACTTAGAAGAGCAACTGGCAAGATCTCTCAAGCTGAACACAGCACAGGAGCACCAGCCACCCACTCTGGAATTTATCCTACACATGCACTCACACACTTTCAAGAACATGTATGATGTGAGCCATTCCTTACAATACCCAAGAATAAATAATATAAATGTCTATCCACAGGAGATGGATTATATAATTCCAAAAATTATTGGTTTAATTGTAAAATAAATATCAGCAATTTTGTATGAATCAATCTCATACCAAGCAGCTATAAGAAATGAGATACACCGTGTGCAGATGTAGAATTTTCTTCAAGATGTATAGTTATGCAAGGTGCAGAACAGTACAAATAATATTGTTCAAATGTACACTTATAGTATGCTACAATTGTGTGTATGTTGTGCACATGTGTGTGTGAATGTGTGTATGTGTTATGCGTGTGTTTGTGCACACATAATGGAAAGATACTCAGAAAACTGTTAAGACAGGTGTGATGGCACATGCCTGTAACTCTAGAGAGCTGAGGCAGAAGGATGGTGAGTTTGAGGACAGACTGCATTATCTTATTGAATTTGAGATCAGCCTAGACTATATAGTGAGACCCAGTTTCCAAAAGGATGTAGAGGGGAGGAAAGGGGAAAGAAAGGGAAGAAATTGTTAACACCAGTTGCCTCTGGGAAAACCCCTTAAGCCTGAAGCGGAATGGCAACTCACTTTTCATTTTATTCTTTTATATTACTAAATGCTTTACCATGTACACATATTATCTGTCCAATTTAAAAACACTTCCAAAGAATAAGTAAAAAAACAGGCCCAAGTAGAAAAGCAATCACCATGATGGAGTTGTCAGCAGGCTGAATCAACCTGGACAACCCCAGAAGAGCCACGAAAAGAAAAGTTGTCCTCCACCCCATCCCAAGCTTTCAGACTTGAATGCACAAGGCAACCATTCCTAATCACACTTCCAACAGCCAGATATGGTGCAATAATACAAGACAGAATAAAATTTTCCAACAAATAGTTCATCAGTACCCACCACATTACCAGTCTCCCTCTGTCCCTGTAAGTTTTCTCCACAGCAACTTGTGAAATGGGGAAAAGAGATGAGAATTCTCATAGCATATGAGAAGTCATTGCCCTCTTCTGAACTCCCCAGACTTTGCTTGACAGGGGTACACTTACATACATGCAGGCAATACACTCATACACATAAATTAAAAAAATAAATATTAAAAAAGTAAAATAATACATGAAGAGAAAAAATGCATGGGGGCAAGACTGGACATAGGCTGGTAGTTGACAGGGCTGGGTATTTGGAGGGTCATGATACCATTCTGCCTTCGTTTATATGTTGAGTAGTTCAGGTCTCCATTTCAGGAGTTTCCAGAAAAGCCTGTCACATTGACATAGTATCAAAACCATTTCTTCCTGAAATGTTGGCATCCACCTCTACTAAGTCACACTGGCAGGACAGAGTTCCTGACCAGAATCTACCTCAGGCTTCCTCACCAGGCACTCAAGTCATATATTTGGGTTGACAATGGAATTAATTGTCACAAAAGAAGTCAGAAAAGACGAGGGTTATTTGTAGTAATTGCTTATAATTTTTCACAGAAAAACTGTCCTTTGATAGAGGTTGATGTAGGATGGATTGCCACACTCTTGCAGAGCTAGTGTTGATGTCTTTGGATATGCATTCAAGAACTTGGCTGTTCCTTTGTAGAAGGTCATGGGTCCCCATTTACCAATAGAGAATGTGAAATCAGTGTCTTTGTTGCCAAAATGTAAGATAAAACAAGGACCAACAGGGGAAACTGAGATTAAGAGGTAGAGCCCTAGCTTTCCCAGGGAGAGAGCAGCATGTTTCTGTGTTTAAAAAAACAAAGGGAGCCCACTGGAGCTAGATGTAAGAAGAGGTTCAGCAGGTTAGTAGCAGCCCTTATACTCTACGGGAGGAGCTCCATCTCCATAGCCAGTCCCATTGCCTTTGGAAGACTGACCTTTTTTTTTTTTTTTTTTTTTTTTTTTTTTTTTTTTTCCTTTTTCCTTTTTGAGACAGGGTAGCCTCAGCTGGCCTGGAACTTGCTATGTAGACTAGGCTGGCCCCAAACTCACAGAGATCTGCTTGCCTCTGCCTCCCAAGTGCTGGGATTAAAGGCGTGCACCACCATGGAGGGCTGGAAGACTGAGTTTTTAATTCATCAGTAACCTAGTCCTACCACATACTTAAAGAAATGGCAGTCCATCCACAAGTGCTATAGTTTTGATCAGAAGTGTCAACCCAAAGGTCCATGTGTTATAGGTTTGGTCCCCAGCTTAGGAGGTGGTAGGAACTTTAAGAGGTTGGGCCTAGTGGCAGGTGTCATCTGGGTTACTGAAGGCCTAGCCTTGAAGGGGACAGTGGGACCAAGCCCTTCCTGCTTCTCTTTTCAATTCCCAGCCAAGGTGAGCAGCTTTGCTCTACCATAGGCACCCAGCCATGATGTACAGTCTCAACCAAGGGCCAGAAGCAACCAGACACTGAAATCTCCAAAACCAGCCCAAAACAAACCTTTTCCCTTTCTAAGCTGATCCTTATTTGTTCCAGTGACCCATGGCTGACTAACACAGTGGGCACGAGTAAACAAGAAAATCTCAAGCAAGGGACATAAAATAACAAGTATACATTGACATCACCTTAAAAAAACACAAATCCCCACTGGGGGAGTGCATATTAATCTGTCCAGTGGGAGGAACAAATGACTTCCCTTGACTTTACTTTTCTTGTTTCTGGATGGGCATAATAACTAAACCTATCATATACTGAATCCCCTGGAACTGGAGTTATGGACGGTTGTTGGCCATCATGTGGGTGCTAGGAACCAAACTCAAGTCCTTTGCAAGAGCAGCCAGTGGTTTTAACCTCTCAGTCATCTCTCCAGTCTCCTCTTTATTTTTTAAAAATCATTTTTGGGGCAAGCAAGATGGCTCGATGGGTAGAGGTTCATGCTGTCAAGACTGACGACCTGAGTTCAATCTCTAGGACCCACACGGTGGAAGAGAGAATTGACTCCCATGAGTCAATCTGGTCTCCACACATGCACTTGTAGAGACATACACAATCAATAAATAAATGTGATAGGAAATTTAAAATAACGAACTTTTTATTTGGAGATAATTTTATACTCACCAGAACTTGCCAAAATAGAATAGAGGGTGCACCCTCCCCCCAGGGTCCCCCGGTAATTGCAGCTGACATAACTATAGCTGAGTTTGATTTTTAATTCCTCTTTCTCTACCCCTCTGTGACTCTGGAGAGCCTGGCACACAGCAGGCACTCACCAGCTTTGTGGCATGATGGTTGAATTGATGTGTTCTGTGGGTTTGCCCACATCACATCCAAGTTAATAGACTGTCATCCCATCTCTACTCTAGAATACTGTGTCATCCTGACTATGCCTCACCTGTCTCAGGAGACGAAACTCCTGGGCATTTCCTGCCACCTTTTGTTAATGCTTGGTTGGCCTGCCAGGCAAGGAGGGTGAGAACGGATGCTGGGATAATTGCTGACTGCTGCAGTTTGGAATTTGGGCTGTCCCTAAAGGACCCACATGTTGAAACCTTGGTCACTAGCCTGTGTTGCTATTAGAAGGTACTGGAAACAAGTAGGCAGGGCCTGTTGGAAAAAGAGTAGGTCCTTGAGCGTGACCCTGGCCTCATCCTTTCTCTTTCTGTACTTCTCAGATGCTATGACGTAAAGAGGCCTGCTTTGCCATGTGCTCATGCCATGTACTCCCACTAACAACCACACTCTGGGATTTAAAAATAATGCATGAATGAACTGGAATGGTGGCACATTCCTTTAATCTTAGCACTTCATAGGCAGAGGCAGGCAGATCTCTGTAAGTTTAAGGCTAACCTGGTTTACATAGTAAGTTCCAGGCTAGCCAGGGTTATATAGTGAAATCCTGACTCAAAAAAACAAAAACAGGGACTGGAGAGATGGCTCAGCGGTTAAGAGCACTTGTTACTCTTGCAGAGGGCCTGGGTTCTATTCTCAGCAACCACTTGGCAGCTAATAACAGTCTGTAACTTCAGTTCCAGAGAATCCGATACCCTCTTCTGACCTCCGTGGGCATTGCATGACACAGGCATACTTAATGCACATGCAGGCAATACACCCATACACATAAAAAATAAAAATAATGACAAAGGAACAGGAGAGATGGCACAGTGGTTAAGAACACTGGTTGCTCTTGAAGAGGACCTGGGCTTGATTTCTGTCACCCACATGGTGGCTAACAACCATCCATAACTCCAGTTCCAGGGGATCCAATGCCCTCTTCTGTCCTCTGAGGGCATTGCACACACTGGTGCACTTGCATACATGTAACATGTAGGCAAAACACACACATAAAATGAAATAAATAAAAAAAACCTTTTTTTTTTTTGGTCCTTTTGAGACAGGGTCTCCCTGTAGCAACAGCAAGCTTGGAACTCACTATGTAGACCAGGTTGACCTCAATTTCACAGAGATCCTCCTGCCTCTGCCTCCCAAGTGCTGGGCTTAAAGATATGCACCACCACTCTTGGTTTGAAATAAATTTTAAAATTTTAAAAATAAATATTCAAACTTTGAAATCAAATAAAAAATAAGAGAAAACTTATCCTAAAAGATTTTGCAGCATAGTGAGGATAAGATATTCTATTGAGACTGAACAACGATTCTAGCTATATAAACTCAAAAATAAAATGTACAGAAGGGGCCTCTGTGAGCGTGGCACTTGGTGCAGCTTGGTTGCTTTTTATGCAGAACAGACATGAAGTGCAATATTTTGGTATTTGGACAGCTGGTGACTGTTGGTCCTGGACCCTTTATTCATTGTCTAAATAAGATTCTTCCTTGCTTCTAGAAAAGCCTAATAGCTTCTGAAGAAGCCTTCAGAGGTGTTTAGGCACAGCTGTCAAGAATGGTTTCGGTTGTCGGACTTTGGAACAAAAGTCAAAATGTTCTCATTTTATGCCTTTTTTTTTTTTTTTTTTTTTTTTTTTTTTTTTTTTTTTGGTCTTTTTGAGACAGGGTCTCCCTGTAGTCCCAGTTGTCCTGGAACTCACTATGTAGACCAGGCTGGCCTTGAACTCATGGAGGCGGAGGCAGGTGGATCTCTGTGAGTTCAAGGCCAGCCTGGTCTACATAGCGAGTTCCAGGACAAAATTTAGGTAAATAATATAAGATATAGACGTGATAAACACAGTAATCAACATACTTAAGTTCAAAAACAGTAAGTTTTCCTTAATTTGGGCAATGACAGAAGGTTTCTTTGAAAAAGATGTGATTTAATTTGGTATAGAAAGACCAGCACAAGCCAAATCTGGAAAGAGCTGGCTGTGCTGGGAGAAATGAAAGTAATTATATTTGCAAAGGAAGAAAATAAAATAACAACAGCAACAAAGATCCCTACAGGAGGCAACAGGTAATAAAGCTGGAGAGGGAAAGTTAAAGTTCTCTGGTGGTAATTATGGGTATCATTTATTAAAATGATTGCTATGTGACAGTGCTTCAAATATATTATGTCATCTATAGGTAAGTATATAGCCAGGGAAGGACCCAGGCTATCCAGTTAATAGGTGTTACCACAGGAAAAAGGGGACTGGGAGGTAGAGGATTATAAAGTAAAGGTAGGAATCTACCTTTTACTGTATGAAAAGTTGAAATTTTCACAGTTGGAATGTACAATTGTATTAGCTGTGTTTTTTTAATTTTAAAAATATTTTATTTGCCAGGTGTGGCAGCGCATGTCTTTAATCCCAGTACTGGGGAGGCAGAGGCAGGTAGATCTCTGTGAGTTCAAGGCCAGCCTGGTCTACATAGTGAGTTCCAGGCCAGCTAGGGCCACAGGGGTACCCTGTCTTAGACAAAAAAATATATTTTTTTATTCATCATCGTTGGTGGTGGTGGTGGTGGTGGTGGTGTGTGTGTGTGTACAGGCACAGGCCTGCCACTGCATGAGTATGGGGGTCAGAAGACAGCTTGATAGAATTGTCAGGAGGCAATTCTCTTTTTCTACCTTGGAGTCCAGGGATCAAACTCAGGTACTCAGGCTTGATAGCAAGTGCTTTTACCCACTGAGCCATCTCATGGGTCCAACTATGTGATTTTTTTTTTTTTTTTTAATTTGAGACAAGGTCTCCCTGTGGCCCCAGATGATCTGGAACTGAGATGCACCTGCCTTTACCTCCCAAGTGCTGGGATTAAGGGCATGTGGTGCCATGCCCAGATCCAGCTAAGTGATTTTTAAAAGAAATAACTTTCAAGCCAAGCGGCTATCTGTGAGTTCAAGTCCAGCCTGGTCTACATAGCAAGTTCTAGGCCAGCTGGGGCTACAGGGAGACCCTGTCTCAAAAAGACCAAAAAATAAATAAATAACTTTCGCTGAGTGTGGTAGCATGAACCTTCTTTGATCCCAGTACTTGGGAGGCAGAGGCAGGCAGATCTTTGTGTGTTTGAGGTCAGCCTGGTTTATGCAGCAAGGTCCAGGCCATCTGGGGCTACAGGGAGACCCTGTTTCAAAAAGACCAAAAAAAAAAAAAAAAACAACTTTCAGGGCCAGTGAGATGGCTGAGCAGTTAAGGGTCCCTGCCACCAACTCCAAGGTGTTCTCTGACCACCACATGTCTCATACACACACACACACACACACACACACACACACACACGCTAAATTTTAAAACTTTTAGATATACATTATCACCCTTTAGAGCCCTCCCCAGTCACTTATCATCATGGTATCATTCCTGTTTTCCAGATGTGGAAACAGCCTCCACACTAATCAGCGGCATAACTGGACACTTCTGCTTGGGGAGAGACTGAAGGGAAAGTCTAGTCAGGGACTACTACAATATTCAAATCCCAAAATAAAGACCTGAAACCAATATAATGAGAGGAACGACCATGCAGGAAGCCACATGCCTCAGCGTGCTCAGGAGAGTGCTCCCAGGGTGCCAAGTGAGATGTTTGAGAGGGAGAAAAGGAGATGCTGAAGCTTGATAGCAGAGGGGTTTGATGGTCCAGTTGCTACCTTAAAGGCCCAGGGAATCCATTAAGGATTTGGCAGCAGGTAGATCCATTCATTCAATAAATGTTTCCTTGGTCGTTTGGTGCCAGGCCCACGGGCTGGGAAGCTGTCAAGTGGGTTGTGGGAATACACACAGAGAAGCAGTTGATGGAGTGGCTGGAGGGTGTGGTCATCCAGGAACCTATGAAGATGAAGTGAATCAAAGGGACGGGTGCCAGGACCCTGACACTGCTAGTCATGCCCGGTACAGTCATGGCTGTGAGGATATGAGAGGCCAGAGCTGCTTAAACAGACACACAACAGACATTCAGTTACTGGCCTGGACCTCCCATGAAAGGTGAGGGGATGGGAGACAGACAGAGGCCCCTGAGGCTTCCTCTAAATAAAAAGGCAAGCGAGGAAAACAAAAATCTCCCAGAAAAATCTTACTTCATGGAAAGACCAGTTTGATTATTCCTGTTCTTAACACGAAAAAAAAATAATAACAGAACAGAACTCGGGCTGGGCGTGGTGGTGTGCACTTTTAGTCCCAGCACCTGGGAGGAAGAGTCAGGCAGATCTCTGAGAGCTCCAGACAGCCTGTCTCAACTCAGGAATGCCATTAATCCCACCTTTCTTTGGCTCATGATCATTTTGCAGAGGGCTGGGGATGTTGGCTCTGGACTGGCTCCCAAGAGGCAAGGACATCAATCTCTCTGACTGACCAAGAATCAGGGGCATTCTCTTCACGAAACCCCAGGACTATCATGTTCTGGGTGGACACACAAGTGGAACAACTCAAAATCTGCGGTTCTCAAAAATTCCCAGACATCAGAGCAGAAACCCGGACCGTCACCGCCTGCCCTCCCAAGCCTCAATCCCCACTCCTGCTGGGCCCGCTCTTGGGACTCCAGGTGCAGTAACTGAGTGGGGATCCAACACCTTCTGGCTTCCTTGGACACCTGCACACACGAATTCAGACATACACCTATACAAATATTTTTTTTAAGATCAGGAGAAATGGGAAGTAGATATGATCGCATTTCATGGTATTTATGTATGAAATGCTCAAGAAAAAAATTTTAAAATAATCAAGTATTTAAAAACACTTAGCTCTCTTTGCTTCCTAGATGACATGAGTTTTCTTTGCCACATGCTCTGCTTTAGTTATTTTTCTCATTGCTATGACAAAATGGGCGACAGAAAGAACTTAAGGAAGAAGAGTCCACTTTGGCTCAGTTTCAGAGGGAACTGGGTCCACCATGTGGGGAAGGCATGGGAGCATTCAGAGCTTGAGGAGGAGGCTCCTCCATCACAGTGCATGAGAGGAAGGAGCAGGGATAAGACACCCACAAGGACCCGCCCCAGTGACACACTTCCTCCAGCTAGGCACCACATCCTAAAGGTTCTAGAGCCTCCCAAATCAGCACCATCATCTGGGGGAACAAGTAGGGGGTCATTTCAGACTCAAACGATAACATGCCCTCTGCCAGGAGGTTCCATGTCACCACGGAGTTAAGCAACCAAGAATGAGGTTCCTGAAACCAGGAGCCCAAATTACAGCACTAAAAAGTGGCAAAGCTTCACTGAGTACTAAGGTATAGCTGACTTTCCACTATCACTAGATAAAAGCTAACTGTGTGATTATATCACAAAAGGACTGCACCATTCTGCTGTGCTCCAGCAAATGGAAAACAGCACGTCTCTGTTATTTCCTGCTCTTGTCTGCACAATCCATACCCCTTTCTGTTTAAGGTCCATTGGGCCTTCAGATTTAGTCTCAAGATCACATTCCTGGAAAGGTGAGTTTTGTCTGTGCCAAAGCAGTGCTTCCTCTAGCTCTGCGACACCACACTGGGGTCAGTGGTTGTGTACCACCAGCCTCCTTGCTAGGGAGACACTGAAGCTAGGGAGAACTGCCTCCACCTTTATTTTTTTTTTAATTGTATGTAACTATTTGTGGATATAAGCTATGTGCAGGTGTCTGAAGAGGCCAGAAGGGAGCTTCAGATCCCATGGAGCTGGAGTTACAGCTGGGTCCTGGGAACTGAACTAGTCAGGTACTCTGCAACAACAGCACGTACTCTTTTTTAAAAACATTTTTTATTTATACAAAAAAAGAAAAAAAAGATGAAAAACAAGAAAAACAAAAAAATTATTTTTCTTTTATGTGTATGAGTGTATTGCCTGCTTGTATGTAAGTGTACCTATGTCATACAATGCCTGCAGAGGTCAGAAGAGGGCATTGGATCCCCTGTAACTGGAGTTACAGACAGTTGTTAGCCACAAGTGGGTGCTGGGAACTGAACCTGGGTCCTCTGCCAGAGCAGCCAATGTTCTTAACCACTGAGCCATCTCTCCAGTCCCCAGTATGTACTCCTAACTGATGAGCCATCTCTCCAGTCCCCAGTATGTACTCCTAACTGATGAGCCATCTCTCCAGTCCCCAGTATGTACTCCTAACTGATGAGCCATCTCTCCAGTCCCCAGTATGTACTCCTAACTGATGAGCCATCTCTTCAGTCCTCAATTGCCTCCTTTGGAAATAAATTCACTACATTTTCTTATAATGGCACTTAATAACATGTTTAAATAAATTAATATTGTAATCAATTTTATCATTTATGAGTTGAGTTGGTTTTTCAGTATAATGAAATACTTAAGACAAAATGAGAAAATTTTAAATTCTGGTGTTAAGAAAACAATTAGAGCCAGTGTGGTGGCATATACCTTTAGTTCCAGCACTTGGGAGGCAGAAAGAGACAGGCAGATCTCTATGAGAAGAAAGCCTGCCTGGTCTACATACCAAGTTCCAGAACACCTGGGGCTACAGGGAGGCCCTGTCTCAACAAAACAAAACAAAACAAAAATAAATAAATAAATAAGAAAACAATTAGAAGCCAAGTACACTTGGGAGGCAGAAACAGGAAGAGAAACTAACTTGAGCTATATGGCAAGTGACAGGCCAGCCAGGGCTACATAGCAAGACCCCTGTCCTAAAACAAACAAACAAACAATAAATAAATAAATAACAAATAGGGTTTGGGAGACAGTTCAGCTAGTAAAGTGTTCACTGTACAAGAACAGGGCCTGAGTTTGATTCGCAGCACTCACACAGAAAGCCAGACACTGAGAAGGCAAGAGGATCCCTACGGTCCACTAATCAGCCAACAGTCTCGTGGGCAAGCCCCAGGTCCCAGTGAGAGACCTACCTCAAAAACCGAAGTGGACAGTTCCTGCAGAAAGAGACCCAAGGTTGACTTGTAGCCTCCTCACACGTGCCCATACTGTGTACCTGCATACACATGAACAAGCTCACACACCTGCAAACACACCCCCCATGGACACCAAAGACTAGAGGAAAATATTTACAAAACATCTGACAAAGCACTATATCCAAAATGTGTGAAAAATTCCTAAAACTCAATAAACACAAAGCACCTAATTTAAAAGAAATAGGCTAAATATTTAAATAAGTGCTCCACATAATAAGATAGATATACAAAAGGCTGTAATATACATAAAAAAGTTGATCAGTACTCCTTTCATCAGGAAAATTAAAATTATTCGGGTTTGGTGTTTCTCATCTGTAACACTAGCACTCAGGAGGCTGAAGCAGGAGGATCACCGTCAGTTTGAGGATAGCCAAAGCTGTACAGTGAGTTCCAAGCCAACCTGGGGTTACAGAGTGAGACCCTGCCTGTCTAAAAGAGAGAAAGAGAGAGAGAGAGAGAGAGAGAGAGAGAGAGAGAGAGAGAGAGAGAGAGAGATTAAAACCACAGTGAGCTACTACAACCTACCCAACAGAATAACTAAAATTAACAAAACCAGGCTTGACAAAGATGTGAAGCAACTAAAACTTCCCACACTGCTGGTAAGAGCAGGCCTGCCTGTGGTTCTCAGGCTCTGCACCCTGGTAACAATACATAAGGCCGTGGCCCCAATGCCATATATGGAATTCGTTTTTCTTTCTTTGCTTTCCACATGGCTGAGGCGCACACTCAGTGCTCAAGACCCTGCCCATGCTGAGTAAGTGTTCTACCACCAAACTACACCATATGGACTTCTGATGTGCCAAAACACACAGTGTGATCAACATGATCAGAATCTTAATTCCTTTTAGTGTGTTCAAGGAAATTGTGCACAATTTAGAAACCAAAAAAAAACTGGAGGGAAGAGGGGACAGAAAAGAAGAATTAAGAAAGCAATAAAACAATGTACGAAGCCGGGCGTGGTGGCACACACCTTTAATCTCAGCACTCGGGAGGCAGAGGCAGGTGGATCTCTGTGAGTTCAAGGCCAGCCTGGTCTACATAGTGAGTTCCAGTACAGCTGGGGCTATAGGGAGACCCTGTCTCAAAAAGACAAAATAATAATAATAATAATAATAATAATAATAATATACTAATAACAAACAAGGTGCCAGGCATGGTGGTGCACATCTGTAATCCCAACACTCCAGAGGTGGAGGCAGGAGGCTCAATATTTCAAGGTCATCCACTAAATATCGAGTCAGACTTCAGCCTGAACTATCTAAGACCTTGTTTCTAAAAACCAAAACAGATTTTTTTTTTCTGCTTTGCCCAGTGGTTAATGCAGAAAGCTCTGCCACTTCACACCCTCTGTCCCCTCCTCCCACAAGGTATGCAGCCAGCATGGCATATTAGAGGCAGCAGCATTTACCACGGCTTTGCCCATTGCAGCAGCAATGCAGCACCAGGCTCTACAGCCCCAGTCCCTGCAGGCTCAGCCGTGGCACTTTCACAGCAGCCAGCTCGGAGCTATAAGCTTCAAATCAAACACACTCAATTCCAACAAAGCTGCACAGCGTGGCTGAGACGAGCCTTCTGAGCAGTGGGGTCATGTCCCCTTTTAAACCGTCAGGTCTAAGTGCTGAAGAAAGCTGAGGTCTCTTAGATGACTATCAGGAGGTGGCCAAGCACTTGAACTGTATGGGGTTTTGACAACAAGGTTCAAGTGGGTGCCTTGGAATGGCTGACCATGACGGCTGGTCAGTGCTTCAGACACCAACAAGGAGGAGACCTTCTCAGGGACAGATTGGATGTGGGACAGAGTGGATCTCAAGGAGTTTGACGTCAATGCCCTGTTTCTTTAAATGACCTGGAAACCAAGCCAGATGAGCTTTGGGCCACACTGGATGACACATATCATTATTTTGGCCTCCTAGTCCAAAAGACTAATAGGGAACTACTCCAGACAGTGAACCCAACTGGCCATCTCCCAGGAATTACAACAGAAACCAACCAGTCTGTCCCCTTGCCTTCATGCGGCCTCTTCCCTCTTCCCTAAGCCTCTTCCCTCTTCCACATTAGAACATTCTTTTAGCTTAGAGCTAAGCAGTGAAGTTAATGCCTCTGAAGGAGACAGGAAGCCTGATCTACTGCTCCTATTACCATGATCCCTCAGTGTGGAAGACACTCCTCAGAAAACAGTGGTGTCTGTATGAGGCCTGAGTCCTATTTGGATTCTCCACAATACAGGCCTTTACCTCTAGGGGTATCTCCAAGCAGATAAATACATTTGTCAAATCTCACCAAGCTATATACTTTAAAATGGGTACATTGTACGTTACATAAATGATATCTCAACAAATTTGATTTTAAAAGAAGAAATGAGATTATTTCATATGCCCCAAATTAGCAATGCTGTGAAGTCTGATGACATGTAGAACTGGCTAGGATACTGAGCGAAGTCTTATTCCTACAGTAACAGCATAAATTAACACACCAACACTGGCGAGGTGCTCAGAGGCATCCAGGAGAGACGTAGATGATTTCTGGTATAGCAACTCTAGTCCTACATAGATAAATTAAAGAAATTTTTCTATCTGTGCTGGGACATGAACAAATCTATTCACTGCAGCACCACAGTAATGACAAAATGTCTACAGACAGGAGTACAAATAAATCAATGCCTTCCATCTCACAGTTAAAACAAAAGAACTCCAGCTATGGAAATCAACATCGGAACAGAAAGCTGAACCAAAAGGGCAAGCTGCAGGCTCCGCCGATGATGCCATTCATAAAAATGGCTGTACGTGTACAAAACAAGATCATTTTTTATGTGTAGAAACACCGCTATAGTCTGAATCTGGGCTGTCCCCCAAAGACCCGGGAGCTAAAGGCTTGGTTTGCAGGTGGGGCCTAGTGGGAGGTCATTAGGTCACTGAAGGCGTGACCTGGAAGGGAATGGCAGGACTCCTTTTCTTGTCCCAGCCTTGAGCAGCTTTGGTCTGTCACGTGCTTCACTGATACACTGCCTCATCCCTTCCAACAACAAGGCCAACCAATCATGCACTATATAAACCTCCAAAACTAAGAGCCTTTTCTCTTTGTAAGTTGATCATCTCAGGTACTTACAGTAATGGAAAGCCCATTAACACAAACATATGTATATATACATAATCATCATCATCATCATTATTATTATTATTACTTTGGTCTCACTATACAGCCCAGGCTTGCCTGGAACTTGCTGTATGTGTAGCCCAGACTAGCCTTGAACTTGTGGCAAATCTCCTGCCTCAACCTCCTAAGTGCTGGCATTAGAGGCATGTGTCATCACACTCAGTTTACATGCATATAACATATATATTACATTTATTTATGTATATGTATAGAGGCAATCGTGTACCATTGCACCTGTGTAGAAGACAGAAGACAGCCTGTGAGAGTTGGTTCTCTCCTTCCACCATGTGGATTCCAGGGATGGAACTCAGGTTGTTAGGCTCGCCCTGAACTCAAGTTGATGACTTGAGTCATCTTGCCAGCCTCCTCCTCCTCCCCTCCCCCCTCCTCATTTTTCCCCTCCTCCACTCTCCTCTTTGTCTTCTTCCTCCTGAGACAGGGTCTGTGTAGCACAAGCTGGTCTCAAACTCGATATGGATATGTAGCAGAGCATGACCTTGAACTCGTGACCACTGGGCCGCCAGAATGCTGGGATTACAGGCATGTGCTACTATACCTGGCTTAAAGCATGTTTCTTTTATTTCAGACTGGTTTGTTCTGCTTAAGTTTTGGGTAATCATTATTCAAAGAAAACACATTTTTTGGTTAGCATAAAGAAGTCTTCATTTGGGCTGGGCGTGGTAGCGCACGCCTTTAATCCCAGCACTTGGGAGGCAGAGGCAGGAGAATTTCTGTGAGTTCAAGGCCAGCCTGGTCTACATAGTGAGTTCCAGGACAGCGGGGGTTACAGGGAGACCCTGTCTCAAAAAGACCAAAAAAAAAAAAAAAGTCTTCATTTTAAAAAAATGCTTAAATGTTATAGTCAAATCTATTATATTTAAGAAAAATTCCTAAGAAAATATACTATAATGGCTTACTATCAACATTTAAATAAATCATACAGGTTAATTGAGAAATGAGAACAACTTGTTTTAAAAGCCCATTATAGACGGCTTCTAGCTAGTAAAATTTAATTTGTATCTTTCTAGGGACTGAAAATTCTTTTTCTTTTTTTTTTTTTTTTTCGGTCTTTTTGAGATAAGGTCTCCCTGTAGTCACAGCTGGCCTGGATTCATTATGGAGACCAAGCTGGCCTTGAACTCACAGAGATCCACCTGCCTCTGTCTCCCAAGTGCTAGGATTAAAGGCATGTGCCACCATGCCTGGCTGAAAATTCTTGAACTTGGTTCTTAAATGACATGTACAACAATAACTATCAATTAAGTTCAATTTGGTCCTTAATTTGGCTTTTTTGATATGAGTCAAAATTCCCCGTGCATCATTTACACACTCAAAGACACAGCGTCTTTTGCTGCACAAAAAGAATTGGGCTCCAGCTGAACACACAGGCTCTGGGACCAGGTGCAGGAAGACCCCAACCCTTTCCCACCACCTCACCAACAGTCGCTGGTTTTCCCATGGTCTCCCCTGAATGGGACACACTAATTACTTCAGCACATTTTGCAAAAAACTAAAGTGATTCATGCCATTGCTGGGTATTTAAGGGAAGGCCCACCAGATTTATTTCACTTGATCTACCTCATACACACAAGATTCACAGGGAAAAGGTGTTCAGGGTGTGACAGGGACAGAAATGGGAATGTCTGTTTTCTTTAGTATGTATTAGACACAGTCATATAGCCAGATCCTTAATCTATCAAGACACGTGGTAAGCAAATGAACAAAGGGGTAGCTGAACCCTGTCCTGATGTCCTGTGAACAGAAATTTGAGAAAAGCCAAAAGTCTGATGTCTCCCAGGCTTTGCTGTATAATTGACGGTTTCTTTACTTCATTGCCAGTGACCCACCTGTAAAGCTAGAGTTAATTAATATGTTACTTGGTGAGTACTGTTTAACCTGATGCTCCCTCTCTGCCATCCTCATCCTCTGACACTTCATGACATTATAATGACTTACTGACCTATGGCAATGTGGTTCTTAAACCATCCCATAGCTCTTTCATGGCACTCCTGAGCTAAAGCATGGTGCCCTAGAAATTTAGTGCCAACCCCTGAAAGAGTTTAGAAATACCATATACCTCCTGCCAATTTTTACTTTGACACAACTGTGTGTGTGTGTGTGTGTGTGTGTGTGTGTGTGTGTATGTGTGTGGTGTGTGCACTTGCATGTATGGGTATGGAGACTGCGGGTAGGTACAGAGCCAGAGGAGAATGCTGAGTGTCCTGCTCCATCACGCTCCACCTTATTCCCTTGAGACAGTCTCTCACTGAATCTAAAGCTTGCTCCACTTTTGGCTAGACTGGCTGGCCAGCAAGTCCCAGAGATCCTCCTCTCTCCACCTCCCTCACCATGTTTGGGTCACAGGTGTGTGCAGCCATGCTTGGCTTTACCTAGGTGTCTGGGATCTAAACTCAGGTCCTCAGGCATACACAGCAAATGCTCTTACCAACTGAGCCGTCTCCCCAACATGATATTTTTTTAAGTTAAAATAGTTACAAGTATACAAACTCTGGCATATTGTAAACATAAAACCTTTGCTTCTAAACTGATAAGTGAAAACTGGGGATGCAGCTTAAGTGACTAAGTGTTTGTCTGGCTTCCATTCCTAACACCAAATAAACCAGGCATGGTGGTGCATGACTAATCCCAGCACTCAGGAGACAGATGCAGGAGAATCAGGAGTTCATCATGATAACAGGCTACATAGGAAGTTCAAAGCCAGCCTGACCAAAAAGAAATAAGTATGTAAGATGACAGATATGTTAAGTAGCCTGATTTATTCACTCCACAATGTAGTATGGTGTGGTGGCTAGAATTCTAGCCCTCTGGAGGAAGAGGTAGGTGGATCTCTGCAAGTTGGAAGCCAGCCTGGTCTAAATAGTGAGTTTAGGCTAGCCTGGTCTACATAGTGAGTTCCAGGACAGCCAGGGCTACAGAAGGAGACTCTGTCTCAAAAAAAAAAGTCACAATATAAACATACATGATAATGTCCATTGTACCCTATACATACAATTATTATGTGTCACTTTACAATGAATTTTTTCAATTCTGGGAATCAAACTCAGGGCCTTACACATGCTAGTTCTATCTGAGCTACAAGCCCAGCACCAAATTAAAATTAAAAAAAGAGAAAACAATGGGCTTTAATGATATCTTCTGTCAAATCAATTTCACTCTTCAGTTGTGTTGAAATCAAAGAATTGAAAAATGATTTGTTGCCCATCCATTAGAGTCATTCGCTTTCTCACTTTATGGAAAGCATTGTATAAAAAAGTTACTTAGACCAAAACTTATTCAGTGGCTGCTAAACATGCTGGTTACGTTTCTGCCTAAAGGTGCCAGTTTGAGGCGGACATGGTGGCGCATACCTAGAATCTCAGCACAGAGCACTTGGGAAGTAGAGGCAAGAGGATCACATGTTTGAGACTAGCCTGGTCTACATACCAAGTTTAAGGTCAACCAGGGCTACATAGGAGTCTCTGTCTCAAAAATTTGAAAAGGAAAATTTTTAAGGCACCAGAAGCTGGAGAGATGGCTCAGTGAGTAAAGTATTTGCCAAATAAGGATAAGGAACTGATTTTTGAGCCCCAGCACTCACGTAAAAAGCCAGGAGTGACAGCTGTATAGGGAGGCAGAGGCAGGAGAATCCCTGGGCTTGCTGGTCAGCCAGACTAGCCAATTGGTAAGCTCCAAGTCAGTACAACACCTTGCCTCAAAAAATAATGGAGAGACAGCTCGGCAGTTAAGAGCCTTTCTCTTAACACACCTAGCTCATTCAGTCTATGGAAAATGCCCAGTAATTTTCAAAGTCAGTCTTCATTTTAAACTGTTCAAACCAGACATTTTCCTCTTAGTGCCAGGACCTGAGCCTAGGGCCTCACACATGCTAGATAAACCTTTTAACACTGAGCTATATTCCCAGCCCAAAACATACTTTCTTAGGGAATAGACATTCATTTTTTCAACCCAAATAACATATAAAAATATATTTCTCTGGGATAACTTTTAAATTCTAAGGCTGAAAATATAATTCAGTGATGGAACACCTTGCTTAGCATGCACAGGGCCCGGGGGGGGGGGCGTGATTTTCTGTCATTATCTTTGGCATCCCATGAATTTTTACACTATGAGACAATGTGCCTTAACAAGATTCAGGAAGATCTGGCCACAGTGGCTCATGTAATCCTAGCATTTGGAAGGCAGAGGCAGGAGGACGATTGCAAATCAGAGGTCAGCTTGGACTACAGAGCTCTAGTTCACCTGAGCTATAAAGTACAGCCCTATCACAACAAAAAACAAATTAGAAACTTCAGGATGAGGCTGTAACTCAATTGTTAAAGTGCCTGTCTAGCATGTACAAAACTGGACATGCGGGGCTGGAGAGATGGTTAAGAACACTGGTTGTTCTTGCAAAAGACCATTTATGAATCCCAGCACCCACATGGCAGCTAACAACTGTCTGTAACTCCAGTTCCAGGGGATCTGACGGCCTCTTCTGTCCTCCAAGGGCATTGCACAACATGGGTGCACTTACCTACATGCGGGCAATACACTCATACACATAAAATAAAAGTAATAAATATTTTTTTAAAAACTGGACATGGTTGTCCATGTGTGTAAGCCAAGGATTGGGGAAGTGGAGGTAGGAAGATCAAAAGTTCAAGGTCATCCTCAGTTACATGCAACTTTGAAACCCTGTCTCAAAATAAATACCTTGGGGTGTGGTGGTACACCCCCTTAGTCCCAGGCAGAGGCAGGCAGATCTCTGTGACATAGAGGTCAGTCTGATCTACATAGCAAGTTCCAGGTTAGCTGGGGCTACAGAGAAACTCTGTTTCAAAAAAACCAAAAATAATAAGTAAAAATTTAGGAGTGGGCCAGCAAGATGGCTCAATGGGTAAAGGTACTTGCCACCATGCCTAACAGCTTGAGTCAAACCCCCAGGATCCACATGGTGGAAAGAGAGATCTGACTTCCCCAAGTTGTCCTCTGACCTAGACACTTCATGCCGTGGTACCGGCACAGACACACAAAATAAATAAGTAAATTAATGTAAAAATTATTTTAATTTAAAAAATCCATGTCTAGGAGATGGCTCAGTAGTAGAATGCATGTATCAAAAGCATGCTCTTAAATCCCAGCACCTTCTTAAAAAGCTGAATGCACACGATCACTGCACACATACACACATGTACACACTTGCATACAACACTTATTCCAGTAAATAGAAAAAAAGGATTTGAGACAGGGTCGCTCTGTAGCCCCAGGTTGGCCTTGAATTACAGAGATTTGCCTGCCTCTGCCTCCCAAGTGCTTGAATTAAAGGTATGCACCACTATGCCTGGCATAAATAAATATCTTTCACCTTGGGAAGAGTGAAAAAAGCACTTTTTGTTAGGGAAACAGAAAGGAAAAGAGCAATAGCAAGCATCTTCTGTGTGCTTCAGGAAGATCAGTTTTAGGTATCCACACTGAGCTAGAGGACTGGGCTGGTTTCAGGAAACATTTCATGCAGATTATATCTGCCAATACTTCTCATATTAGACATTAAGGTAGGAGTTTTGAAAAATATTTGTTACTTCATTTAAAATAGTCATAAATAGGGCTGAGAAAGTAGTTCGGTTGGTAGAGTGTTTACCTTGATCCCCTGCATGGTGTAAACCAGGTGAGGCAGTGCTTGACTGTAATCCCAGAGCTGGAAAGTCAGAAGCAGGCAGATCTCTTTGAGTTCTAGGTCAGCCAGGGCCACACAGTGAAACCCTGTTTCAAAAACAAATGAAACAATAAATGTATTTCTTGTAAATGATCTTTTGATTTAAAAAGATCAATATTTTATAAAGCAAAAAAAAAGAGAGAGAGAGAGAAAAGTGACAATGTTTTACCTTTCTGCAAATGCCACCAGGACTAACGTAATGTAAGACAGTTGAATTCTCTTTGTTGTGTCATGTTGTTCTGAAAACTACAGAGAGAATTTAGCCTAACAGAAATACACAGACAGAAAAAGGATGTATTTGAGGGCTGGAGAGATGGCTCAGCAGTTCACAGCACATACTGCTCTTCGAGAGGACCTGAATTCAGTTCCCAGCACCAACGTCAGGCAGCTCACAACCTCCTGTAACTCTGGTTTCTATATCCTATATATCTGGCCTCTATGGGCATTTGCACTTACAAGCATACACCCACACTCAGACACACACTCAGACACACACTCAGACACACACACACACACACACACACACACACACACACACACACATACAATTAAAAATAAACCTTGCCCGGCATGGTGGCACACGCCTTTAATTCCAGCACTTGGGAGGCAGAGGCAGGCGGATCTCTGTGAATTCAAGGCCAGCCTGGTCTACATAGTGAGCTCCAGGACAGCTGGGGCTACAGGGAGATGCTGTCTCAAAAAGACCAAAAAAACAACAACCAAAAAAACCCAAAACAATAAATCTTTTAAAAGAAAAGGGGAGCTGGAGAGATGGTTCAGCAGTTAAGAACACTGTCTGCTCTTGCATTTGATTCCCAGCACCCATGTGGCAGCTAACAGACATCTACTAACTCCAGTTCCATGGGATCTGATGCCCTCTTCTGACCTCCGAGGGCTGACACTGCACACATACACACATGTACACACTTGTATACAACACTTACTCCAGTAAACAGATAAAAAGGTTTTGAGTCAGGGTCTCTCTGTAGCTCCAGGTTGGTCTTACATACATACATGCAGGAGATACACTCATACACATAAAATAAAAATAATTTTTTTTTGGTCTTTTTGAGACAGAGTCTCCCTGTAGCCCAGCTGTCCTGGAACTCACTATGTAGATCAGGCTGGCCTTGAATTCACAGAGATCTGCCTGCCTCTGCCTCCAGAGTGCTGGGATTAAAGGCGTGCGCCACCACGCCCGGCAAAATAAAAATAATTTTTAAAAAAGAAGAAAAGAGATATATTTGATGGCTCAGCAGTTCAGAGGACTTTCTGCTCTTGCAGAGAAGCCAATTTGGGTTCCTAGCACTCATGTGGGTTGGCTCACAATGACCTGTAACTCCAGCTCCAGAAGATCCAACCCCTTCTTCTGGCTTCGACAGATGCCTGCACTCATATGCACATAACCGCCCCCCCACCAACACACACACACACATACACATGATTAAAAATTAAAAAATAGCGGATCTCTGTGAGTTCAAGGCCAGCCTGGTCTACAATAGTGAGTTCCAGGACAGCTAGGACTACAGGGAGACCCTGTTGCAAAAAGACCAAAAAAAGTTAATAGATATTTTAATAAAATATTTTAAGGAAATAGATAATTTAGTAGCCTTTCAGGTAACTGTGGACACTCTTTTTTGTCACTATAATAAAACTCAAAACAAATGACAATTTCTCAGGCTGGGCGTGGTGGCACACACCTTTGATCCCAACACTTGGGAGGCAGAGGCAGGTGAATCACTGTTTGTTCAAGGCCAGCCTGGTCTACCTAGTGAGTTTCAGCACAGCTGGGGCTACAGGGAGACCCTGTCTCAAAAAAAAAAAAAAAAGTTTCTCAAAGGTTAAGGCGAGCACCTGTCAGAGACTGTCCATCACTGAACTGCCTGAGATGTTAAGTTAAAGAGCATTGGTGTCTCTGAAATACAGGGTGGATTTTTTATTTTTTTCACTCATGCATGGTTTTGTGACACCTGGGACTGGTCATTTGGGATATATCAATATGCTGGATAATGCAGGTCTTGAAATGTTGATGTTTCCCCAGGGCTTTGTGTGAGACTTTAGCACTGTAGTTTGGGCTAGCCTGATTCTTATTATATAGCCCAGGTTGGCATTAAAATCAAGGCAATCCTCTTGCCTCAGCCTCCCAAGCGCTGGAATTACAAACATGAGTAACCACAACTAGTTTCCATTTCCTCTTGAGACAGAGTCTTACCGTGTAGCCCAGGCTAGCCTGGAACTCACTATGTCGCCTAGGCTGACCTAAAACTCTCACCCTCCTACCTCAGCCTCTTGAGTGCTGAGATTACAGGCACACATCACCATGGCCAGAAAGTTTCAGAGTTTCTCATTTTTACTTGTAAACTTGAACTTTATAATAGCAAAAACATTGCCCATTGTTTTCTTCAAATTGACTTACCATATTCATTTGAGAAAATAGCTGCTGTACCTTTAGCTCTGAATAAATGTAGTATATCCGTCACTCTTACAATTGAAGTGAGCAGTGTTAGGCAGGGGGTGCTAGTTCAGCTCATGACTCAACTGTGCAAGAGCTTTCGTTGAACTCTTTCTCAGCATACACAAGGCCCTGGAGCTTAACCTCAGGACCACCACCAATTAATAATAATAATAATAAATAAGATAAAAAGTTATAAAACAAGAGTTAGGCAGATCTAAAATTAGTAAAATAGTTTGTAGCTTATGAAAACATGATCCTCTACCAAGCATAAATACAAATACAAGTTCATGGTCTACAAGAACTATGACTGGATAGTAAGTTCAGATTAGGGAAAAGCAGAAGAATTTGAGGTTCAGGTTGGGCCTCAGTGGGATCAAGAGCAGCATTTACTAACAGGCTGGCTAGAAGACAAGAGTTAGTTACTAATCCTTGTAGCTACCAAGGAAGTTGCCATCCCTATTCCTACAAACCAGG
Source organism: Nannospalax galili (assembly GCF_000622305.1). Lineage (NCBI taxonomy): Eukaryota > Metazoa > Chordata > Mammalia > Rodentia > Spalacidae > Nannospalax > Nannospalax galili. Next base: position 3,030,470 of record NW_008340854.1, read on the forward strand.
AATCTCGGGCATAGTGAAGAAACGAGGCTGGGCACTCACAGCTGGACATGGAGAAAAAATGTGAGCTTGAGTCAGGCCTGGCGTACAGGTCTGTTGTTCCAGCTGAGGAAGGAAGACTATAAGCGCAAGTCCTGCCGGGGCTACAGAGTGAGTTCAAGATCATCTGGGGTGGGGCTGGAGAGAGGGCTCAGCAGTTAAAAGCACTGGCTGCTCTTGCAAAGGACCCATGTTTCATTCCCAACACCCAAATGGTGGCTAATGACCTTCTGTAACTCCAGTTCCAGGGGATCCAATGTTTTCTTCTGGCCTCCATTGGCATTGCATGACATTGGTGCAGTTTTATACACACAAGCAGAATACTACGCTATCACACATAAAACAAAAATAAATAATAAATAAATTTTAATTAAAAAAAAAAGATGAGCTAGAGCAACCTAGTGAGACCCTGTCTCAAACTAGAAAATAAAAAAAAAAAAGCTGGGCGTGGTGGCATATGCCTTTAATTCCAGCACTTGGGAGGCAGAGGCAGGAGGATCTCTGTGAGGTCAAGGCCAGCCTGGTCTACATAGTGAGTTCCAGGACAGCTGGGGCTACAGAGAGACCCTGTCTCAAAAAGACCAAAAAAAAAGAAAAAAGAAAAAAGAGTTAGGGATACAGCTCAGAGGTAGAGCACTTGCCTAGCCCCTAGGTCCCAGTCCCTGAACCACCAAAATGCATAAACTGGAGAATAAGTGACCCCACCACTTTGAAGCCCATGGACTGACAAACTTCCTCTGTAATGAACCAGGTCATAAGTGATCCAGGCTTTGAGGGCCATACAGTCTCTTCTTGTGTGTGTGTCTGTCTGTGTGTCTGTGTTTGTGATAGAGTCTCATGTAGCTCAAGTTTGCCTCAGGCTTAAATTCCTGATCTTCTTGCCTCCACCTGCTGAGGGCTGGAATTACAGGTACAGGCCACCATGCCCAGCTGAAAGCCATGTCACAACTGCTCAAATCTGCCCAAGACAATGCGTAAAAAAAATCACCGTAGCTGATTTTCAATGAAATGATATATGGACATTGAAATCGGAATGCCATACCATGTTGTCACAAAGTATTATTATTCATTTATGGTTTATTGGTTTGTTTTAGGCGATACTCCTGCCTAAGCCTTGCAAGCCTTGTTAAACTGGGAATATCCAAGTTAATAATACTGCTTAGCTGTTTTCATCTGTACCTCTTCACAGGTGCTGTAGAACCACACTGGCACATGGGTGGACCTTTGAGTCTAAAAAGCTAACTAGGCAAAATTTTTACAAGATGAATCACTGAATGAGGATAATGTCCTGGATGAATAAGGAATCCTTTATGAGGTGAAATTTCACTTGAGTAAATAATATAAAAAATAGTGTAAAGTACTTTAAAAGTACACTGTTCCTTGTTCTCTTTCTACATCAATAACGTCATTCGATTCTTTTTTTTTAGTATTTTATTTTTCTTTTATGTGTACAAGTGCCTGCATGTGTGTGAGTGCACCCGTGTCATACAATGCAGCGGAGGTTAGAAGAGGGCTTCAGATTCCCCTGGAACTGGAGTTAAGGACGGTTCCTAGCTGTTGGAGACCTCTGTTATGCAAAGTAGAAGTCCCTTCACGACCGTACAGCTCATGCAGCTCAGGATCATATGCTGAGGGCTCCTTTCATAGCAGGGTGTCTTCCTGGCATCTTTCCTGTCTCTCTTTTTGAATTTTCTGCCACAAATGCCATAACATAAACATGGCCTTTGGCTCTGAAAGGTACCATGCCTTCCTGTAATTTCTCCAGGCAGACAGCAGTCTGGCAGAAACCCACTTCCATATGTAAATAGAATGCCTCACAAAGCATCTAACAGCCAAAGCTTTTATCACTACCCCCATGGTATAAGTATCCTAGTTTTCTCTTAATACACAGAGAGCTGGGTCGCAGAAAGCTGTGACACAGAGAGCTAGGTCTCAGAAAGCTGTGACACAGACAGCTGGGTCGCAGAAAGCTGTGACACAGAGAGCTGGGTCATAGAGCTGCTGAATTACTGAGAGCAGAGACACTTAATAAAGCTGTAACACAGACTAAGCCAAGTCTTGAGTCCTGTGCCTTACTACCTGCAACCTAGCCTCTCCGGGGGGCAGCACTCTGACTTACGGACATCCTAGCTTTCACTGTCCTCGTACTTCTCCCGCAAGGTCCAGGTGGCCAGTGGACCTCGCATCCTGAGGAAAAGTACACGGGTGGAATAGGGACAGGATTTCGGCAGGACAACGCTCCTGCAGCAGAGAAGCTTCCAGAGACACTGGACCCGAGCCTCGGGAAAAGCCCGCGGGACCAGACCAGCTTTCCTCCAGATGCACGGCAGGGGAGCCTGCGGATCCGCCGTGCCATTCTGGGAGTGCGCCCAGAGAGTGCGCGTGCCCCATACCTAGCCACCATGTGGGTGCTGGGAATCGAACCCGGGTCCTCTGCAAGAGCAGTCAGTGCTCTTAACCGCTGAGCCATCTCTCCAGCCCCTCGACTGTCTTTAGAATCTCCTTCATGGAACAACAAAGACAAAAATCTGGGAGGGTGGGTTCAGACCTGCATCGCTGTAGCAGCTTGGATCTCAGCAGACTACCAGAGAGTGCCGAGCTCTGGCCTCCCTCTGGCCTCCATCTACCAGAGGGCCTGAGAACCCAGGGGACTGCCTGAGAGCCCCTAATCCTGCCTCACGTGGTGGTGAGCTTCCCCTAACTGTGCCATACCCATCCCCCTACCTGGGATTTTGTGAGGCCCCTCCCAAGGCCCCAGAGCAGATCTGGCTTTGGTAGGCTAAGGCTGAGATCTTAGCAGACAGCCTGAGAGGGTGGGTTTGGACCTCAATTGGTGTAGGGGCTCTGATCTCAGCAGACCAACAGAAAGTGCCAAGTTCTGGCCTCCCTCTGGCCTCCCTCTGGCATAGGGTTGAGAACGCAGGGGACTGCCTGAGAGCACCTGGATCCTGCCTCCAGGTGGTGAAGGAAGCCTGAGTGTACCTGACTGGAACCTGAATTTGGCTTCTGTGGGTACTCCTGAATAGCTGATCTGAAGCCATCAGTTCCCTCCAAATTAAACCTGAGAGAACCTCAACCCTGTACCAACCAGCTTTAGATAACCAATAAAGAAAGGATCTAGGCACCCGGGTAATACAAACAGAAGCATACTTGAATTTAATTCTCATATCAGAATCATAAACAAGAGAAATTCACATGACAAAATCACAAGGAAAGAATAATAAAATGGAAAGCTAAAACACTATGTCCCCACCAAACTCCACCAATCCCGTAGAAGAGTTCTACAAGGAGAACCCGCTAGAGATAACCCAGGACACTGAATTTAAAAGAACAATCATAAAACATGATCAAGGAATTCAACAAATTTAAAGAACACACAAACAAACCAAAGAGCTAAAAGAAGATAGGGATAAACTTCTGAATGAATTCACAAAAGAGGTAAAAACATTGAAGAAAACACAGGCAGAAAATGAAGAAGGAAGTGCAAAACTCAATAAGCCAACTTGAAACAACAGGGGAAAGCCTCACCACTAGAATGAATAAAATGGAAAACAGAATATCAACACTGGAGGATAAAGTTGAAGAATTGGACCACTCAAGCAAAGATTATGGAAAATTAAAAAAAAAAACCACAGGAATGGAATATCCAAGACATGTGGGACACCATGAAAAGACCAAATCTACAAATCATAGGAATAGAGGAAGGAGAAAAATGTCAGGTTAATGGTGTTGACCAGATCTTAAACAGGATTGTAAAAAAGAATTTTCTGAAATTAAGGAAAGACATCCCCATACAAATACAAGAAGCACATAG
>NW_008340854.1:3035012-3036533 GCF_000622305.1 Nannospalax galili
GTAAGACTTTAAGACACAGATTAATCCTAACTCAGTAATAGTAGGGGACTTCAGTACCCGACTGTATCCATTAGACAGGTCAACTGGAAAAAGAATAAACAGAGAGATGTCTAAATTAAATGATACCATACATCAAATGGACCTAACAGACATCTTTCAATTATTCCACCCAAATACCAAAGAATACATTTTATACTCAGCACCCCATGGAACTTTTTCAAAAATTGACCACATACTGGACCTCAACAAATACAAAAATATTGAAATAATTCCATGCATTCTATGGAACCACAAAGCAATAAAGCTCAAAATCAACATTGGATGAAGCCCTAGTCACTACACAAACTCATGGTGATTGAACAATACACCCCTAAACAATGAGTGGGTCAAAGGAGAAACTAAGAAAGAAATAAAAGAATTCCTGGAATTCAACGAAAAGGACAATACAACACAACATAACCTCTGGGACACATTAAAAGCAGTCCTAAGAGGGCAGTTTATAGCTCTAAGTGCCTACATTAAAAAATTAGAAAGAGTCCTAATAAATGACCTAACACTGCAACTCAAGGCACTGGAAAGGCAAGAATAACTAAAACCCAAACCCAGCAGAAGAGAAGAAATAACAAAAACCAGAGCAGAAATTAATGAAATAGAAACAAAGAAAACAATACAAAGAACCACTGAATCTAAGAGCTGATTCTTTGAAAAGCTAAACAAGATAGACAGATCCTTAGCCAGGTTAACCAAAAGAAAGAAAGAGCAAATCCAAATCAACAAAATCAGAAATGAAAGGGGAAACATCACAACAGATACCCAAAAGATCCAGACCATCATAGGGGAATATTTTTAAAACTTATACACTACTAAATCTGAAAGTCTAAAAGAAATGTATGGATATCTGAAATCATGGGAACCACCAAAGTTAAACCAAGAAGAGATCAACAGTTTAAACAGACCCATAACATACAAGGAAACTGAAACAGTAATACAAAGCCTCACAACTAAAAAAAGCCCAGGCCCAGAGGGATTTACAGCAGAATTCTACCAGACATTTAAAGAAGACCTCCAACCAATACTACTTAAATTATTCAAAATGATAGAAACAGAGGGAAAACTCCCCAGTTCCTTCTATGAAGCCAGCATAAACACAACCAAACCCGGGTAAAAACACAACCAAAAAAGAAAACTATAAACCCATATCCTTAATTAATATAGATGCAAAAATTCTCAACAAAATACTTGCAAACCGCATACAGACACACATAAAAAAAGATCATTCACCATGATCAAGTAGTCTTTATCCCAGAGATGCAGGGATGGTTCAGTATATGCAAGTCAATAAACGTCATTAATCATATAAATGGACTCAAAGACAAAAACCACATTGTCATCTCAATAGATGCAGAAAAGGCTTTTGACAAAATTCAGCATGCATTTTGTTCAAAGTCCTAGAGGGAATTGGACTGGAGGGAACACACCTCAACATAATTAAAGCCATATATAACAAACCCACAGCCAACA
>NW_008340854.1:3036707-3036969 GCF_000622305.1 Nannospalax galili
TATAGTTGCAGGTTATAAAATCAGTCTACAAAAATCAGTAGCTTTTCTATATGCCAATAACAGGCAACTGGAGAAAGAATACAGGGAAATGTTCCCATTCACAATTGCTGAAAAAGAAAACAAAACATCTTGGAATAAATCTGACCAAAGTCACCAAAAATCTCTACAATGAAAAGTTTAAATCATTAAAGAGATTGAGGAAGACACCAGGAGATGGAAGGACCTCCCATGCTCATGGATAGGATCAAGAGAACAAATGACA
>NW_008340854.1:3037187-3044641 GCF_000622305.1 Nannospalax galili
ACAATATGGTACTGGCATAAAAATAGACCCATAGACCAATGGAACAAAATTGAAGACCCAAATATGAGTAATTGCAATTACAGCCACCTGATATTTGACAAAGGGGCCAAGAACATTAACTGGAGGAAAGACAGCATCTCCCACAAATGGTGCTGGCAAAACTGGATCTAACACCTGTAGAAGAATGAAACTAGAGCCTTATCTTTCACCTTGCACAAAAGTCAACCCCAAATGGATCAAAGACCTCAATGTGATACCAGAAACCCTGAAACTATTAGAAGAAAATATTGGCAGTGACTTACAACATATAGGTGTAGGGAAGGATTTTCTACATCAGACAGAAGTTGCTAAGGAATTAAGGTCAATAAGTGGGACCTCATTAAACTAAAAAGCTTCTGTACAGCAAAAGAAACAACCAAAAAAGTGAAGAGAAAACCCAGAGAATGGGAAAAAATCTTCACCAGTGTCACATCCAGAATATATAAAGAACTCAAAAAACAAGCTCAAAGGAAGAAATAAAGATGGCTAAGAAACATCTAAAAAAGTGTTCAACATCATTAGTAATTAGGGAAATGCAAATTAAAACCAGCTTAAGGTATTACCTTACTCCAATCAGACTGGCTAGGATCAAAAGAACAAATGATACTAAATGCTGGCGAGGATGTGGAGAAAGGGGAATGCTCATCCACTGCTGGTGAGACTGCAAACTCGTGCAACCCCTATGGAAAACAGTGTGGAGAACCCTTAAAAAACTAAAAATGAACCTACCGTATGACCGGGTTATACCACTCCTTGGCATATACCCAAAGGACTATTGTAGAGACACTTGTACAACCATGTTTGTTGCTCCTCTTTTCACAATAGCTAAGAGATGGAAGCAACCTAAGTGTCCCTCAATTGATGAGTAGATAATGAAAATGTGGTTCATATATACGATGGAGTTTTACTCAGCAGTAAGGAAAGATGAAATAATGAAATTTGTAGGTAAATGGATGGATCTAGAAACCGTTACACTAAGTGAAGTAACAGACTCAGAAAAACTAATGACGTATGTTCTCCCTCATATGTGGATCCTAGCACCAAATCCTTTTAAATTCCAGGTCTTTTTAATAAGATGATGCTATACAGCAGTCCCTTCTGCATGAAATAACTATCAACATCACAATTTCAGCTAAGCCTGATTGCTAAACATAGTCTCAACTGGGCTTGATGATGGTTGTGTTCATTCATTAAAGGAGAGCCAAGCAGGGTCACCGGACCCTTACTGGAGTATCCACCCACTCTCCCCAGCCAACTGTATGTAATTTGATCCTAATAACACATAGCCTCCTGGATTTGGGGAGGGCTAAAGTACACAGTCTACGGAAGGCGAGGAAGAGAAGGCATGACCCATGCTGGGTAAAGGCTATCCAGTGTGCAAACCCTCAGGTCATACATACACCTCAGCAACCCCTCAGTTATCTCAGTAAGTAATGCAATAAATTCATTGGTTCCCTAGTAAAACTTTAATGAAACATTGGCTTGACACCAGAACCTTACAAGGGAATAAGCATTGCTTAGCGTCACCAGGAAAAGAAGTTTCACAACCAATGGAAAATTTATTTGTTAATGCTATTATGTCTCATAATTATTTTTTTTAAAAAAAAGAAAAGAAAAGAAAATGAGAATGTAAAAGACGTTAAAAGGATATGGGAATGGAGATATTTTTTAAAATAGAAAAAATTAGAAAGCCTAAGCAAGTAATGAAGGTCTGTTTAGGTTTGTTATATATAAAGGATGAGACAAAAATAATATACACATAAAATCTTAAAATTTCTATGGTCATAGTCAACTAGTTTAATGGACCAAGATATCTCTAGTCAATGTTTATCTGAGAATATCTGATTTTTCACCCAAGCCGTATCTACATAGCACATGATAATTAAAAGCACCAGACCGGTGGAACTACCTTATTGGTGGAACTACCTTATTCTCAGATGTAAGTATGTTTAACAGACATACTTTGAGGCCTATACTAATGTGGTCAGAGGAACGTAAAGGACAGTTTTTGCCCCTTGCCCTCCAAGGTCGACCAAGTTCCAGGGGACTATGGAACATCTCTCAAAATGTCCTGTAACTGTGGTGAGTCACCTGTTCTCTTGTTCAGGGAGGCCATGGAGACCCCACAAGATGGACTTGAACCAGTGTCCAGTCTACAAAGAGGGTCAACTCAGAGGAAACATCTTCTATTAGTCACTTTTCTGTTGCTGTGATAGAAACACTGACCTAAGCAATTTATAGAAGGAAGTTTATTTGAGCTTATGGTTCCAGGGGAATTACAGTCCGTCATGGCAGGGAGGCATGGTGGCTAGAGGTGGCTAGAGGTGGCTGGAGCAGGAGCAGCAGAAGCTAAGCTCTCACATCTTCACACAAGCACAGGAAGCAAGAGAGCAACTGGAGATCTGGCAAGGCTTAAGAACTCTGTAAGCCCATCCCCAGTGACATCCTTCCTCCAGGACAGCCACACCTTCTAAAACCTCCAAAAACAGCGCCATCATCTGGGGACAAAATGTCCAAACCCTTGGAGCCTATGGGGGACATTTTCATTCAAACCACCACACATGTCATTCATGCTTCAAAGTGAAGCCAGACATGGTCGAACAGGACCTTTGACTTTCTTCACACAGATGGAACTGGTAAAAGAAAGGAGCCAGGAGCTCCTCCCAAACCCATGTGACCCCTGAGGAACAGATCCTCAAATGACCTTAAGGGTAAAAATAAATTGGTTTATTTGGGCCAACTGTATGGTCTTAAACACCCAAAAGGAAAGTATAAGCAAAGAGTAAAGTCATCAGTATCTTTCTTTAAGAGTTCAAGGGATTACACGTCCTAGACATAGGCTTAAATCTATATAAAAGTTATTTAGACAATTATTTCTCCTTGATGATTTTGTTCCTAACCAGAAAGTACTGCTCAGATGTAAGACTTCAATTCTTGGTCTCCAACACTATGGTGCCTACCTGTAGCTAAGGGAGACAATCAGCTCGTGTCTAAAATGATGGATAAATTTGTTTTCTCCCCCTATCTAGAAGCCTTTGAGAGGGAACTGACACTCATTCTAACCACTCCAACAGCTATCAAAATACCTGAGAGCAAATCCCGAATCCATCACTCTAGAGTCCAGCCTTGGAAGACAAAATCATCAAGGAGAAGAACCCAACAGAGGGATGCTTTTGGAAGCCCTTGTCAAGAAATTCCATGGAACTAGAGTTACCGACAGCTGTCAGCTGCCATGTGGGTGCTGGGATTCAAACCCAAGTCTTCTCCAAGAACAACCAGTGTTCTTCACTACTGAGCCCTCTCTCCAGCCCCAGATGACTAAGAAATATCTTAAAGAACATTCAACATCCTTAGTAAATAGGGAAATGCAAATTTAAACCACTTTAAGATTTCATCTTAACCAGTTGACTGGCTAAGATCAAGAGAACAAATGATACCAAATGTTGGAGAGGATGTGGGGAAAGGGGAACACTCATCCACTGCTGGTGGGGCTGCAAACTGGTTCAACCCCTATGGAAAGCAATGTGGTTAACTCTTTAACGTCAAAATGAGCCGGGCATGGTGGTGCACACCTTTAATCCCAGCACTCGGGAAACACAGGCAGGTGGATCCTTGTGAGTTCAAGGCCAGCCTGGTCTACATAGTGAGTTCCAGGACAGCTGGGGCTACAGGGAGACCCTGTCTCAAAAAAAGACCAAATAAATAAATAAATTTTAAAAAGTCAAAATGTCCTTGGGACTGTTAGCAACATACTCTGTTCCAAAGGCCAAAAATGTCAAATTATTTTGTAGCTTGTATCTAATCCTTAAAAGATTTTAGGGTTACTTCTTCAGAGGGGGGAATGTTAGAGTAGCCAAAAGCCCCATAAAATAAATGGATGAAGAAAAAAAGAAAAGAAAAAGAAAAAAGTGATGGGGAGATATGGGAGGTGTTAGAAGGGAGGGAGTGGGCATGGATTTGATCAAAACAGCTTATATGCATGTATGAAGTTCTCAGTAAAGTTTTTGTAAAAGTTAAAAAAAAAAAATCTGGTGGTATGCACCACCAGATTGAGCCTTCCTTTTTCTTTTTACTATTTTAAAATCCAGCCAGTGAGGGCTAGAGAGATGTCCCAGTGGTTAAAAGCAAATACTGACCTTCCAGATCCCAAGTTCAATTTCCAGCACCCATGTCAAGAGGCTCACAACCACTGATAACTCTAGCTCCAGATGGATCCACTGTTTCAGGCCTATTTCGGCACCTGCACTCGTGCCCATATCCACAATGACACACACATAATTAAAGTAAATCTTTTAAAAAGACGACCTGATGGTGAGAGGTCTAGCTGAGTGCATGCTTAGCATGTGTAAAGTCTTGGGTTTAAATCCCAGTTAAAACAAAACAAAACAAAAACCAAACAAATCAATAACTAAGAAGACAAGCAAAACTAAACCCTGAGTGAGCTGGGTATAATGGTGCACAGCTGTAATTCCAGTACTTAGAAAGCAGAGGCAGAAATTTAAGGCTATCTGGGCTACAGAGTGAGACCTGGTCTCAACAAGCCAAAAATGAAAATAAATAAAATACAAATGAAACTATTCTTAGCTCAAGGGCTGTATAAACAAAAGCAAGGAGCCACATTTATGTGCAGGTCACAGGGGTCACAGACTGACTATCCCTCCTTCAGGCCACTGTGACAGGTGCAGGGACCCAGTAGAGACCCTTGTCACACCATGATGTCAGTGGTAAGCCTGGCCAATCATAATATCTCTATCTAGAAAGTGAAAAAGAAAACTTGGCTACCACAGTCAGGTCAACATGACCTTTTAGCTGCCTGGACCCAGGACGCACGGCACTTCAGTAAAGGTCACGGTGAACCTAGTTGCTACAGTCTTCTGTGAGCAGCTGAGGAAACCATTCAGCTAACAGTGTGCCTAAGGAGTCTACTAGCCACATTCTTGTGCCCTACAGTCTTATTCCTCCTCACCCAAGGCCAAAGCATCCCTGCCCTCTGTGTGTGTGTGTGTGTGTGTGTTTTTGTGTGTGTGTGTGTGTGAGAGAGAGAGAGAGAGAGAGAGAGATCTGTATCCCATAGAGTAAGCTTTTAAAATCAAGGTCAGAGAAATGGCTCAGCAAGTAAAAGCATCAGCCTGCAAACCTGATGACCTGAGTTCAATCTCCAGGGAGTTGAATAGGCATGGCAAGTACTCTTTCAGCAAGCTATAGTCCCAATCTGCTCTAACACATTTTACACTCAACTAAACCATATGCTTAAAATAGTACAGATGGTCACTGCCTATGCATGTGGCCCTGGGTTCAATCTCCAGCACTAGAAAAAATCTTTCATCTATCTATCTATCTATCTATCTATCTATCTATCTATCTATCTATTATCTATCTATCTATCTATCTATCTATCTATCTATCTATCTATCTATCATCTATCTATATGGAGAGTGAAAGAAGGGCAAGAGAAAGCAGATAGACAATAAGAAATGACCTAAGAAAGGGAAAAATAAAGCTAAGGAAGCTTAGAATCTAATTAAGGGTTAGGTCTTTATTCTTTAAAGAGAGATTTTTGCAGGGGGGGTCTTTCTTGAGACAGGGTCTCCCACTAGCCCCCAGCTGGCCTGGAACTCACTATGTAGACCAGGCTGGCCTTGAACTCAGAGTGTCCACCTGCGTCTGCCTCCCGAGTGCTGGGATTCAAGGCATGCGCCACCACACCCAAGGTCTTTATTCTGATAGATGATAGATAGATAGATAGATGATAGATAGATAGATAGATAGATAGATAGATAGATAGATAGATAGATAGATAGATAATTACAGCCATTACTTCCTATTACCAAATGAAGTTGTCCTAGGGTCTACAGGTATTGGGGGGGGGGTTCCCTCTGACTTGACCACTTCAGTCCACTCCTATTGAATACAGAACTCTTCTATGAGGTTTGCTTTCCATTTGGGGTTATTGTGAGGAGGCGTTTCTGGCATAGTGAACCCCAGAGGGTTGTGGGAGGGAACTCAAGAGACCATTTTTCTTTTTTTTAAATATTTTATTTTTATTTTTTTTAATTTTATGTATATGAATGTATTGTCTGCTTGTATGTGAGTGCACTCATGTAGTGCAATGCCGTGGAGGTCAGAAGAGAGCTTTGGAATCCCCTGGAACTGGAGTTAAGGACAGTTCGTAGCTGCCATGTGGGTGCTGGGAATCGAACCCGGGTCCTCTGCAAGAGCAGCCAGTGCTCTTAACCATTGAGCCATCTCTCCAGCCCCAAGAGACCATTTTTCATACTGCATGATAGAAGCCATTTTATTGAAACAGTCTCAGGAAACATGCTCACTAAATGAATCTCGGCTCATCCACACACTGGAATACTACTATACAGATACTGGAAAGAACAGGAGACCGGGCACAGTGGCATACACCTGTAATCCCAGTACTAGGGAGGTAGAGGCAAGAAGATCAGGATTCTAGACCACCTAGGCTGAATAGCCAAATCTATCTTAAAAAAAAAAAAAAAAGAGCTGGTATGGGAAGAGTTCCAAGATATATTAGTAAGTAAAAAAAGCAAAGTGCCAAAGAGATGATTCAGCGGCTACTACTCTTGCAAAAGACCCCAAGTTCAGTTCCTAGCACCCATATCAAGGAATTTCCAACTTCCCGTAATGTAGCTGGGCATGGTGGTACATGCCTTTAATCTCAGCACTCAAGAGGCTGAGGCAGGTGAATCTCTGTTAGTTCAAGGTCAAGGCCAGCTTGGTCTACGAGTGAGTTCTAGGTCAGCTGGACACAGAGAGACCCCGTCTCAAAAAGACAAGACAAACAAACAAACAAACAAACAAACAACCTGCCTGTAACTCCAGCTCCAGGGAGACTGTGATGCCTCTGGCCTCTGCTGGCATGTGCACATGCTCATATACAGACACACACACATGCACATAATTTTATAAAATAAAATTTAAAAGGCAAACTACTGAACTAGATGATAGAATAATCCCAGCTACACATATTTTAAAGAATATCTGTATTAGCCAGGTGTGGTGGTGCATGCTTTTAGTCCCAGCACTCAGGAGGCAGAGGCAGGTGAATCTCTGTGAGTTCAAAGCCACCCTGGTCTACAAAGTGAGTTCCAGGCCAGTTGGGCCTACAGGGAGACCCTGTCTTAAAAAGACCAAAGAAATCTATACAATTATAGATATGCATATGTTTATATGCATGTAAGCATATGTTTATATGTACAAGAACACCCAGAAACTGGTATTAGAGGCAGCAGGATCAAAAAGAGGTTAAGGTCATCCTCAGCTACATGGTTATGGTCTGTATGGCCTACATGAGACTGTTTCAGAAAGAAAGGAGGGAGGGAGGGAGGGAAGGAAGGAGGGAGGGAGGAAGGGAAGGAAGAAGAGAAGGAAGGAAGGGAGGGAGGGGA
>NW_008340854.1:3044731-3053038 GCF_000622305.1 Nannospalax galili
ATTTATGGATTCACACATTCTTTACAAAATAGCATCCTTGTATAGGAATTGCTCATTAGATACATAAAATTCCACTTGCAATTTGGGAGAGATTGAATGAGTTAAGAATTGTGGCATAACCATTTTTGTCCCATGTTATCTAACTAAGAGCAGAAAATGATTATGCTGTATAAATTAAAAGGATTAGAGGGAAAGAAGGAGAGGGACATGGAGAGGGAGAGGGTGGGAAGGAAGGAGAGAAGGAAGGGAGGGAGGGAGGGAAGGGAGGGAGGGGAGGGAAGGAAGGAGAAAAGGAAGGAAGGGAGGGAGGGAAGGAAGGAGAAGGAGGGAAGAGGGGAAGGAGGAAATCTTTTGGGGGGACTGAGGAGAGAGAGACACGTTACTGTTTCACATTACAACAATTTCTCTACCCCCAATGGGTAACATTTTCATTAAAAATAGATAAATAAAAAGAATATTAAAAATGACTTGCTAAATAAGCACTTCAGTTAGAAAAAAAGCAGTGACAAAACAAAATTTCCACAGAACTGTACAACTGGCACCAGACAGAAAACCCTATACACATCTAAAAGAACAGTACACTGTGAAAGAACAGGGTTTGACTGAGCGTCAGGGTTATGTTCAATCTTATCAGAGATCTATTAATTACCAACTTCTGAAAATAACCACCTTATCTGCAGAGTCAAAGCACTGAGGCTTTCATCTTCAATTTCAAATACTGCCTTTTATTTTTAACATACTCTGAAACCTATTGGATTTATGTAATATTGAACATAAAGGCAATGGAAATAATACAATTGATTTTTAAATTTCTATCATTTGGTGCTTTGCTTTCATTATTTAAATTTTCTTTAACACGGGCTTAAAATAACACAAGAAACTTTAACATTTTTAAATCTCCTTAAGTTCTTACTACCATAACAAAGTAATATAAATTAAAGATCAAGATCCCCAGACCAGACAACTTTTTTACAAAGAATTTCTAAAGAGCAGATCAAAATTATCACTCAGCTTTGCAGGCCAAAGAGATAAAAAGCCCAAAAGAGAACACTTGAGCTAAGACTGACTGAGGGGAACGGATGTGCACAGGCAAAAGGGACCAGATAAAAGAAGACACAAGTACCAGGTGTGGAAGCCTAGGCCTTTAACCCCAGCACTTAGGAAGCAGAGGCAGGCAGATCTCTGTGAGATCAAGGCCAGCCTGGTCTATATAGTGAGTTCCAGGTCAGCTGGGGCTATAGAGAGACTGTCTCAGAAAGAAAAAGAAAAGGAAAAACACAAGTGCTTTGTACCTGACCTGTCTGTCAGAAGTCAGAGCTTGTCAGAAGCAACTAGCAAAAAATATCTTTTTATGAACTAGACACCAAATGCTTAGTAATGTCTTATTTCTTTTCTTATCTTTTTTTGACACAGGGTCTCAGTACATACATAGCTCAGGCTGATCTCAAATTTTCGATCTTCCTGCTTTGGCTCTCCAAGTGCTAAAAATTATAGTCATGTGCCACCACACCCAGCTGATGCTTAGTAATTTTAAAAGGTAACCTGTCTATGTATTAAAGTGCCAAAAAGAATACTAATCCCCTTGGCAGTATTGGAAAGATACTCAGACATAGCTGGAAGCCAAAACTGCCTGGAGAATCTACTTTATCTAATCAATCAGATAAACCTTAAGAACATCCACATCTGAAGATTAATTAGTCACCATATTTGTTTATCTCGGGAGGCTATGAACGTGTTCACTACAGATCTTTTTTTTTGGGGGGGGTCTTTTTTTTGAGACAGGGTCTCCCAGTAGCCCCCAGCTGGCCTGGAACTCACTACATAGACCAGGCTGGCCTGGAACTCACAGAGATCCGCCTGCCTCTGCCTCCTGAGTACTAGGATTAAAGGCATGAGCCACCACACCTGGCCACTTCAGATCTTTAAACAAAGTGATGTCACAGTTCTTTCAAAGAGAACTTGTTACGCAATATGGAAAACGGTCTATGATTCCTTTCCCACCAACTCTCTGGTGTCCACACTCCCAAAAACTCCCCCTCCTAATACCCCCAAAGCAGACCACACAGAAGAGGACTGCATTTATGGCACAGGAGTGGGCTGAAGTGGCCAAGCCAGAGAGACGGCCCCCCCCACTACCACCGCCGTGCCCATAGGCCCAAGGACAACTTCACTCAGTGGTATCCCACACTCTTCTCATCCTGTGCATCATTTAGATAATGAATGTCCTCCAAGGGCATTGAAGGATTGGCTTCACTGCCTATGACACCCTTGGGGACCTTCAGGAGGTGGGGCCTAGTAGAAAGAAATTAGTTCACTGGGGAGTGTACTTGAATGCGATATTGGGACCCTAGCCCCTTCCTATGTCTTCCTTTCCTCCCAGACTCCATGAGGTGAGCATCTTCCTGTGCTCCATGCATGATGGGCTGCACTGCCATAGGCCCAAAGCAACAGGACCAAAAAACCACGTACTGAAATCTCAGCCCTGAGCCAAAATGAATCATTCCTCCTTTCAAGTTGCTCCTTTCAGGAATTTTGTCAGGGATGGAGAGCTAATGCATCCTGGTACACCAGGTGTCATAAGATCCACCACTGGCCTAAGTCCATCACTTCTCAGTCTCCACTACTATCTACCCTGAGGTCCAAGGCCCACCCTATTGCCTGACAGGTCTTACAGCATCTATAGTTGATCTCAGTGTTAAAATATATCAAAAAGGGCTGGGGACATGGCTCAGAAGGTGCTAGCTGACATGCATGAGGCCCCTGGACTCAATCACAGCACTATGATATAAATACATAAAATTAGATAAAATTGATCAGAATATATCTTTCCTCTGTTTAAAACCAGCCAGTCAAGTGTAATCAATAAGCTTCAGGTTCAAAGTCCCAGTCTCAATTAAGGTGGAGAGTGATTGAAGAAGACACCCAATATCAACATTCAGTATCCACACACACACAGACACACACACCAGGGCAGGTATGGCAGTGTATACTTGTAATCCTAGCACTTAGGAGGTAGACACAGGAGTATAAGGAATTCAAGGTCATCCTGGATACATGACTAGTCTTAAGCCAGCCTAGGCCATATGAGACTCTGTCACAATAAAACACACACACACACACAGAGGATACATTTCTAGCATGGCATGATGGACCACATCTGTACTCAGGAGGCTGAAGCAGACTGAGCTATATGAAATCCTGTGGAGAGCTGAGAGAGAAGAGGGGGATGAGAATGAGAACTTACTTCAAGGGCTTTTCATCATATCTATCTTAGGAATTACAATGTGTTTGTATGATAAAATAACTACCGTCTAGGAAGGTTACGACAAATAAGTAGTACAAACAAGCAATCCTTTAAGTTTGGGAGGAAACATGCCATCTACTAGGACAGCCCATAAAGACTTCAAAAAAGAAACAGATCTTGAGGTAGGCCTGAATGATCCATTTCATTAG
The DNA here is from genome assembly GCF_000622305.1 of Nannospalax galili. Classification (NCBI taxonomy): domain Eukaryota; kingdom Metazoa; phylum Chordata; class Mammalia; order Rodentia; family Spalacidae; genus Nannospalax; species Nannospalax galili. The sequence goes on from NW_008340854.1 coordinate 3,048,185, forward strand.
GCTAGAAAGTGCATGGCAAAAGGCACTGAAATGGCCTGGTCAGTCCCTGATGCTTACATCTTTCCAGTGCTCTGGAGTAATTTCAGTTCTTCTAAGCGTGGACTAGAGTTGTTATTTAGTCTCCATTCTCACAACCGCAAAGCAATGTACGCACTCCTGTCCTCAGCCAAGACCTCCAAACCGACCTTTTTGCTTTTTCAGTGCTGGGGAGCAAACCCAAGCACTTTTGCAGAAGCACTTGGTAACACTGAGCTATATCTCCAACCCTTGCTTTGTTTTTAAGATTTTTTTATTTTTAATTATGTATGCATATGTATGTCTATGTATGGTGGGGGGGGGGGTCTGCACATGAGTACAGGTGCTGTAGAAGCCAGAGGCATCGGATTCCCCAAGAGCTGGCGTTTCAGGAGATTGTGAGCTGTTTGACATAGTTGCTGGGAATTGAACTCAGGTCCACTGAAAGAGCAGTACATACTCTTAACCGCTGAGCCATCTCATCAGCCCAGTCCTTTAAATTTTATTTGTTTATTCTTATTTTATGTGTATGTGTTTTACCTGCAGCTGTAGAAGCCAGAGGCATCGGATTCCCCAAGAGCTGGCGTTTCAGGAGATTGTGAGCTGTTTGACATAGTTGCTGGGAATTGAACTCAGGTCCACTGAAAGAGCAGTACATACTCTTAACCGCTGAGCCATCTCATCAGCCCAGTCCTTTAAATTTTATTTGTTTATTCTTATTTTATGTGTATGTGTTTTACCTGCAGGTATGTGAATGCACTCATGTGTGCAATACCCATGGAGGCAAGAAGAAGATACTCTGGAACTAGAGTTTTGGATGGTTGTTAGCTGCTATGTGGGTGCTGGGAACCAAACCCAGGTCCTCTGACAAGAGCAGCCAGTGCTCTTAACCACTAAGTCAGCATTCGAGGCCCATTTTGTTTTGACAGGATCTCACTAGGTAGCTCAGGCTGGCCTCCACTTCACGATCTTCCTGCCTTGTGCCTGAGTGATAGAATGAGTGACAGGTGTGTTCCTCCATGCCCAGTCATCTTTCCTGTGTCCAACTTCCCCCTGTCCAGTCATAGTACATATTTAACATTCACTCCTTTCTATGCATGAGCTTCTCAGCACAGATGCTTACAAACCAGCCAATGGCTAGTCAAGGCTGCAAAATAAAATTATTCATAACATTATTCATATCTGCTCTCCAGCCACCTCTCACTCTATCGCTGGATTCTCACTCCCTAAACATAACATACAAGTTTCATGCCTGTGCCCACGCTGTTCCTTTTACAGGGAAAAATCTCATTTTGTTCTCAAGCAAGACACACCATTGTACAGGTTGTATAAACTACTTTATGTAAGCGGTGCCCCCTTGCCAGGTGTGCTGGATAGCTTTAGTGTCAACTCGACACACCTGGGTTGAGGGAGCCTCAATTGGGAAATTGCCTTCATTGGACTGGCCTGTAGCCTTGTCCATGGGGCACCTTCTTGATTGTTGAGTGATGTGGGAGGGGCCAGCCTACTGTGGGTGGTGCCACCCCTGGGCAGGTGGGCCTGTGTCACATAAGAAAGCAGGCTGAGCAGGGGCCAGGGGAGCAAGGCAGTAAGCAGCATTCCTCCATGGCCTGTGCTCCAGCTCCTGCCTCCAGGTTCCTGCCCTGAGTTCCTACCTTGGGCTCCTGGATGAACTGTGACCAGGGATATGTAAGCTAAATAAAACATTTCCTCCCCAAGTTAGTATTGGTCAGAGTGTTTTGTCACAGCAATAGAGAGCAAACTAGGACACCAGGGTTGAACAGTGTGGAACCTTCCAAGGATGGCTTGTTTCCATCCCCCATGACTTTGAAGGCTTTCTCAGAATAATTCAATTCTTGGAAATCTATTATGTCTCTAAGTCCTATACCAACTTTTCTTTACAACAAAAAGTTACAGTACTTGAAACACCAACAGTGACTTGAACAAATGGACACTCAAAAGATGCTTGCAAATTATGATGAGATAAATCAGGGGGCTGTGAAATGTGATAGAACACTTGTCTAGCAGGTTATGGTTAAACTGTCAAGAGACTTGAAGGAGAAGAAGAGAACATGGACTTTATTTAGTAGGTTCCTGATCAAGTGATCAGAATGATTTAGAAAGATTGATTTCAGCAGCCAGAGGGTGGCAGGGGTTGAAAGACTATGACGTGCCATCTCAGGGTCCCTGTGTTGAAAGAAGCCAGTGTGGACCTTCCTGTACCATGTGTAAACCACCCTTCAGTTTATCTGGGATTATAGATAATTGGTTTTCTTATACCTACACTCATAGAGGAAAAGCTTAAAACTGGGCCATTAAACCAAGAAAAACATGCATTTGCCTGAAATATCTGGGTATCTAGGAAACAGTTCTGACTTGAATAATTACATACATACGTAAGATACATATACACAAATTAAGCCTTACTCTGTTCTTCCTTCCTTACAGAATCTCTTCTCCATCTCTGCCTCTTCCCTGTTTGATTTCACCTGTTCTTCTCCCTCCCTAAAATTAGTATTCATCCTATTGCGTTACATGAACGATCTTTCTTCCCAAACTCCCTCAAAATATTATTCACTTAGTTTCCTCTTCTCATTTATATCTTGGTTTATCCAATTCCTTCAATATCTGTATAAAGTCAAGCCTCTGTTTCCTTTGCTAAGGCAGCTCAATCCTTCACTAACCTCAGAACTCTACAGTATTAATGAATCATTCCAAGGCCAGTCACTTACAGCTCATTTTTCTATGACCCTCTCAAAGGGGGAGAAAAAATTAAGGACACTTGTGTATTTATATAAATAAATTCATTGCATTATTGGAGTAAGAAGTAAATAATTTCTGTCTGCAAAGTGAAAACAGAATCCAATACACTGAACAAAATGAGTCTCCTAATTTATTTCTTTTCAAAGCATATATCTTGGATTTCATGCCAAGATGGCATATCAGTAATAGACTCTGTGGTACCAGACCATTTTATTTACTTCTAAGATTTATCCAGGAAGATAACTCTGTGGAAGTAATACACTGCTTTACCACGATACAGCACCATTCCCAGCAAACCTATCAGGAACAGATTACAGGGCACAGCCTTGAACTGAGAGTGAATGGGGGAAAAAAATTAAAACAAAAAGTGAATGGGGGGGGGATCTTAAAACAGCTATCAAAGGGCAAAAGAATACAGTTCGGGTTTTATGCCCAAATGGCTGTCTCCTTTAGAAGTCCAACTTTAGTCTTCTTATTCCTCCCACCAAATATGCAAAATAAACTCACTTGTACTAAAAACAGAAAAGTGTTATCACCATTAAGAGGTAAGCAAGATCTTATGAAAGATTAAAATAATTCCCTTTCATCCCAGTAATGTCTAAAGAAAAACACAGAAACTACCAAATACTGTTTTTGGGTTTGGGGCAGTTTCAAATCTTTTTCTCTCTCAAGATAATAGTTTTGGGGTTTGTTTTTTTCCTCCCTTGTCACACTGAAGACCCTCTGAACGTAACAGTAAATCTTTAATACCAAAGGGCGGACAGGGGCTTCCTTGCTAAGCCCAAACTTGGTAGAAAAAAGAAAAGGGCACAGACATCCGTTATTTAATCTATCGCTAAATTATCCTCCTTTATAACAGGGCAATTCCATTCCAGCACGCATTATGCCAGGGGCAGAGTGTGTAGAATGTGTGAGCAGTGCAGCAGACCACATTTCACCGGAACAAGACTTGATCTTTTCAAACACCACCAGTATTGGCACATTTTTCAAAGTGCTCTTAGCTAAAATTGAATTATTGTATAAATGATTGTATATTGTATAGTTTCAAGAAATCTAATTAGTAGGTTGCTATTTGTTCAGAAGTAAACTACAAAGATGGGTTTTGCTCCAAGCCTGGAGATTCTGCCCTAAAGATGAGGATCTGGTGCCTGAGAAAGGGGGTCCGGGAAAGGGACCCACACATCCCTCAGCCTCAGTTAGCGTGTCTGAGGCCTGCACAGGCCAGCAGACCGACAGGACGGAGAATGGACGGACGGACGGACGGACGGGACGGACAGACGGGACAGGACGGACTGGACGGGCAGAGAAGCAGTGCGTCCTACCCGGAGGGCTCCCTCCCAGGGCCGGCGGAGTACCTGCTCCGGTCATCCAGGCTGCGGTTGTCGGTGGCGGCGGCGCGCCAGTCGGGCAGCGTGCTGGCGCACAGCACCACCATGGACACGATCACGAACACCACCGACACGCTGGCCAGGATCTGCGCGGCCAGCGACGACGTGGGCTCCTCGAAGGTGCGCCGCATGCGCTCCAGCCAGCGCCTGGACGGAGCTGCCTCGGCTCCGGAGGGACGCGCGTCGTCGCGGCCCAACTCGTCGGCGGAGTAGAAGGTGTAGGTGTCGGACATGCGGTCGTCCAGGCGGCGCTGGCAGCAGTACTCCAGGTGTGCGCCCTCCAAGCCCCAGTAGATCATCTCGTTGTAGAAGGAGAGCTCGCACATCCGCGGAGCGAAGCGCAGCTTGCCGTGGCCGCGCACGTACAGCAGGATGAAGCCAAAGGCCTCCGAGTGCCGGTCGAAGAAGTACTCGTTGCGTTCGCGATCGTAGTCGTCGCACACCTCGAGCACGTCGCGCTCCGAGCGGCAGCCGTGCAGCCGGCTCACACGCCGCAGCGGGAAGTCCTTGAGCAGCTCCCGGGACAGCGAGTACCGGGCGCCGCCCACGTTCAGCACCACCGAGGCCGCCCCGCTGCGCCCGAAGGTCATGGCTGGCCTCCCCGACCCGCCGTCCCGCGGGGCCTGCCTGCCGCGCGCACCAGGGGGGACGCGCCGTCGGGGCCCGCGCTCCCCGGGGGCTGCTGCGC
>NW_008340854.1:3053139-3077895 GCF_000622305.1 Nannospalax galili
CCCTCGCGCCCGGGGGTCGCCCCTGGGTATCCCGGGATGTCCTCTCGCAGGCGGCAGCGCCCACCTCCCGCAGGGGCGGGAAGGGCTCCCGGCTCCCCGGAGGCTGCTCCCGCCGCCGTCCAGAGGCGAGAGGCGAAGTGAGCCGGCTCCGCGGCGGCGAGGAGCCGGCTGCGGGAGGCGGGGGCGGGCCCTCCCTCGCCGTCCTCCTCCTCGCCCGCCGGCTCCGCGCGCTCTCCTCGCTCGGCGCGCACTCCTCTGCCCGCCCGCGCTCGCACCTCCGGGGCTGGCTGGGGCTGGGATTCCCCGGCGCCCCGCCCTGGACCTCGGGCTCCCCGCCTCGTGACGCCGAGCGCTCTCGCCCGCAGTGGCCGGGAGGGGTCCACGGGGCGGGGATGCGAAGAGCCGAGAGCCGGGGATGGAAGGGAGCCGAGCCCCTCGGCACCCAGCCTGCTGCCCCCTCATCCCCTATCTGCCATCCGGATAAAGGGCAAGACACCCCCCCCCCCAACACACACACATAAACAGGGTTCCTTTAAACAGTCCCCGAAGGGAGGGATGCAGAGGTGAAGATCAGAGTGCGAGCTTTGAAGTAGGGAGCAGACGGTGTTTGGATGAACCTTTGCCAGAAACTGTGCAGAACCCAGGTCTGCTTCTGAGACCGCCCCAAAGGATTTTTTGAAACGAGCAACCCAGCTGCTGCCTTTCCAGCCGACTTTGCGCTTCCTCTCCCCGCGTGGGGCGACCCACGTGCCGCGCGCTCCGAAGGCGGTCGCGCACCCAGCCTCTCCCCAACACCCCGCATGATGCCACCGGCCGGTGGAACTGCCCCGGCCCCCGCTTTCCCAGCCTCGGGTTCCAAGAAGGCGGGATGGGCTGCGCGCCTGGGTCCTCTCATGATGTCTCCCTTGGAGTAGGGTGGAAGTCTGGAGAGAATCGCCTTTTCACTGGCAAAGGCAGAATTTCTCTTTGCCTTGGTTGGTCGGCATCCTCCTATTCGTGATATTTCGATGTACCCTCCCCGCCCCCGGTGCACCCCCATCCGGCTTCAGCACCGGCCCTCGAAGCGCAGAGACTACCCCGCGCAAAGCTCTATGCCCAGGGAATGGGGTTCCACTTGGCAGGAATATTGTTTTAAAGCTCAAATCACATGACATCTGACACCTGCAGCCCCGCCCGCAAGAGGCGAGAAAAGGTAAGTTGTGTATGTAAGGCAAACTATGTTGGATGCAAAGCAGACACTGGAAAGATAAAATACATATATGGAAAAAACATATCTATAAGGGTGTGGGGGAGTGGGATGCAGTCATGTGACCATCGACTAACCAGGCTTATTACTGGGGAAGGGTTTTCTTTCCCCTCCACTTTTCATAATTTTGCAGGACTGTCCCGTGCCCGCTAGAGGTCACCATAAAGAGTCGTTTATTCTGCTTCTAGTGTAGAAGCCTAGTTGAAAAGACAGCCGCCTGAAAATTGAAGTGCTATCTCTGACAAAGTCACTCTGGGTGGTTCTTAAAGAATGAAATCTCTAAGCTGTTTATCCCTAGACTTGGATAATTTATTTTAAAAGCACTTAATGTGATTTTAAGCTCAAAAACAAGAGTTGTTTATCTGTTAAGTAGCTACTAAACAAGAAAAACATCCTGAAGGAAGTGAATTCAATGAAGGAGGTGCTGGCCATGAGTTGGCAGAAAGAAAGAGCTAAGGCTTCCAAGTGGCAGATCTCAGTCGAGGAGGATTAACGCTGTGAAGAAAGCTAATGCATTCTCCTGGCTGAAACAATGGGGCGGTCCCTGGCAGTATGTAGATTTCATCCTTTAAGCAGTGGGATCCCTGGAGCTTTAATGACAGAAATAGCTCAACGAAAGCCATAGTTTAGGAAGATGCTTTGCCCTATGGGTTAATCCGAGGAAAAGGCTCTTTCAGTAAGCCAGGAATAGAACCCCCACCCCCACCCCGCATATCTGCAAAGAAGAAAGGCAGTTATGAAAAACCCAGACCAGATACCCAGCAGGTCATGGTGATGGATATGTCCTAGGGACACATGGGTGGAAAAAAGGTTGCAGGTGTGGGCCAGTGATGAGCCTTGCTTTACACCAGGAAGATCCCAATTCATCAGGAAGTTGTTAAAAATATTTTCTAAAAGCATCACAAGCAACAGAAGACAGAGGAACCATTGTGTTGGTTAGTTGCTTGAACATAACTGTATTTACTTCCTGTGTTCTCTATTCAAAATCCCTTTGCAGTCTGTTGTTTGAAGCAGTTGGAGAAATATCGCCTTTTAAATTAAATTTGAGCTTAGAAAACAAATTAATTTGGTGACAATGCAGTTTGTGCCTCCTAAATATAGATTCATAAAATTTCTTGGAGAGATGGGTTTAAGTCATTTCATTTGTTTCAAACATAATAGTCTTAGTTGATTGTACTATCACTAACCACTACAGCAGCACCCAAATCATTCTTAAACAAAGAATACAGAAAGATGCAGAAATGATTGGCTCAGCTCAAGATAATCTAGTTTAGAGAGCATTCTTAGAAACAATCCTATTTCAGAGCCGGGTGTGGTGGTGCATGCCTTTAATCCCAGCACTCGGGAGGCAGAGGCAGGCGGATCTCTGTGAGTTCAAGGCCAGCCTGGTCTACATAGTGAGTTCCAGGCCAGCTGGGGCTACTGGGAGAACCTGTTTCAAAAAAGACCAAAAAAAAAAAGCCTATTTCATTGTACTTTGAGAAGAGGATTATGTTGCGAATTATTACCTCTGAATTCTCTTCTGGGTTTAGGATAATACCTAAGGTCTTCATATGTAAATCTCTAGCATACATTACAGTTTAAAAGCATCAGGGAAGATGTGAGTTTCAAAGAAGCTGGAAGTTTTCCACTCTCAGTTTATCAACACATTTTAGGACAAATGTAACCAAAACTTACTCAAGATTCTCCAGCAACAGCAGCATGGCAGGAAGCAGGCTGAAGCCAGGTCATCCAGTTTCTAGCTCCAGCCACTCCACCTTTAGTATTTATGGTGCCATCACACCTTCTACCCCATCTAACCCACTCTTTCCTACCTTGGTGAGTCTGTAAAATGCCACTCACTGTACAGTGCTCCCTTCTGACCATTTTCACCAAGGCATTCCCTGGTTCAAACAGTAAAAGGAAAGCTAGGAGTAGTGGTACATCCTTGTAATCTCAGTACTTGGGAGGAGAATCTCGAATTCAAAGACGGTCTTGCTATATAGTGAGTTTGAGTTGGAGGTCAGCCTTGTCTTTGAGACCCTGTCTTGACTCCCCCTCCAAAAAAAAGAAACCTAGCTGGAGATATAGCTCAGTTGGCAGAGTACTGGAATGTAGGAAGCCCTGGGCTTGACCCCTAGCACCACATAAACTGGGCTTGGTGGTACATGCCTGGCATCCCATCATTCAAAAGTTCAAATTGTCAATGTTTGCTGCTGGACCCTCCCTCCATTCAAAGCTGCTGTACAACTTATTTACTGAGTGACATAGAACAAGTTCCTTAGCCTTCTGAGCCTGTTTTTCAATCATAAAATGAAGACAATGATACATTAAAAGATGATATGACGGGACTGGAGAAATGACTCAGTGATTAAGGGCATGTACTGCTCTTGTAGAGGATTCCAGTTTGGTTCCAGCACCCATGTCAAATGGTTTACAACCACCCATAATTTCAGCTTCAGGTGATCAACATGGCATTACTAAGCCACATTACCGTGATGCTTAAAAAAGAAATAGTGGGGCGTGGTGGTGCACTCCTTTAATCCCAGCACCTGGGAGGCAGAGGCAGGCGGATGTCTGTGAGTTCAAGGCCAGCCTGGTCTACATAGTGAGTTCCAGGAGAGCTGAGGCTACAGGGAGACCCTGTCTCAAAAAAAAAAAAAAAGAAAGAAAAGAAACAGCCTGACTTTTAGCATTTATTTTAAGGCCAAGAATGGACATGAAATACCGAGCACCAGTTCCTTTAGATGACTCTCAGAACTGTGCTCCCTAGCCAGGGCCTTGCTTATTTTTTTTTATTGAAACAGTATCTCCAGCATGAAATCAGGGAGTAGAAGTCGGAATATGCCCTTATCCTATCAGAAAATCTTACTCTTTGTTCCCTAGACCTAGAATATCAGACACACAATTACAAACAGAATTCTCAATTTTTCTCATTGCTTCCAATGAGAAAATCATGCTGCTTTCAGGACTTTCATGTTAATAATGCATATCACTGTCTTGGGTGGAGGGCAAGGTGGGATCCTGAAAGATTAAGGTCAGGTGTCCCCATCACAACAAGAGTACATGGCTCAGTGAGCTTGTTTACATTATAAACAGTAACTTTGGGGTTGCAAGGTTAGGTAAAAGTCTTTAGTCCAGATTATACCCATATTGTAAAAGTCATTCCTACAGGATCCAATGCCGCTACCCTCTACCCACACACATACACACAACTAAAAATGAAATAAATCTTTTAAAAAGAACATAATGCCAGACACGCATATGGTATGCAGGCAAAAACATTTATACTAAATAAATAAATTAAGTGTAAAAAGTAATGGTAATAGCTGGGTGTGGTGGCGCACGCCTTTAGTCCCAGCACTCGGGAGGCAGAGGCAGGTGGATCTCGGAGTTCAAGGCCAGCCTGGTCTACATAGTGAGTTCCTGGCCACTAGGGCTACAGAGAGACCCTGTCTCAAAAAGACAGAAAAAAAAAAAAAAGTAATGGAAATTGGCCAGGCTTGGATCGATGCCTCTGATCAAACACTTGGGAGGTGGAGGCAGGAAAATCAGGAATTAAAGGTCATCCTCAGCTACATAGTGAGTTTGAAGCCAGCCTAGGCTATGTGAGACTCTGTCTCAAAAAACAAAACAAAGCAAGCAAACAAACAATCAAAAAAAAAGGGGGGATAATGAGTATTATATGAGATCGATAATGTGAGGGCAATAAATAGCTCATTGCATGACACTGGAAAAATTCTAATTCATGCATGTTTCCATTAGTCCAAACAGACCATGCACCTGCACCTGTAAAGCAAATGGATTCATCTAAAACGGTGCCCATCCACAAATAAGTAACCTGAAACATCAAACATTAATTGGAATATTGCACTCCTTATAGTGCTAGCTTTGGGTTCGGTATGAATTCCTCCATCACTGGTGAGATCAGATTGTGACCTGCCCTAAATTACTCCTCCATATTATGTAAAACAGATTGGTCAGGCTGTACATTGCCCTTGAAGGACTCCATTTTATGAGTAGCTTTTTACTCCATTTTGAGTGCAAATGTAGAAACAGGATGACTCTGCATCTTGATGGACACATAAACAACACCATCTGTCTGTCCAGCGCCACCCATGAGGCACAGACTGATTAATAACATTCCTGGATATATAGAGTGTCACCCTATAAATTTAGCAAAGTAAATTGGGACTATAGGAGCACATGACAGTATTAAAATCATATCAAGGACTGGGAAAATGGCTTAGTATGTCAAGTGTTTGCTGTGCTAAGGAGAGGACCTGAGTTTGGATCCCCAGAACCCACATAAAGCTGAACATAGCAAGTGTCTGTAATCCCAGCACTCCTATAGGCAGCCCCACCCACCTGTCATCTGATCACCTGGTGTGTCAAGGGACCAGTAAACAGAGTCCCTTCCATCCCAGGGACTTCATCTGAGCTCAGTCTCCACTGTTGGCACAGACTGCTAGAATTCCTGTCCACCCGTTGAGCTGCCTGGATCTGGGTTTGCCCTTCACCTCTGCTGCTTCCATGGTCCTGCATCACCCTTCTGCAGCTTGACTAGACCCTGAGGCTAAGATCAACTCCAGCCTAGCAGCTGGCCAGACTCAGTCTCCAGCAAATTTCTAACAGATTAGTTATCTGCTCCCCAGGCCTCACCATGGAGTTTCATTTCATATCCCAGGCCAGCTTCCCAGCTTCCCAGCTTCCCAGCTTCTACCACTCAGGCCTATTTGAAACTCCTGGTATGATGGTGTAGCCACTTTAACCCTCTGTAGCTATTCTGTAACCTACACATACATGTAAAGAGATATATTTACTGTATGATGTGTAATGTGTAATCTGAGAATTAACATAAGTAATTAAGATTAGAATAAATGAACCTCTTTTAGCTGGATATGGTGGCACACATGCCTTTAATCCCAGCACTCAGGAGGCAGAGATGGGTGGATCTCTGTGAGACCAGGGCCAGCCTGGTCTACATAGGGAGTTCAAGGCCAGCTGGGGCCACAGGGAGACCCTGTCTCAAAGAGAAAAGAAGAACCTGTTTTACCTCAGCTAGTTGTAAAGAAAATCAAGACTGCTTGGCAAATTGCTGTCAGTGAAACTGGTGTGCCTTGCGAATGTATTGTTTTTCAATAAATCCTTCCATTGTGGAAAGACATAAATGTGATGGTCTATGTTTCTGACATAGCATGCTCACAGCAGCTGGGCTCTGTGACTGGCTGTATTCAAGCACTCTGAACACACTCTCTGCCCAGAGCTTTAGGAAGAGGAAAACCCTGTGATTCTTCATATCAACTGTGCTTTGAAAAGCCCTTGCTCTGCTGTTAATTTAAATTTTCAAGTACTAGACTATAAAATTAATTAAAAAGCATTTCTTTAAACAAAAACATAGCCTTCTAACTTCAACTTTATATAATGAAAGATTCTAATAACCTATCCAGTATGCACAGTAGCCCCTGTATAAAGTAAATACTTCCAAGGACTGTGAGGTTATCCCCAAGTCCACACAGTACTCTCTTACAAAGACTTCTGTGCCAGGTGTGGTAATGCACACCTGTGATCCCAGCACTCAGGAGGCAGAAACAGGAGGATTAGGAATTTAAGATCAACCTTAGCTATATGGAGAAACCAACTTAAGGTATATGAGACCCTGTCTCAAAAAAAAAAATTAAACAGAAAAGAATAATGACACATATATACAAAAATGCCATAATGAGCCCGGCATGGTGACACACTCCTTTAATCCCAGCACTCGGGAGGCAGAGGCAGGTGGATCTGGTCTACATAGTGAGTTCTAAGACAGCTGGGGCTACAGGGAGACCCTGTCTCAAAAAGACCAAAAAAGAAAAAGAAAAAAGAGAAAAAGCCATAATGAAACCTATTATTTTGTATACTTAACCTAAAGATTTAAGAAAATCCACATACTAAGTCACTTTTGTATTTTGAAATATTTAAGGGCAAGATGTCTGATATTTGCTTCAAAATAATCAAGGCTGGACTAGGGGTATGGCTCAGTGGTACCGTGCTTGCCTAGCATATGCAAGGCCCTAGGTTCAATCCTCAGCATCGTTAAAACTAATAAAAAGATAATAAGTGGGTGGAGATTTAGATGAAACTAGTCAAGAGTGATGAAGGCTCATTATATTTATATTACATAAGTTTCTTCTTCCCTAACTAGAAAGGTAAAAGTGAAACACTAAAAACTTTCAACTTAAGCTACTTTTTTGGTTGTTCAGTTTTTTTGTTTTGTTTTTTTGGTTGGTTTTGATGCCAAGGATGAAACCCAGGGCCTTCAGCATACTTTATCACTGAGCATACCCTCAGCCCATAAGCTTATTAATTTTAAATTTTAGTACATTTTATTTATTCATTATGTGGGAGGGGGGTCACACATACTGAGATTAGAACACAACTTAAGGGAGTCAGTTCTCTCTCTCCACCACATGGGTCCAGGGGATCAAACTCAAGTCATCAGGCTTGGTGTCAAGCACCTTTACCTACTGAGCCATCCTGCCAGTCTTGAATATTTTGTTATTACGTTTATTTATTTTGTGTGTACATGTGTATGGATATGTGGCGAAGGACAGCCTGTGGGAGGGAGTCAATTCTCAGGAATCTAATTCAGAGCATCAGTCTTGGCAGCATATGCCCTTACCCACTGAGCCATCTCACTGGCCCCTAATATTGAATATTGATAATTATTTCATCAGACTGGACTTGAATGTACTTTCATAGAATATATATAATAGAGGATCTTCCCCAATTTCTTCAGAGACCAAATAACCCTTGTATATATATGACTGTATTTATTATAAATTTAAATGGGGGTTGGTGAGCTGGAGAGGTGACTTGGTGATTAAGAGCCCCTACTGTTCTTGCAGAGGACCTGAGTTCAAGTCCTTATGCTCACAGCCATCTGTAACTATAATTCTAAGAGATCCAACACTCCTGGCCTCTGTTGGCACCAGGTACACAGTGGTACACATACATACATGCAGGTAAAATCCTCATAAAATGAAAATAAGCAAATCTTTTTTAAAAAAATTTAAGGGGCAGGGGAAAGCAGCAAAATGTCTCAACAGGTGAAGTCACTTACTGCAAAGCCTGATGACCAAGGCTGATGACCTGAGCTGAGTCTGAAGGTCTCACATGATGAAAGAAGAGAACTGACTCCCAAAAGTTGTCCTCTGACTGCCACACGTGTTCTGCAGTGATACCCTTCCCCCTCCACAAAACAGATAGATGAGTAATTTAAATGGACAGACCTAGTGGTCTAGAAATTTTAACACCAAGCATTTACCCTACACAGTTAAGGATCATTAATTGCATTGTTTGCTGTTGTAAAAGTCTAGAAGTAATGTAAATACCCACAGTTAGGAGTGTAGTTAATTAAATAGTGGTATATCAACTACCTATTGCTGTGATTTGTCCAGGATCTTCCTAAATCTCTAAACAGAAAAATTAGGTCTTAAGCTGTGGGTCAGATTGTTTCCTTTTTATATTTATACTTTAAAAAAAAAATAGGCAACTGAGCATGATGGAGGCTGCTGATCCGTTCTGGAGGCTGAGGATCCCTGTACCTCCAGCTGGCCTGGAACTTGCTTTATAGACCAGGCTGGCCTTGAACTCACAAAGATCCATCTGCCTCTGCCTCCCAAGTGCTGGGGTTAAAGGCATGTGCCACCATGCCCAGCTCCAAGAATTTTTTTAAATAGGGTTAATGGAATGAAAAAATAGGGTAATATGCTGGGATGGATAGTCAGTGAAAATCTAAGTGACATTTGCATCCAGACATGAACAGTAAGACAGCTACATATGCTCTGGGATGGAAGGAGAAGCAGGTGCCAAGACCACAGGGGTCAATGCGCAGAGGAGGATGGAGGACACAGTAAGAATGGGCCTGAGAAGTCTAGGGGTGAAGATCAGGGGTAAAGAACTTGCCTAGTATTCTAGATTGCTTTCGATTACTGTGACGAAACACTCAGACCAATACCAACTTGGGGAGGAAAGGGTTTATTTGGTTCACATCTCCTGGGTCACAGATTATCACTGAGGGAGCTCAAGGCAGGAACCTGGAGGCAAGGGATGAAGCACAGGCCATAAAGGAACGCTGCTTACTGGCTTGCTCCCCTGGCCCATGCTCAACCCACTTTCTTATAAAATATAGGACCACCTGCACAGAGGTAGCACCACCCACAGTGGGCTGGGCCCTCCCACATCACTCAATAATCAAGAAGATGCCCCACAGACATAGCTGCAGGCCAGTCCAATGGAGGAAATTCCTCAACTGAGGCTCCTCTACCCAAGTGTATCAAGTTGACAACTAAAGCTGTCCAGCACACCTAGCATGCACAAAGCCCTCAGCTCAAAGCCCAACACTGGGGTAGCCCAAGGAGCGGTGTGAAGGAAGAAGTTCTGGTAGAACGATATGTGCTGATATTTAACCCTTTTTTCTTTAATTGATTTACTTATCGTGTGTGTGTGTGTGTGAGTGTGTGCACGCGCGTGTGCTCATGTGTATGTGCATGTCCATGTATACCCACATACATACTCTCTCCACTGTGGGTTCCAGGGATCAAACTCAAGTTGTCAGACATTTTATAAATCCTTTCAGAACTATCACCATCCATTGATGTCTTCTTTGAGAAGACAGGGTCTCTTGATGCTGCTCAGGGTGGCCTCAAACTTTCAATCCTCCTGCCTCAGCCTCCAGAGTGGATCAGCAGCCTCCATCATGTACCAGATGCCTATTTTTTTTAAGTATAAATATTAAAAAAAAAATTGGGGGGCTGGGGAGATGGCTCAGTGGATACAGCCACACAAGCATCAGAACCAGCGTTCAGATCCCCAGCACCCACATAAACATCAGGCCAGGCAGGAGTAGTGGCTCACCTATAATTCCAGCACTTAGGAGGCAGGGATGGGAATTCTGGGGCACACTGGCTAGCTAGACTAGCAGGATTGGCAAACTCTAGGTTCATCGAGAGACGTTGCCTTAGTAAATAGAGAGCAATCAAGGAAAACACCTGGCTTTCCGCGCGCACACACACACACACACACACACACACACACACACCTTGTCCAAACCAATAGAATGCAACATCAAAAGTGAACTACAATATGAACTATGAAGTGGTGATTACAGTTTACCAGTGCATAGCCTTCAGCTGTGTACCTTCTCTATGTTTCTGTAAACCTAAAACTACTGAAAACGTACATTTTGAAAAACCATCTTGCTCATTCATCTGTTCCTTGTTTATCGTCTGTCTTCCCACCAGATGTCTCACATCCTTTAAAAGCAGGAACCCTGGGGCCAGTTCACACCCATAGCAGCTTCTAGAACACTGCCTGGCTTCTTATGAAAATGCAGTAACTGTTGAGTGAAGGGATGCATGACTCTTGCTGTTAGTTTAAATACTGTTCCTGAGTGCTGAACTGGCACATAAAGCAAAGCTGGAACTGAACAGCGGGGGAAATTCAGGCTTTTTCTGCAGAACCATCTCCATTTGGGGATATTGGTGGAGATCTTGGCACTGTCTTCCCCTGAGCCTGTGGTGCCTGGCAGCTCCTGGAACATCAAGCACTGCAGAAACTCTGCTCATTTAGCAGGCTCCCACCCTGGGTCAGAATTCCCCAGGAGATGCTCCAATTAGAAAAGTTCTTAGAATTGACTCTAGTTGTGTCTGTGTCTCCTCACCTCCGGTACTGCTCCTGGAGGAAGGAGTTGATATGGAAGCAGACCGGGGTTGCCAGGAAAGAGGAATCATTCACTATGGAGTTCGCTTCAAATGGACAAACTATGGATTTTATCTCAATAAAGTTGTTACATTAAAAAAGAAAAAAAGTCTGAGCTGAGTGTGGCAGTATATGTATGCCTACAACCCCAGCACTTGGGAGGCTAAGGCAGGAAGATCCTGAGTTCAGAGGCAGCCAGGGCTACATGGCAAGATCCAGTTTCAAAAATAAAATGTAAGGGGTAGAGAGACAGTTCTGTGGTTAAAAGTACTGACGGCTCTTGCAGAGGACCAGGGTTCAGATCCAAGCATGGTGGTTAACAAACATCTGAAACTTCAGTTCTGGGGGATCTGACACCCTCTTCTGGCCTCTTTGGGCACTGCATGCATGTGGTTCACTTACATGTAGATAAAATGTTCATACACATAAAAGTAAAATAAATCAAAAAATCAGTCAATAAATAAAATTTAAACATCTGAAAAGAGTGACTGGATTTTGGAGTTTCTCTGTCTTGGCTCAGGAACTATAGAAGATATGGAAAGAAATATTTTCTGCATGGTAGATTGACATCTCAGAGACCCAACCACCTGCCTGAGTGATCAAGATCAAGGGGAAGCACCTGCCAGCAAAGCAAGCCCTGCGCTCAGAGAGAAAGTGGGAGATATAGGAGAACCTGCAGGAGAGGTGGGATCCCCTATTCTGCCCCTTACTACATCATAACATATTCAGACGGTCTGAGGGAGGGTTCTACACAGAAGAAAATCAAAGTCATTTTCCCAATGAATCAAGTTCCCTACTGTGTTCTAGTCATTCTGCAAAAGGTAGAACTGCCTTTACCAACATTAATGAACCAAAATTAACGAGTCAGCTTTCAAAACACCTGCTGTTGTTACCCTCTGTTCCTTCAACAATCTATTTCCAGCCCCACAGTCCCAGCCCTCCTCCCCTGTGCCCAGAGCTATTGGTTCTGCCTCAGAGGAAAGATTGGGGCTGGGGTTGACTGAAACAAGTGTATGGTGTTCCTGGAAGTGATCTTCCCATTGTAGATGCAACCAAAATAGCATTGGCCCCACATTTAATAATTAATACAGTTTTCAGCTATTATTGCAGTTTTCTCCAAAGTGCAGGATTTAAAATACTATTTTCATAGTATTAGATTTAAGAATTTCCATTCCAATTCATGTGGTTGGTTTGGGACTGGGTTTTTTATTTTATTTTTATTTTTATGTGTATGAGTGTTTTGCCTGCATGTAAGTGCACCTGTGTTGTGCAATGCCCATGGAGGCCAGAGAGGGCATCAGATCCCTCAGAACTGGAGTTACAAATGGTTGCTAGCTGCCATTGGGTGCTGGGAACTGAACCCAGGTTCTCTGCAAAAAGAGCCAGCACTCTTAACTGCTGAGCCATCTTTCAAGCCCATTTTTTTGTTGTTGTTTTGTTTCGTTTTGTTTTGTTTTTTGAGACAAGGTCTCACTATGCAGCCCAGGCCGGCTTCAAATTTAACATCCTACAGCCTTAGCCTCTCCAGTGCTGGTATGACAGGCTGGCACCACTGTGCCTGCTTTCAGCTTTGTCTCTTTGTTTGTTGAAGACAGTTCTCAAGTAGCCTAGCCTTGCCTTGAACTCCCTAAGTAGCTGAGGATGACCTTGAACTCGTAATCTTCCTGCCTTCACTTCCTGAACGATGGGATTATAGTTTTTAACAAGAGATAAAAATCATCCAATTCTGGAGTGTGTGACCCCATTACCCTGGGCATTTATTTGCCCCAGTCTACTCTGAGACACATTCTGACAGTCTAGCAAAAAAATAACTCTTAGTGGAAAGGTAGAGGAACATCATCTCCAGGTTTGCAGGTGGTTTTTGTTTTGTCTTGAGATGGAGGTGGGAGGATCTACATGCACACGCACACACACACACACACACACACACACACACACACACACACACACACACGGAGGCCAGAGGACTACTTGCAGAGTTGGTTCTCTCCTTCCATGGTGTGAGTGCTGGGCATTAAACTCAGGTCCTCAGACTTGGCGACAAGCACCTTTACCCTCTGAGCCATCCTAGCCCCTAACTTGCAGTTTTTAAAGGCAGCTTAGAGAAGATGCAATTAGGTTGGTGTAAGACAGAATCAGGCCTGGGTCAAGGAACAGAGCTTGTAGCTTAGCAAAAAAAAAAAAAAAAAAGAGAGAGATGAGTTACCCACTATAGCCTCCCCAGTGTTTCAGGATTCTTCTATGCTGCAGTGTGGCTGAGTGACTTAAGATCTTGTCCCCAAAGTGTGCCTGCAGCAGCCTTGCCCTCTGCTTAATGTTTGCTAGGACTTTAGGACTTCAAGTAGGATTTTTCCTTTCCTGCTTGGAAAGCAATCACAAACAACCTTTGTAGCTGAGAGCCTTTTTAAACCCTTTCATGAGCTTCTTTTGTGATGGATGAAGCTGTAGGAACAATTAGAGCAGATGTCAGTGTAAATCTAAAGAAAGAAGAAAATGGGCTTGTCAAGCTTCCTCAGATGATACCCAGGCCTTCCTGCCTCCAGGTATGAAGTGCATGTTACTTGGACAGTGTCAAGGGATTAGCAAGCACTGCATGACTGTTTCAGTGGTCTAGCTCAATAACAACAGATACTTGTAGAAAGACAAATTGTATATAACTTTTGTCAAATCAGTATTAGTCAAGACTTTTAATTTATAGTTCATTGTACTTTCACCCTTAGTAGCCAGCTGAAAAGTGAAATTTATATTCTATATAGATCAGACATTACAGACACATCCCGATGACAAGACCCTTAAGGAAACTCCAATTTTAATGGTGCCAGTAAAACCATCAATTTTCCCAGGCTGTGAAAATAAGAGGTATACAAATAATCTTACCACATCATTTGAGTCAGGTCCCACGGGGTCTGCTAGAGAAATGTTCACTCTACACACACTTTTACTGATTTGCTAAATCGTTTCCACATAGGAGAGGCTGCGGCGCTTTTGAAACATCTCTCAGCCCTGTACTTTTTCTTTATTTTTTTGGTCTTTTTGAGACAGGGTCTCCCTGTAGCCCCAGCTGTCCTGGAACTCACTATGCAGACCAGGCTGGCCTCGAACTCACAAAGTTCTGCCTGCCTCTGCCTCCCAAGTGCTGGGATTAAAGGCGTGCGCCACCATGCCTGGCCTTTTCCTCTTTTTAAGACGAGGTCTCGTTATGCAGCCCTCGCTATCCTGGAACTGGCTATGTAGACCAGACTGGCCTTAAAATCAGAGATCTGCTTGTCACTGCCTCCTGAGTACTGGGATTTGTTTTGTTTTTGTATTCATTTATTTTTATGTGTATGAGTGTTTTGCCTGCATCTGTGTATGTGCACCACATGAGTGCCTGATACCCTCCAAGGCCAGATGAAGGTGTTAGATCCCCCTGGAACTGAAGTGACAGATGATTGTGAACTGGGTGCTGAGAATTGACCCCTGGTCCTCTGCAAGAGCAGCAAGTACTCTTAATCACTAAGCCATTTCTCAAGCCCCCCCCCCCCGCGCCTTTGGGAGGGGTATACAGGGTCTAAGTCACCCAGGCTGGCCTTAAACTGACTCTGTAGCCCAAGCTGGCCTCAAATTCTTGATCATCCTGCCTCAGCCTCCTGAGTAGCTGGGATGACAGGTCTGTGGCACCAAGCCCGACTTCACAGATGTTCTGTGATCTGAAGATCTCTTGATGCTGATCCACCATTCAGAGACAAACCTCGCTTGTCATGTACACCATTCTAGTTAGATTAAAACTGAATACTAATAGGGGAAAATAATAGTTAATCTACAGCAGAGGTTAGTGAACTATTACCTGTTTTCCTTTCCCCTCCCTCCCTCCCTCCCTCCCTCCCTCTTTCTTTCTTTCTTTTTCTTTCTTTCTTTCTCTTTCTTTCTTTCTTTCTTTCTTTCTTTTTCTTTCTTGATGCTGGGGGTTAAATGCAGAGCTTCACACATGCTAAGTGTGTTCTCTACCACTGAGCTACGTCCCCCACTGTTTTTATGTTTGTTTGGGGGTTTGTTTTATTTTGTTTTGTTGTATGGTTGGTTGGTTTTGTTTTGTTTTTTTTCACTGTGTATCCCAGTGTCCCAAACTAGCCTTGAATTCACAGCAATCCTCCTGCCTTAGCCTGCCAAGTGCTGGGATAGCAGTTCTGGTTCCAATGGCCTATCTTTAAAATTGTACTTATTATTATTAGTGTGTGTGTGTCTACATACGTGTGCGTGTGATATGTGCATGCCATGGCACACATGTAGAGGTTAGAGGACAACTTGGTGGAGACAGTTCTCTCCTACCTTTATGCAGATTCTGGGGATCAGTTATAGGTTCATAGGGTTGCACAGCAAGTGCCTTTTACCCCAATGAGCCATCTCACCAGCTCCTAAGTGACCTATTTTTCCAAACAAGTTTTTATATATAAAGTGTTACTGACATATGACCACACCTATCACTCATTCTTTTAGAAATGTTTGTAGGGATGCATACTTACTATAAAAGTAGGCCTGAATAGTTGAGATAGTAGCTATAATAGCCTCAAGTCCCAAAGCACTGACTACCTGTCCTTATGGGGAAAAAAAAAATGACTGATTCCATTTCTAGAAGAAAATGAAATGTGTGTTTGTCCATGTGCATGTGCATGTGAGTGTGTGTGTGTGTGTGTGTGTGTGTGTGTGTGTGTGTGTATGTGTGTTCTGCTTTTACTTTTTTGACATAAGCTGGCCTCAAACTTGATCCAGTCCTCTTGCCTCTGTCTCCCAAGCGCTGGGATTACAGGCATGGACCACTATGCTGGCTAGGCATACATATTTGGGATATATTTATTTAAATTTATATTTCACAGCATGAAAAACAAAAAGGAAGGAAAGAAAAATAACCTTCCTTCCTTAAAGGGCCACTAGGAGGCGAGAGAAGAACAATGGTCACACTGAGAGGTTGAGACAGTGGCTCCAGAGGTGCCCAATGGTGGGAACACACCTAAACCTAGCAAGACACACAGCCCCGTAGGAGGGCACAGCCAGGCTTATCAGGGCCTTCAGAAGTATTATTTGAAGAGCCACGTAGGACAAACAATAGGGTGGAACTGCAGGGTGGAGAACGAGGAACATCATAAAGATCGTTTGGGAAATTAGGCCCTAGTGACATGAAGCCCAAAGGATGCATGATGCAGTCTGTGAGCAACAGTGAAGAAAACCTAACAGCCGGGGAAGCAGAGGTCCACCCCATATCGTCAGCCCATCCAAGGCCAGCCAAGGACTCTAGGAAGGGCCTGGAAGGATTTTAGACTCCCATGAGACCCACCAGTGCTGCCTTTCTCACTACTTATTTTCTTATTTTTATTTTCTTTCCATGTGTATGAGTGTACAGCCTGCATGTAAATGCACCCGTGTCGTGCTGTGCCCAAGAAGGTCAGAAGAGGGTATCGAATTCCCCTGGAACTGGTGTTACAGGTGGTTGTTAGCCGTCATGTGGGTGCTGGGAATTGAACCTAGTTCCTCTGCAAGAGCAATCAGTGCTCCTTAACCACTGACCCATCTCTCCAGCCCCATAGTTCACTATTTATATGCCCTTCTTTTTTTTTTTTTTTTTGTCTTTTTGAGACAGGGTCTCCCTGTAGCCCCAGCTGTCCTGGAACTCACTATGTAGACCAGGCTGGCCTTGAACTCACAGAGATCCGCCTGCCTCTGCCTCCCAAGTGCTGGGACTACAGGTGTGCGCCACCACACCCGGCTTTATGCCCTTCTTTTTAAACAACTATACCTTAACATTTTTCTTTGTGTATGCATACCTGTATGTGGCGGTTTTGCAACACTGAGGTGAACCTAAGGCCTTGCTCGGGCTAGACAGGCATGCCACCACTGAGCTGCACCCCAGGACCCTATGTTCATTTTTAAAGCTCATTCTGCACTTGTTGCATTAAAGGGAGAACGATTTAAGACCACACCTAAGTTTTAGGGTGGCAGCAGCAGGAATAAATTATAAACACACCCGAAATTCTGTTCCTTCCCCTATGATCCAGGCTTTTTTTGAAAGCACAAACAGTGGACATACCTTCCTGGAAACTCAAGGTTTTTCTGGTTTGGGATCCTAGATCTACCCAGCTGTATCCAAGGTGGCTCTCTCTGTCTCCTCCAACAAGGATTTTTAAATTACATGCATGCAAACTCAAGGGAAATGTCAGTTTCATTTTGTAAACGGCCATGCCATCAGGCAGTGAATAAGGTTGGGCAATTGCAAGGCACCAACACTCAGAGTCAGCTCCACAAAAGCCTGCTTAAGCAGCTTGATTTTATTTATTTTATTTTTGAGAAAGTCTCACTCTGTAGCCCAAGCATGAAGATTAAACTGTGTCAGGCTCTACATGATCCCATATTGTGTGATCTTGTGGTTGTTACGGTTATTATTTTATTCGATTGCTTGTTTTATTGTGTGTGTGTGTGTTTGTTTGAGACAGGGTCTCTTGTAACTCAGGCTGGCCGCCATTTCCTATGTAACCAAGGATGACCTCATGCTCCTACTTACCAGTGCTGAGACTGCAGGAGTGTGCCACTAGGCAGGGTTTATGTAGTGCTGAGGAATCCGGGGCTACATACATGCTAGGCAAAGCACTCTATCTGTGCAGCTACATCTTCAGCCTGTTGTTTTCTTTATATTTATATATTTAAAATATTTTATTTATTATTTTTATTTTATGTGTATGCGTGTATTGCCTGTGTGTAGGTAAGAGCACCCGTGTTGTGCAATGCCTGTGGAGGGCAAAAGAGGCTGTCCATGTGGGTGCTGGGATTCAAACTCTAATCTTCTACAAAAACAACCGGTGTTCTTAACTACTGAGCCGTCTCTCCAGCCCCTTTATATATATTTTTAAATACATTTTTATGTTTTTATTTTGTATGTGTGTGGATGTGCTGAGACATGGTACCTGCATGAAAGTCGGAGGACAGCTTTCAGGAATGGGATTATTACCTTCAACAATGTGGGTCCAGGGATTGAACTCAGGTTGTCAGGCTTGGCAGCAAGTGCCTCTATCTGCTGAGCCATCTCACTGACCCTGTTCGTTTCTTTTTTGTATATTCTTGCTAAGCCTGGAACTCACCGTGTAGGTGAACGCCTGATCATCTTGCCTCCACTTCCCAAGTGCTGGGATTGTAGGCATATGCCACCACATCCTGCATCTCCTGTGAATGGCTTTCAGGCTATGGCTTGCCCTGGATGACTCCATTTACAAAGGAACAGTTCAGGGCTGGTGAGATGGATCAGTCAGTAGAAAGCCTTGCTGCCAAGCCTGATGATCTGAGTTTGAGTCCCAGAACTCATATGGTAGAAGAAGCGAACTGACTCCCACACATTGTCCTCTGACCTCACACTATTACACATATGCACCAACCCATATCAACACCCGCATGCATATGTACATGCACACACACACACACACACACACACACACACATACACGCACAAGATTCTTTTAAAAAAAAAAAAAAAGGACCTGTGCTTACCAACAGCCAGTTGTCAAAGGAAATTGGGACTACTTGATAAATTGCAACCAATGAAACTGACATAGCTTATGAATTCAAGTCTCACAATATAGGCCAGACAAGGCCTTGGGTACATGGTCCTCCTGCCTCAGCCTTCCAAATGCTGGGATTACAGGTGTGCCCCAGCAGGCCTTGCCAGATCTTGATTTTAATACCATTCTCCAATAAAAAGAATCAGGGTTCCTTGGAGGAAATAACTAAGTTTACAATACCAGAAGATAAGGAAGTGCTTAAGTAACTGGGGGTGTGGCTCGGTTGGAAGAGTATTTGCCTAGCACGCACAAAGCTCTGGGTTTGATGCCCAACACTGCACAAACCTGGCATGGTGGTACTCTCAACAGTGGGTAGATAGAGGCAGGAACATCTGAAGTTCAAGGTCATCCTTAGCTACTTGGCGAGTGCAAGACCAGTCTGGGCTAATGAGACCCTGTCTCAAAATAAAAAAGTACAAGGCTCTAGAGAGATGGCTTAGGATTTAAGAGCACTTCCTGCTCTTGCAGAGGACCTAGCTCCCAGCACCCACATGTTGGCTCACAACCATCTGTAATTCCAGTTTCAGAGGATCCAACACCTACTTCTGGCCTCCACAGGCACTGCATGCACTTGATTCATATACATACATACATACATACACACATACATACATACATACATACATACATACATACATACAGGCAAAACATTTATGCACATAAAATAAAAATAAATAAATCTTTAAAAATTTTAAGTGCTTAAAAATAATTTGATCAATAGATGGCTTATGCCATAGATGAGTCAACTGGAAGAGTCTCTGGTGGCCAAAGCTAGAACAATTTGAATAACAAAGCAATACTGTATTGAACCAAAGTATAAAATAAATATCCATGTGTCTATACTTAAATAATTAATAAATGATTGGCAAAAACAGACAAATCTCTGGTGTAGAATAATCATACTAATTTATATAGCTAGGCATGTAGCACTCTGGAGGTTGAGGCAGGAAGATTGCAAGTTCAAGGTCAGCTTGGGTTACATGGCAAGTTTGAGGCCAGTCTGGACTGCATAGAGTGATCTTATCTCAAAGGATAGTAATAATTTACATATGTACTCTGTCTTCAATGAGGTGGAGCATAGCTCCCCACTCATTAAGTTGAGGCAGTTCATAACAACTTCCTCCCAAAGAATAGTACAGAGTATAGAAAGGTAGAGGACACACATTGTACTGGGCATAGTGGTGAATGGGCTGGCCTGGAACTTGCTATGTACACCAGGTTAGCCTCAAACTCACAAAGATCCACCTGCTTCTACCTCCCAAGTGCTAGGATTAAATAACTCAAATCTCCAGTTGACAATAAAGAAGACCCAACAGTCATGAATGAACTTGGAGACAGAGCATACCTCTGCCTCTCCAGTGCTGGATTGATTGGTATGTGCCACCATACCAAGCAAAACTTATTCTAAGTCTGGCCTCATCTTGGCCCTAGTGCCACACAACCTAAGCCTGTAAGACTCCCTGAACCCAGTATGATCAGAAGCTTGGTAATAATTCACGACAGTTTTCTGTACTCTGGAAACAGGTTCGTTCGATATACGTGGGTGGCACTCAGGAGCTTTGTCTGTTTCCCTGATCCTGGCTCTGACTGACTGATAGGCTGGCAGCTGGCCCAGTCTGGGAGAGCCTCTTTCTCCTGCATGTAAATCTGGAGCTGTCAATGAATCTATGTAGAACCTGAGAGCTGGGGAGAGGATGGAGCCCTGCTCCAACATGATGTCCCAGTGCTCAGCCACTGAGGTCTCTGGGGCTGTGCAGAAACTATTCTCTTCTACATCGGCTATTTGGCTCTCTTCTTTTTCTCAGTTCTAGAAGTCTCTTAGAAACCTCCTAAACTCACAAATTTTTCTTGCAACCAAAATAAAGTTAATTAACATAAACTTCAATATATGTCCATTAAGCACCTTTTATATGTGGTTGTTGTGCAAGGTTCTGGGTATTTAGGAATGCACAGATGATTTTTTTTAGGTTGTGGTAGGTTTGGGGGGTTTTGTTTTAGGGAGGTTTTTTGGTAGAAATGGGGACTCAAGGTCTTATGCACTCTGGGAAAGTATAGTTGAACTAACATCCCCAACCCCTTTTACTTAAAAAAAAAATTACATTTATTTAGTGTGTGTGCATGCATGTGTGTACGTGTGTGTGTGTGTGTATGCATGTGAGGTGGGGAAGCTCCTGCCACAGCATATGTGTGGAAGTCAGAGGACAGATTGAGGGAGTCAGTTTTGTCCTTCCACCATGTGGGTCCCAGGGATCAAACGTAGGTCTTCAGGCTTGGTGACCAGCACCTTTACTCCCTGAGTCATCTTACAGGCTCCCTTTGTACTTTAATTTGAAACAGGCTCACTAAGTTGCTTAGGCTGGCCTTGAAAAAAAGTTTGAGAAAGGATCTCATGTAGCCCATGCTGACCTTGAACTCCTTATGTAGCCTGGAACTTCTGATCCTTCTGCCTCCACCTTCCAAGTGCTAAGATTACAGGCATGTGTCACCACATCAAGGTGAAAAATGAATTGTTAATCATCCTGTTCCCCGAAGGAGTTTGTAGTGCAGTGTATATTCCTTGAACTTGGCTCAGAGTTCTGCATGTGGGTTGATGTTAGCACCATGGTAAGGTGGGGAGCTAGGTGTCTCCTCAGCCCATTCTCCTTTACTTCCTAAGTGTGTCTCAGAAGACGATATGCCAAAGTACAATGCTGCTATGCTGAGTGCCAAGGCTTCTCTGACCATTGGTCCCCCTGTATCTTGACCTTCCTTCCCAAAGCCCATTAACAGAGCTTTCTCTGAATTTCCCTTCTCAGCCTAAGGGTAGAGCCTCCAAAAGGATCTCAACTGCCATGTAGCCCCTCCCTGGGAATCTCAGCAAGCAAGGAAGAGGACCAGCATGCCAGAAGAGACTGAAGGTTGAGACCACAGTCCTTGCCACAGAGCAGCCTCCTCTTCCTCCTCCCCCTCCTCTTCCTCCTCCTCTTCCTCCCTCCTTTCACTCCCTTCCTGAGGATCCAGAATTCCAAGGCACTCCAGTGTCACCTAAAGGAAATCCCTATCCAGCCAATGCCACCTGGATTTAGAGATCACTCCCCAGAGACAGTGGGAACACCACTGTGATCCCCAGATAGCCCCAGAGATGGGCTGGTGCAGGGGCAACTGCCCTCTCATAGAGCTGGGTGAGGTGAGGCCAAGATTCATGGCTCTGCCTGTATGCTACACTTCTCAAGAGACCTCTGCAGTCCTGCCAAGATGATTAACGAATTTGCTGGAACTTCTCTTGGCCCTGACAACATTCATTGTGCTCTGCCATGCGAACCCAGACAAATGACAGGCACCCCAAGGGCAGCCAATTTCACCCTCATCTCTGGGTCCCCTGCAAAATGGCCTGAGTTAGAATTTGTTACTAAGCTCCCCCCATGTCTAAACCATGATTTCCTTATGTTCTACATTCCTCCATTCCACAATGTTTATCCAGAAACTGCTATATGTGCTAAGCAAAGTTGTACTGTTTGAGGATATAGCAATGACTAAAACCAAAGAAATCGGCACACACTTATAATCCCAGCACTTGGGAGGCAGAAACATGTGGGTGGCAAGCTTGAGGTCAGCCTAGGCTACACAGTGAGGCATGGTGATGGTGATCCATGTCTGTAATCCAAGTGCTTGGGAGGTAAGAGACAGGAAGATCAAGGCCAGCCTTACCTACATAGCCATTTAAAAAGTAGCCTGGGCTACATAAGGCTGTCTCAAAAATCCACCCTCTGTTGAGATAGCTCAGAGGGTAAAAGTACTTGCTACACAAGCCTGATGACCTCACTTTGATTTCTGGAGCCCATGTAAAGATAAACAGAACAACTCAAAAGTTGTCCTCTGACTTCCACATGTACCCTGTGGCACAGGCACACCTTGCCCACCCCCCCACCCCCCGTGCACATGCATGTGCACACAGACACAAACCAATAATAAATAAAAATGTTTTAAATACCCCCTTAAGGGCTAGAGACATGATGGCTCAGTGGTTAAGAGTATGTATTGATCAGACCCGAGTTTTGTTCCCAGCACCCATGTTGAGTGGCTCACAGGTCCAAGGGGTGAGAGACCTGAAGAGCTCAGACCCGGATGACAATAGCAATGTCATTGTCCTGGTGTCTCATAGTCTGACAAGGCTATGGGAATTGTACATTTCAGGCAGGAGAGAGGTGAAAGAGAAAGACAAATCAAAGTTTCCAGAAACAAAATGGAATTGTTTTTGTCAACTGAACCAGAAAACAAACTATTGGGTTATAAAGGGAAGATTCTTTTTTGTGTTTGCTTGCTTGTTTTTAAAATTAATTTTTATGTGCACCTTTAATCCCAGCACTTAGGAGGCAGAGGCAGGCAGATCTCTGAGAGTTCAAGGCCAGCCTACTCCACATAATAAGTTCCAGACCAGTTAGTGCTACATAGTGAGACTGTCTAAAAGAAAAAAATGGGCTGGAGAGATGGCTCAGTAGTTATGAGCACTGGTTATTCTTGCAATACCCACATGGTGGCTAACAACCAACTGGAACTCAGTTCCAGGGTTTCCAACACCCTCTTCTGGTCTCTGTGGGCATTGTATGACACAGGTACACTTACAAACATGCAGGCAAAACACTCATACACATAGACCCAGGTTCAAATCCCAGCACCCACATGAGAGCTAACAACTGTCTGTAACCCGAGTTCCAGGGGATGTGACAGCCTCTTCTGTCCTCCGTGGGCATTGCATGACATGGGTGCACTTACCTACATGCAGGCAATACATGCATACACATAAAATAAAAATAATAAATAAAAGATTTTAAAACAAAAAAACATAAAATGTTTTTGAAATTAAAAAAAAAAAGAGCTTCTCCAAGAACTTCTGCCCAGCAACAGTCTGTTCAACCTCAGACCAGTGTCACCCTGGCTGTTAATTGTGGTGGCCAAAGATAATAGTTACAGCCAGGCATGGTGGTGTCCACCTTTAATCCCAGTAATCAGAGGCAAGGACAGGCATATCTCTGTGAGATAAAGGCCAATTTGATCGATGTAGTGAGTTCCAGACCAGCCAGTGCTACATAAAGACTATCTCAAAACAAAAAAGGGGGCTGGAGAGATGGGTCAGCAGTTAAGAGCACTGGCTACTCTTACAGAGGACCTGGGTTCAATTCCCAGCACCCACATGGCAACTAACAACCATCCATAGCTCCAGGTCCAGGGGATCCAACACCCTCTTCTGACTTCCACAGGCTTTGTGCAACATGGGTACACTTACATACATGCAGGCAATACACTCAAACACATTAAAAAAATAAAAACAAAACATAAAAATTACAAAGTAGCTGATGTGGATTTGGGCTGTAGGTGAGTAGTGAAATGTGTTCTTAACAATCTTCACCTGTGCAATGCCTTGTGATTGATCCCCAACATCACAATAAATAAATAAATAAATAAACAGGGTGCTTGATTCCAGAACTTACTGAACAAACCCGGCCACCTGACTTTGATCCTCAGAAGCCATGTAAAGGCAGAAGGAGAGAACCAACTCCATAAAGTTGTCCTCTGACCACCATATGCACACTGTGGCCCTGTCTGGGGTGGGAGTTGGGGAGGGGGACAACTGATGTAATCCTCATTTTCATCTTTGTTCTCTATGGCACATACATAAGATGCCTTGGAGAATCAAGAAAAGATGAAAAAATATCTGCCTTAAATAAAACAAGGATATGTCAACATTTGCAAAGTGGCGGCAGGAAGATTGCTGTGGGTTCCAGGTCAGCCTGGGCTACAGAGTGAATTCCATACCAGCCTGGGCTACTATGTGAGGCCCTGTCTCAAAACACCAAAACTAAATGAACAGATATATAAATAAATTAAATAAGGGTCATGGTACTTCCTAAGAAGGCAGAGGAGGGCCAGTGAGCTGGCTCAGCGGGTAAAAATGCTTACCCCACAAACTGACTGTCTGAGCTTGATCCCTGGTTCATCTAATGGAAGGAGAGAACTGTCTCCAAAAACTTGCCCCTCAGGCAGATCTCTGTGAGTTCGAGGTCAGCCTGGTCTACATAGTGAGTTCCAGACCAGCTGGGGCTACAGGGAGACCCTGTCTCAAAAAGACAAAAAAAAAAAAGTTGTCCCCTGATGTCTGCATGCATGCCATGGCAGGCACATGCCTGCATTCACACACACACACACACACACACACACACACACACACAC
>NW_008340854.1:3077924-3078544 GCF_000622305.1 Nannospalax galili
ATGTTTTAGGGCTGGAGAGATGACTCAGTGGTTAAGAGCACTGACTGCTCTTGCAGAACCCGGTTTTGATTCTCAGCACCCACATGGCAACTACAAATGGTCCTTAACTCCAGTTCCAGGGGAATCTGACACCCTCTTCTGACCTCCACAGCATTGCATGACATGGGTGCACTTACACACATGCAGGCAATACATTTGTACACATAAAATAAAAGTAATAAGAGTTGTTGTATTAGTCAGTGTTCTCCAAAGAAACAGAACCAGTAGAATGAATATATATGTATAGAGATTTATCAGCTTAGCTCACAGGATAGAGTCTGAGTAGTCAAACAATGGCTGCACCACACTGGAAGGCTGAGAATCCATAGTCGCTCAGTCCACGAGCCTGGATGTCTCAGTAGTGCCAATCTGGCACTGAAGGTCTGACGAATTCCAAAATTCTACAGCGGCAAGACGAATTCACCAGTGAGACAGAAGGCAAGCAGCAAGAAGCCAGGTGTTCTCCTCTGCCTTGGTCTTTTATACCGGCTGCCATCAGAAGGTAACACCCACATTTAGGGTGTGTCTTCCAGCTTCAGATGATCCAATCAAGAAGATCTCTCTCATTTCAGTTAATCCCA
>NW_008340854.1:3078675-3079670 GCF_000622305.1 Nannospalax galili
CAAGCCTATTCTTAACTAAATAGGGCAAAAATATTCATGTCAATTACAATCCACCTCTCTGCAATTGGTCACGTGGCCTAAGTTGGTATTTGTAACTACCTTCCTCTACTACCCATTCTGTATTTCCTCCACCATCAGCAAGCACCTCTGCAGGTCTTGGCTCTTTCCCTGGAAGAGTGACCCCTACTTTCATCCCTGAAGGGTCTGGGCCATTTGTTGTCACCCTAAGGAATCTCCTGCCTTCCAGATATAATCTTCATTACCTCCATTGTGGGGAACCAGTCCAATTTCCCCCTGGTAGTCTGGGTCAATCACCCCTCCTAATACTGTTATTCTTTTCTTAGCCTGCTGACTTAAGGACATCGGAAGCCCAAAGTGTTCAGGGGGAAGTCTTAGCTTCCAGTTCAATGGAATGTTTGTTGTCTCTCCTGGCAGAAGCACTCCTTCTTCTGGAACCAAAACATCCAAGCCAGTAGAGTGCAAAGTTGAGGGTACAGGCAGAAAAAAAAAATTTTGTAGAGGGTCACCAGGGGTGATAGTGAGTGGAATCATTCCCACTTCCACCCCTTGATTCCTGGACCCATGAATCCTGGCTATAGGAGAAACTGTACCATATATTGGACGCTGATTCAAAGCATATACTGCCTTCTGGAGGACCCTGCCCCAGCCCTCCAGGCCATTTCCACCTAATTGGCACTGTAACTGTGTCTTTAAGAGACCATTCCATCGTTCTATCAAGCCAGCTGCTTCAGGATGGTGGGGAACATGGTAAGACCAATGGATTCCATGACCATGGGCCCACTGCTGCACTTCTTTGGCTGTGAAGTGAGTTCCCAGGTCAGAAGCAATGCTGTGCGGAATACCATGACGGTGGATAAGGCATTCTGTAAGTCCCTGGATAGTAGTTTTGGCAGAAGCATTACGTGCAGGAAAGGCAAATCCATAACCAGAATAAGTGTCTATTCCTGTAAGGACAAAACGCTGTCCCCTCCAAG
>NW_008340854.1:3079920-3081021 GCF_000622305.1 Nannospalax galili
GGTCATCTGATCTACTTGATTATTGAACTCATCTTCTGCTGAAGCCACTTTTTGATGAGCATTTACATGAGACACAAGTATGTTCACATCCTTTGCCCATTTGGAGAGATCTATCCACATACTTCTTCCCCAAATGTCTTTCTCACCAATTTTCCAATCATGCTCCTTCCAAGTCCCTGACCATCCAGCCAAACCATTGGCTACAGCCCGTGAATCAGTATATAATTGCACTTCTGGCCATTTCTCCTTCCAAGCAAAATGCACGACCATGTGCACTGCCCAAAGTTCTGCCCACTGTGGAGACTTTCCTTCCCTGAAGTATCCTTCAGGGTTGTTCCAGAAATTGGTTGTAATGCCGCAGCTGTCCACTTCTGAGTGGTGCCTGCATAGCGCGCAGAACCATCAGTAAACCAAGCCCTAGTCTTCTCTTCCTCAGTCAATGGATCATAGGGCACACCCCATGAAGCCATAGGTGCATGCTTGAGAACAGGAGGCATCATAACAAGAGTAGGAACCATAGGCATTTGGGCAACTTCTTCCTGTAACTTACTTGTGCCCTCTGGGCCTGCTCGGGCCTACTTTATGGCTGGGGGGGTGTCAGACAACACCCAGCTCATCATGGGCAGCTCTGGTCACATGGTGACTTGGTGGCCCATTGTCAAACGTTCAGTTTCCACTAAGGCCCAATAGCAGGCTAAGAGCTGTATCTCAAAGGGAGAATAGTTGTCTGCAGATGAAGGCAAAGCCTTACTCCAAAATCCCAATGGCCTCCGCTGTGATTCCCCTATGGGGGCCTGCCAGAGACTCCAAACAGCATCTTTATCTGCCACTGATACCTCAAGCACCGTCGGGTCTGCTGGATCATATGGCCCAAGGAGCAGAGCAGCTTGTACTACAGCCTGGACCTGTTGAAGGGCCCTTTCCTGTTCCAGGCCCCACTCAAAGGCCTTCCAAGTCACTTGATATATGGGTCATAGTAACACACCAAGATAAGGCATGCACTGCCTCCAGAATCCAAACAGGCCCACCAAGCTTATGCTTCTTTCTTGATAGAGGGAGGGGCCAAGTGCAACAACTTATTCTTCACCTTAGAAGGAATGT
>NW_008340854.1:3082108-3100252 GCF_000622305.1 Nannospalax galili
GTCATGCCATTGTAGGTATTGTTTTGCCTTTGCCGCCCATTACGATAAGTACGCTCACCTTCTCTTTGGTAATTCATTGCTGCCACCTGACCCCTACTCCAAGGTCCTGTTACGCCTATTATATTTACATTTAATTTATGCAATTGAGGAGCAGCATCTCCAACTGTAAGATCTGGCATAAGGAAAAGAGCAAAAACAAAGCTCTTCAAATGTTCCGTGTCTCTGTCAGTACTTTCCATCTTATAAAATTAGTAAAAGGCATGTCCTCTGGGCCTTCCCATTGTGGAAGATTTGGTGTTGCACTGCGAATCCACTCGAGCATACCAATTTGCCTGAGCCTTACAATCCCTTCATCAACACTAAGCCAAGGGATATCAGGTATCTCCAGCTCTCTGTCAGTAGGCCATTTTTTGATTAATACCTCAGCCAACCAATCAAATAAACTTTTAACACCTTTTTTAACTGCATGGGCTTCCATGTTAAACCTAGAATCTCCAGTCAGGGGGCCCATGTCAATAAACTCTGCCTGATCCAATTTTATATTCCTTCCACAATCCTTAAAATCCATCCCAGACATATTCATTAGACTTCTCCTTGAATGAATTAGCAAATTCATTAAGTTCTTTAGTGTTGTAGCACACCTCCTCTATGGGCCTGCTTAGCTTTGAGTCTGGTTATAGGTCTAGAGGCAACAACAAATGGGCCCTGAGGGACATCAGCTTTGTCTTGCTGAACGGGATTAGTTTCCTCAATGGAATTAGTTTCCTCAGGCAAGGGTGGAGAGGGTGGGTCTGTTGAGGGTGGGGAGATTAATTCATCAGGTGAATCAAATTCCTCAGAGTCTGAGGATTCAAAATCCTCAGCCTCCTCAGGGTTCTCCTACATCTCCATCCCAAGTGTCAGTATTCCAATCTGCTCCTACCAATTCCCTCACCTTTACTGCTGACACCCTTTGAGGCTAGGAATTAAATTTGCATTGTAGGTCAGCTTTAGCTCTCTGGCTGCTGGAGAGAAGATTCTCTTCCAGGGCACACTTGGAAACTTTTAAACTTTTGATTCGAATCTGGAGCTTGGTCAATTTTATCATTAAGCTCATTGTTAATCTTCATCACTTTATCCAGAGATGCTAGAAGTAACCAGCCAGCATCATTATTTTTCTTATTTTTCCACAAATTGTCTAATGTTTTGTGTATAGAGTCACTAAATTTCTTGCTCTTCACAAGAGGTGAGTTAGAAGAAGCAAATGCATCTATCTCCATAATTGTTTCAAATAGTCTACACCATGGATTTTCAGTGCTCTCCATGCTATCTGAAGACTCTGAGTTGGAGAGCCTCCTCCAAATACCAACAAGCCCATTAAAGAAATTCATCCCTTCAGTTCTGTTTCTCTAGAACCATTCCTGGTACCACAATCTGTATTAGTCAGGGTTCTCCAAAGAAACAGAACCAATAGAATGAATATGTATAGAGATTTATCAGCTTAGCTCACAGGATAGAGTCTGAGTAGTCCAACAATGGCTGCACCACACTGGAGAGACAAGCAGCAAGAAGCCTCATGGTCTCCTCTGCCTTGGCCTTTTATACAGGCTGCAATCAGAAGGTAACACCCACATTTAGGGTGTGTTTTCCAGCTTCAGATGATCCAATCAAGATCTCTCTCATTTCAGTCAATCCCAGATCCAGTGACGCTAGCCATTCTCTTCTGCCTTGGCCTTTAATACCGGCTGCCATCAGAAGGTAATGCCCACATTTAGGGTGTGTCTTCCAGCTTCAGATGATCCAATCAAGATCTCTCTCATTTCAGTTAATCCCAGATCCAGTCAAGTTGACACCTAGGATTAGCCATCACAGTTGAGTACTGCTTTTTCAGAAGACCTGAACGCATCTCAGATGGCTCACAACTGCCTGTAACTCCAGCTCTAAGGGATCCAATGCTTCTGACCTCTGTGGGCACTTGCACTTTGTGCATGTGCACACACTCACACAATTTAAAATAAATCTTTAAAAATTAATTTTTTTTAAAAAAAAAAGCAAAGGTGGCTAGAGAGATAGATGCCTCAGCAGTTAAGCACAGTGGCTGCTTTTTCAGAAGATGTGGGTTCGAATTCCAGCACCAACATGGCAGCTAACAACCATCCATAACTCCAGTTCCAGGGGATCCAATGCCCTCTTTTAGCCTCCATGGCCGTTGCATAACACAGGTGCACTTACATACATGCAGGCATAACACTCATACACATAAAATAAAAATAAATAAATATATTTTAAAAATAATAAAGTAAAGGCAGAGGAGAGCTGAAGGAGTGGCTCAATGGGTGAAGTACTTGCTGGACAAGTGTGAGGACCTGAGTTCAGATCCCTAGCACCCACATAAAAAACTGGGTAAGGCACTGCACACTGCCAGTAATCCCAGCACTGGGAGGATCTTGGCTCACTGACTGGCTAGCCAGTCTAGCCATTTCCAGTTTCAATGAGGGGCCCTGTCTCAAAAAATAAGGTAGAAAACAATTGTGGAAGGCACCCAGTGTCAACCTCTGGTACCCACAAGCACACACCAGCAGACATACCCTTCCCTCCAACATATGTCTATACATGCACACACACACACACACATACACATACACACACACACACACACACACACATGCACACCACTGCACATACAAGGCAGAAGAAAATGAATGTTGGAATGAACAGCACCTGTGCACCCATTAGGCACCAGTTGATGACTTGTATCATCCTGTTTGTCATTTGGGTTTTTGAGACAGGGTGTCACTGTGTATATAACCCTGGTGGGCCTGGAATCTACTATGTAAGCCAGGCTGGCCTCTAATTTATGATGATCCTCTCAATTACAGAAGCTTTCAGCACAGGCATAAGATAAAAGAGGAGCCGTAAAGCACTTATCCTGAAAAGATCTTCCTCCAGATTGTACACAAATGGAGGGACATAGAATAAGTTATGTGTGTGCACAGGGTCAGGATGGAGACCATTTGTAGGTCATCTGCCTCAGTGGCAATTGGGTGATTCGAAGTGAGAGTTGGCCTTTTGTGTCCTACATTTAACTCCAGCACAGGTACCCCAGGTGTGGTGACCTGCTGTATTAGTCCTTCAGAGAAACAAAGCCAGTAGCAGAATTGTAGAATAATAATACAATATGTAAGTGTACATATGTGATGGGATCTGCTAATGGAATTGGCACATGCAGTTATGAAGGCTATGAAGTCCTACAGCATGTTGTGTCAAAGCTGGAGACACTCAGAGACTTGGAGTACTGCTTTAGTCCAACTTCAGAGGCTTCTGGACCAAGAAAGCAGATGATATTATTCTCAGTCCACTATGAAGGCCCGAGAACCTGGAGCAGTGAGAACCACTGGTGTCAATCCTAGGGTCCAAAAGCCATAGAACTTGGAGTTTTGATGTCAAGGAGGGAGAGGAAATTGCTTTTCTGCCCCACAGTGGTTTGGAGGGGCAGCCGATTGGAAAGGTATGTAGATGTTCACCATGTAATAATAATACTATCAGGTACAGTATTATCATTGCTTACAGCCCTGAGTATTGAACCCATACCTTCATATTAGGCTAACTCCAGCTTCAGCCCTAGGGAAATTATTAAGAGAATAATGTGGATTTTTTAATTTAAATTTTAATTAATTTTTACAAATATTCTTAAATTTTTTAAATATTTTATTATTTTTATTTTTTTATGTGTATGAGTGTATCACCTGCATAGAGGTAAGTGCACCCATGTCATGCAATGCCCGCAGAGGACAGAAGAGGCCATCAGATCCCCTGGAACTGGAGTTACAGACAGTTGTTAGCTGCCATGTGGATGCTGGGATTCAAACCCGGGTCTTCTGCAAGAAAAACCAGTGTTCTTAACTGCTGAGCCATCTCCCCAGCCCCCTTAAATTTATTTTTGTTTTATGTGTATAAGTGTTTTGTTTGCATGTATGTATGTGCACCACATGCATGCAGTGCCAATGAAGGCCAGAAGAGGGGGTTGGATCATTTGGAACTGGAACTACCGAAGATTGTAATCTGCCATGTAGGTGCTGAGAATTGAACCCAGGTCCTCTGCAAGAGCATCAAGTACTCTTAACCACTGAGCCATCTCTTTATAATAAGTAAATAATACTTTTTATTTAATTACCTATTTATTTATTTATTTGTGTGTGCACATGATGATGGGGAGAGAAAATGCCTCATGCATGTGATGATCAGAGGACAACTTTGTCAAGTTTTTTCTTGCCTTCTGTCTTTATATGAGTTCTGAGGATCAAACTTAAGTTGCCAGGCTTGTTCAGCAAGCACCTCTACCTGCTGAGCCATCTCATTGGCCCTGCTTTTGTGTGTGAATGTATTTCTTTTTAACTTTTTTAAAAAAAATATTTTTATTTTATATGTGTGTATTGTCTGCACGTAGATAAGTGCACCCATGTCATACAATGCCCATGGAGGTCAGAAGAGGCTGTCAGATCCCCTGGGACTGGAGTTATGGTCAGTTGTTAGCTGCCATATGGGTGCTGGGATTCAAACCAGGGTCTTCTGCAAGAACAACCAGTGTTCTTAACCACTAAGCCATCTCTCCAGCCCCATGTGTATGTATTTTTGATATTTTATTATTTTTATTTTATGTGTATGAGTGTATTGCCTGCATGTGTGTAAGTACACCCAGGTCCTGCAATACCCGAGGAGGTCAGAAGAAGGCATTGGATCCCCAGGAACCAGAGTTGCAGTCGGTTGTTAGCTGCCATGTGAATGCTGGGAATCAAACCTGGATTCTTTGCAAGAGCAACCAGTGCTCTTAACCACTGAACCAACTCTCCAGTCCCTGTTTTTTGACTTTTTAAGACAAGATCTCATGTAGCCCAGCATGGCCTAGAACTGTCTATGTAGCCTGACAATGACCTTGATTTCCTGATTCTCCTTCCTCTACCTCCCAGTGCTGGGATTACTAAAGGCATAAGCCACCACACTCTGTTTATGAGATGCAGGGGATTGAGCCCAAGGGCCTTGTGCATGCTAGACAAGCACTGTAGCAACTAAGCTACATCTCTAGCACCCGGCTGAAAACAGTGTATTTTAATGGGTGCTGTATGTTAGGTGAAACTATGCAATGTCAAAATTCCTGCATTTGATCATTGTTTTGTGGCTGTGTAGGAAATGTTTGGGGGAAATATTTATCTATAATATTTGGGGGTGGAGTACAATGGTATCTGGCTCCAATTTCAAGGTGGTTCAGCAAAAAAATAATTTGAGGCGGGGTGTGGTGGCACATGCCTTTAATCCCAGCACTTGGGAGGCAGAGGCAGGAGAATCTTAGTGATTTCCAGGCCAGCCTGGTCTACATAGCAAGTTCCAGGCCAGCTGGGGCTACAGGGAAACCCTGCCTCAAAAAGACCAAAAAAATAAAAATAAAAATAAATTTAAGATGGAGAAATGACTCAGTGGTTAAGAGCACTTGCTGCTCTTGAAGAGGACTGGAGTTCGGTTCCCAGAACACGAGCCTGGTGACTCAGTTGCCTATAACTCCAGCTCCAGAGGACTCAACACTCTTTTCTGGCCTCTAAAGGCAGCTGCACACATATGAACATACATATGCACACACACACACACACACACACACACACACACACATTAAAATATAATAACAGCTGGGCGTGGTGACGCATGCCTTTAATCCCAGCACTTGGGAGGCAGAGGCAGGCGGATCTTTGTGAGTTCGAGGCCAGCCTGGTCTGCATAGTGAGTTCCAGGACAGCTGGGGCTACAGGGAGAACCTGTCTCAAAAAGCCCCCCCCCCAAAATATAGATAACTTGAGGGCCATTGACATGGTTCAGAAGGTTAAAGGCTATTGTCACCAAGTCTAAGGACCTAAGCTCAGTCCCTGGAACCCACAGAGTGGAGAGAACAAACTCCCAAAAGTTGTTTTCTAACATCTACATGTGTCCCCACCCACACACAAATAAAGAAATGAATGTAATTTTTAAAACTTTTAGCCAGGCATGGGGCACCCTTAAACCCAGCATTAGGGGGAAGGGAGAGGCAAGTAGTTCTCTGGATTTTGAGACCAGTCTGGTCTACAAAGTGAGTTCTAGGCCACCCAAAGCTACATAGTGAGACTGTCTCAAAAGAAAGAAAAATTGAGAAGCCGAAGAGATGGTTCAGCATTTAAGCACTTACTGCTCTTGCAGAGGATATAGGTTCAGTTCCCAACATCCACAGGGAAGCTCTGTCACTTTCTTCTGGCCTCTGCGGGTACTGTACAAATGTGGTATACATACATGTAGGCAAAACACACAAAATAAAAATAAATCTTTAAAATTAAAAGAAAAATAGTTTGATACAGAATCTCTTGTAGCCCAAGCTAACATCAAATTCCTGATCCTTCTGCCACTACCTCTTGAGCGTTTATATTACAGGCATGTTTTTTTGCTTACTTACTTACATTGAAATAAACTCTTCTCACTATGTAACTCAGGCTATCCTGAAAGCTATGACCCTCTTGCCTTGCCTTATCCTCCAGAATGATGAATTCCTGGTGTGTACCACCATGTTTGACTCACCAATAATAATTTTTAGATGTATTTTTTTATTGTTTTTAATTGTGTGTGTATTAGCCAGGCATGGTGGCAGATGTCTTTAATCCCAGCACTTGAGAGGCAGAGGCGGGTGGATCTCTGTGAGTTCAAGGTCAGCCTGGTCTACACAGCAAGTTCCAGGATAGCTGGGGCTACAGGGAGACCCTGTCTCAAAAAGACAAAACAAAACAAAACAAAACAAATGTATGTGTATGGGGCTGGAGAGATGGCTCAGTGATTAAGAGCACTGACTGTTCTTATGGAAGACCAGGGTTCAAATCCCAGCACCCACATGGCAGCTAATAACCATCTGTAAGTCCAGTTCCAGGGGAATCTGATGCCCTCTTCTGTCCTTCGAGGGCACTGCATGACATAGGTGCACTTACATACACACGGGATACACTCATACACATAAAATTAAAAAAATAAAAAAAAATTAATTGCATGTATATGTGTTTTTGTGGTGGTAGGGTATGCACATGTGTGTGGGTATCCACTGAGGCCAGAGCCATTGGATCCCCCAGAAGCTGGAGTCAGAACAATTGTGACTGAAATCACCTGAAATGGACACCAGGAATTGAACTGGGGTCCTCTGTAAAAGCACCTGTTCTTTTTTTAAAATTAATTAATTAATTTATTTTTATTTTATGACTATTTTGTCTGCATGTGTGCAAGTGTACCCATGTCGTGCAATGCCCAAGGAGGCAGAAGAGAGTGCCAGATTCTCTGGAATTGGAGTTATGGATGGTTGTTAGCCACCGTGTGGGTACTGGGAATTGAACCTGGGCCCTCTGCAAGAGTGCTCTTAATCACTGAGCCACCTCTCCAGTCCCAAGAGCACCTGTACCTTAACCACTGAGCTATCTTTCCAGCTCCCATAATTAAAAAACTAATAAATGTACAAATATAAACATATAAAAATAATTAGCTAGACGTGGTAGCACAAGCTTTTAATCCCAGCACTCAGGAGGCAGAGGCAGGGATATCTTTGTGAGTTCCAGGCCAGCCTGGTCTACATAGTGAGTTCCAGGCCATCTGAGGCTACAGGGAGACCCTGTCTCAAAACAAAGAAAAAAATAAGAATTGACCATTGGTAGGCTTGGTTGAAAAGTTAAGGGTGTTAATTATATTGTTCTTGTAAATTTTCTGTAGGCTTGAGCCTATTCAAGATAAAAAAATTGGCCAAGGCCAGGCGTGGTGGTTTACACCTTTATTCCCAGCACTCAGGAGGCAGAGTCAGGCAGATCTCTTTGAGTTCAAGGCCATCCTGCTTTACATAGTGATCTCCATGCTAACCAAGGCTACATAGTGAGGCCCTGTCTCAACAAACCAACCCTTGGCTGAGAATATAGTTAAGTATTTCAATGCATAAATCTTGTTTTTTGACTCCTATGCCTGGAATTATTTCTAAATACTTAACAGTACAATTACTGGTTAAAAGAATAGAAATTCAGAGCCGGGCATGGAGGTGCAGGCCTTTAATCCCAGCATTTGGGAGGCAGAGGCAGGTGAACCTCTGTGAGTTCAAAGCCAGAATGGTCTGCAGAGCAAGTTCCAGGTTAGCTGGGGCTACAGGGAGACACTGTCTCAAAAAGACAAAAAAAAAAAAAAAAAAAAAAAAAAAAAAAAAAAAAAGAATATAAATTCAGATTGGCAAGAGAGATGGCTCAGTGATTAAGAGCACTTGCTGCACACTCGTGAAGACTAGAGCTTTGATCCCAGTGCCCATGTAGCAAGTAGGGTATCCTATGCACACCTATAACCCAGTTCCTAGGGGGCAGAGTCAGGCAAATTGCTGAGGCTTGCTGGCTTCCAGGCTAGCTGAGAAAATGCCAGACCCAAGTTCAAGGAGAGACCCTGCCTCAAAGGAAACAGAGAGAGTAACAGAAGGATATCCCATACCCTCTTCTGCCCTGCATGTGCACACACACACCCACACACAGGACCTTGCACACATATGCAGATACACATCTATATGAGAGGTGATGCTTGTTTTTTTTTGTGGGTTTTTTTTGGGGGGGGGGTTCTTTTTGAGACAGGGTCTTCCTGTAGCCCCAGCTGGCTTTGCTATGGAGACCAGGCTGGCCTTGAACTCACAGAGATCTGCCTGCCTCTGCCTCCTGAGTGCTGGGATTAAAGGTGTGCACCACCACATCCGGCCCAAGAGAGCTGATGCTTGTAATCCCAGCATTTGGGAGGTAGAGGCAGTATGATCAGAAATTCAAGGTCATCCTCAGCTACCTAGCAAGCTCAAAGCCAATCTGGGTTACCTGAGATTCTATCTCACAGAGAAACACAAAGAAACAAAACCTAAGGGTCTGAGAATTAGATTTAGTTGCTAGGGTGTTTACCTGTCATGCACAAAGCCCTGAGTTTGATCTCTAGTACTAGATGAGTCAGGCATGGTAACACATGCCTGTAATCTCAGCATATGGTAGGAGGGTCAGAAATTAAAAGTCCTCCTCATTTACCTAGTGAGTTCAAGGCCAGCCTGGGCAACTGGAGACCCTGTCTCAGTTAAAAACAAAAACAACAAAAACCTACATTAACAAAATCAACCTTTTAAAGCTTGGGGCTGGATAGGTGTGGTTATTTGTTCCGGTAGTCCTAGGACTCAAGAGGCTGAGGTAGGGGTATCACAATGGTTTTGAGGCCAGCCTGGGCTACATAGCAAGTTCCAGGTCAGCCTAGACTTCAGAGTGACATCCTGTGTCAAAAAAGGAGAGAGAGAGAGAGAGAGAGAGAGAGAGAGAGAGAGAGAGAGAATGAATAAAGGGATGGCCTGATCCCCAGATGTAGAATGCTTGTTAGGCCTGGATTGAATCTCCAACACCACAAAAATGAAAAATAAATAAAGCCCTTCATAAACTAGATTCTTAATGCTGTAGGGAAATGGCCTGATGTTTTCCAGAGCACACCTCAGGGTCTGGCGTCATAGGCATGGCTGTTTACAAATGAACTGACTGTACCACATTATTTTCTCAAAGCAATGTGCCTCACCCAATGCGTCTTTACGCTCTTTTTCCAATACTGGGATCTGAACCTAGGGCCTCACACAGGCTGGGCAATAGCTCTACTAATATCTTCATGTCATCAGTCTTCCTTCCTTCCTTCCTTCCTTCCTTCCTTCCTTCCTTCCTTCCTTCCTTCCTTCCTTCCTTCGTGTGTGTGTGTGAAGTTGAAATAGTGCCTCATGTAGCCAAGGCTGCCCTCACTATGTAGCTAAGGATGACCTTGAACTGCTGATCCTCTTGCCCCTACCTCTAAGTACTGAGATTACAGGAGTTCATCACCATACCTGGCTATTCTCCTGCCTCAGCCACTTGAGTACTGGCAACAACCACCACATCCGGCTCTGGAACCAGACATTCCAAGACGTCCTCCTGTATGTCTGTTCTTTCCTTCCAGTTAAAGAACAGCTCGTGCTCTGCTGGGAGCTCCTCTGCCAGATCAGTTTTACAGCCTCATTTTCACTCAAGAAGGAACTGCACCTTCCTCCCGCCTGGAAAAATTTAAATCCCTGGAAGATTCTGATTGGTCCACTGAGCATCATAGGCTTTGACAGAATACCAGGAGCTGAGAAGGACAAAGGAAGGGGAGAGGGACCCTACATCAGATAGACAAGCCAATGCAGTGTGCAACCATCATAAGAACTAGCTTTGCAGATACTTGGGCGGTTGGGCAGGCAGTGGGGAAGGCGGGAGATAGCATAGTTACGATGACTTTAAATGTCTGATCTTCCTGCCTGTACCTCCTCCTCCCCAGTGCTGGGATTACAAGTGTGGACTATCATGTCCAGATTATTCTGTGGTGGGAAGCAAACCTAAGGTCTCTCACAGTCTTGTATGTTAGACAAGCATTCTACCAACTGAGCTACAGCCTCAACCTGGGATGTGTGTGTGTGTGTGTGTGTGTGTGTGTGTGTGTGTGTGTGTGTGTGTATGAATTCTTGCACATGTTTGCATGTTTGTACCATAGTTTGGGAATGGAGGTCAGAGGAAAACTTGCAGAGTTGGCTCTCTCCTTTTACCATGTGGGTCCCAGGGATCAAACTCAGGTCATTAAGCTTGGTAGCAGGCATCTTTACCCACTGAGCCATCTCACCCACCCACACACACACCTTATTTTTTTATTTTTTATTTTTAAACAAGATCTCTCACTGAACCTAGAGATTACTGGCTGGCCAGTAAGTCCCAGGATTTTCCTGTCTCCATGCTAGTGCAGGGTTTACTGACACATGCAACTGCTCCTGACTTTTTTATGTGGATGCTGGAGATCTGGACTCAGGTCCTCGTGCTTGGGCAGCAAGTGCTTTACCCACTAGCCATCTTCCCAGCCCCACCTTTTTATTTTGTGACAAAGGTTGCCCAGGCTGGCCTCCAACTGACAATCCTCCTACCTTAGTCTCCTGAGAACTGAGATTATAGGATCATTGCGTTGAGTTGCCATGTTCAGTTAGCATTAACCTTTTGT
Source organism: Nannospalax galili (assembly GCF_000622305.1). Lineage (NCBI taxonomy): Eukaryota > Metazoa > Chordata > Mammalia > Rodentia > Spalacidae > Nannospalax > Nannospalax galili. The sequence goes on from NW_008340854.1 coordinate 3,093,167, forward strand.
TGTGAATATTTTTTTTCCCAGTTTGATATTTGCCTTCCATTTTAGCCATTCAGCAAACACCCATTTTGTGCAGGCTCCTGCGCCTGTCAGTAGCATTTCTTTAGCCATGGCCTCTGTAGATTGACAGCTTTCACTAAACCCTTTTTTGTTCTAAGGATGTACTCCAGCTTGTTTGTAGGATTCTTCTAGTAAAACCCAGACTGCTTCTTCCCTTGAGCTCCTATACCCAAACACTACTGTGTCTGAGGCTCCCCAAACTGGTTTTGGCAAAAAGAAAGAAAGGTTTCAAAAACCCAAGCTTCAGGAGGGCATGAAATCTAGAAGGAGAAGCTGGAAGTAGTCAAGGCAGGTCCTTTCTGTTTTTCAATTGTGCTCTTTCTGCAACCACAAAGATGCTCCCTGCTTGATTTTGTTCTCTGCAGACCTCTTTCCTCTGCACAAGCCCAAAATGTGCATTCACTCCAAGATCAAGCACAGACTGATAAGTCCTTATCCAGAACCCACATTTTTCTTACTGATGGGCTGGTTGGCTGGTGCTTAGGGCTGAACACAGAGCTGCACATATGATCTACCAATGATCTAAATCCCCAGCCCCTGAACCTGGATTCTTTCAGGGTTTTTTTGTTTGTTTAAATTTTTTTTTAATTTTTAAAAAATATTTATTATTTTTATTTTATGTGTATGTATGTATTATTGCCTACAGTTGTTAGCTGCCGTGTGGGTGCTGGGATTCGAACCTGGGTCTTCTGCAAGAACAATCAGTGTTGGGTTTTTTTTTAAATATTTTATTTAGTTTTTATTTTACGTGTATAAGTGTATTGCCTGCATGTATGTGACTGCACCCATGTCGTGCAATGCCACAGAGGTCAGAAGAGGGCTTTGCAAAGAATCCCGTGGAACTGGAGTTAAGGAAGGTTCATAGCCGCCATGTGGGTGCTGGGAATCGAACCTAGCTCCTCTACAAGAGCAGCCAGTGCTCTTGACCACTGAGCCATCTCTCCAGACCCACAACCAGTGTTCTTAACTGCTGAGCCACCTCTCCAGCCCTGTTTTAATTTTTTGAGAAAGGACCTCCCTTTGTACCTCAGGCTGGCCCTGAACATACCATATAACCCAAACTGGCCATGAATTTACAGCAAGCCTCTGGCCTCAGCCTCCTGAGCATTGAGATTATAGGCATGAGCCATGACTGACTATGGATTAGAATCTTAAGAACATCCTATGTGATGGCCAAATACAAGGAGAAAGCCAGCAAGATGACTCAGCAGGTATAGGCACATGCCAAACAAGACGGCAAACTGAGTTCCATCCCTGGAACCCATGGAAAGGTAGACGAGAACCAACTCTGCCAACTCTCTGTCCTCCACACATATGCCGCCCCCCCCACAAACACACACCATAAACATACATGATATTAATAAAAATAAAATTGTATATCTATGAACACCAAAAAAAATTCCTTCCTTCCTTTGTTTTGGTTTGTTGTTTGTTTTTCTTTTTTGTGACAGGATCTCATGTAGCCCATGCTGGCTTCAAACTTGCTATGTATTAGAGGAAAACCTTGAACTTCTGACCCTTCTACCTCACCCTCCCAATGTGTACTACATGTGGCTCTATCCATTTCTTTTTTTTAATATTTTATTTATTATTTTTAATTTATGTTTATGCATGTATTGCCTGCGTGTCAGTAAGTGCACCCATGTCGTGCAATGCCCGTGGAAGACAGAAGAGGCTGTCAGATCCCCTGGAACTGAAGTTATGGATAGTTAGCTGCCATGTGGGTACCAAGATTCTAACCCGGATCTTCTGCAAGAACAACCAGTGCTCTTAACCGCTGAACCATCTCTCCAGCCCCTGTCCATTTCTTTTTTTTAAAAATCACTTTTGCTGGGCGTGGTGGCACACGCCTTTAATCCCAACACTCAGGAGGCAGAGGCAGGCGGATCTCTGTGAGTTCAAGGCCAGCCTGGTCTACATAGCAAGTTCCAGGCCAGCTGGGGCTATACGGAGACCCTGTCTCAAAATACGAGAGAGAGAGAGAGAGAGAGAGAGAGAGAGAGAGAGAGAGAGTGTTTCCTATAGCCCCAGCTGACCTGGAATTTAATATATGGACCAGGCTGCCCTCCAACTTACAGATGTCACCTAGCCTCTACCTCTCAAGTGCTAGAATTAAAGGTGAGCACCACCACAACTGCCACCATCTGTCTACATCATGCCTCATAAACTAGGCAACAGCTGTTAGTGAACAACTAACTAATAGCTGACCTTGAACAGACAACTCTTTGATCAACATGGTTGGTATAGGTCTCCTAGAGGGGCGGGGCCTGGAACATTCCAGATCCAGGTAAAGATAGCACAGAAAGCATATTGGCAAGAGACTATTGAGATTTTGCATCTTAAAAATAAAAGCCAAACAAAGCTAAATAAAAAAAGGAAAAGATTTTGAATCTGGTTAGGGGTGGTATCACATGCCTGTACTCCCAACACTCAGAGGCAAGAGATCACAGAGTCTTACCATCATTGCATAGCAAGTTCCAAGTTCCAAGCCAACCTAAACTACACAGAGAAAACTTGTCTATAAAAAAAAAAAAAAAAAAAAAATCAGGGGCTGGAGAGATGGCTCAGAGGTTAAGAGCACTGACTGCTCTTGCAGAGGACCTGGGTTCGATTCCCAGCACCCACACAGCAGCTACAAACCGTCCTTAACTCCAGTTCCAGGGGACTCCGAAGCCCTCTTCTGACCTCTGCGGCATTGCATGACACTGGTGCACTCACTACTCGCAGGCAATACACTCACATGCATAAAATAAAAATAATAAATAAAATATTTTTTTAAAATCCTCTCCTAAAATTATTATCAAGTGATTATGAATTATCAAGTGGATTGACTAAGATCACTTAATTCATAGGTTTGTGGCATTACAATAAGAAAAAGCAGGACAAATATGAGGGATTGGAGAAATGGCTCAGTGAGTGATGTGCTTGCTGAATAAGCCTGAGGACCTGAGTTAGATCTCCAACTCTCACATAAATAGCCAGGCACAGGAGCACACACATAAATCCCAGCGCTGGGAGGCAGAGACAGGTGCATCCCGGGGCCTTACTGACCAGTCACTCTAGCCAATAGGTGAACTTCAGGTTCAGTGAGAGGGACTGTCTCAAACACCAAGGTGGAAGGGCTGGAGAGATGGCTCTGTGGTTAAGAGCACTGCCTGCCCTTGCAGAGGACCCAGGTTTGGTTCCCAGTACCCACAAAGCAGCTAAAACCCATCTATAACTCCAGTTCTACAGAATCTGATGCTCTCTTCTGACCTCTGCTGGCATTGCACACATGTGGTACATTTATGTACATGCATGCAAAACATTCATACACATAAAATAAAAAATTAACAAAAAACAAGGTGGGTAATAGTAGAGGAAAACACTTGCTGTCAATCTTGGGGCTCTACATAGACACCCAATAAGCTTATACACTCACAGTCACACACACACACACACACACACACACACACACACACACATACACACCCCTAACAAATAAAAATAGAAATAAATGCAAAGACAAACATGGAAAACATGTGGAGTTCTTACCCAGTCTACTCTCAGTGACCCTCTCTGTGCCTGTGATTTTAACTGTCATCTCCGTAGACAAGACTCATAAATCTACATCACAGTCCTCCCCTCTCCACAGTATGTTATATTTCCAATCATACCAGATAACTCCATAAATACTCCAGATTCCTTATGACCAAAGCACAACTCCCTGTTCTCCACACATTTGCTCTTTCTACCTCATTGCACAACGCCCCCCCCCAGAATTCCCATAGCACTGCTAAGTCAGAAGCTTCCTGCACCCTTAACTTCCTCCTCTCCATCTTTCCCATTTCCTGACTCCACAACTGCCCTGTGGCTGAGCATTCTTACGTTGGAAATAGTCTTCTTACTGACTACTTTTTCATTTTCTGTCTTCTATCCCATTTTCCACACTAGGGCCAACTATCTCATTTAAAAAAAAAAAAAAAAACACCCCCCAAAATAAAAATAATGGCAGTGGCCTGAAATCCTCACCACTTGGGAACCCCCCCAAATAAAAATAATGGCAGATGCCTGTAATCCTCAGCACTTGGGAAGTAGAGACAGAATCTCAAGGTCTCAGCTACATAGCAAGTTTAAAGTCATCCTGAGCTACCTAACGCCCTGTCTCAAAACCGAATTATGAAGTTGGGGGTCCGGGGTGAGGGGAGCCCTGTTGGAAGTGTCTGAGGGGGATGGGAGGGGGGGAGTCAGGGAATAGATGTGATTAAGATACATTGTACATACCTATGAAATTTTCAGAGGGCTGGAGAGATGGCTCAGTTGATAAGGGTGTTTACTGCTCTCCCAGAGGATTTATGTTCAGTTCCTAGCACCTACATAGGGTTACTCACAACCACCTATAATTTTAGCTCCAGGGGATCTCAAGACCCCTTCTAGCCTCTGTGGGCAACAGCACACATGTGGCACACACACACGCACACATACATACACACACACACGCACACACACAAATAAAAATAAAATCTTTTAAAAGGCAATTGTCAAAGAATAAAAACATTAAAATTTTTTTAAGTTAAATTAAATTAAAACAATAAAAATAAGAGACTGAAGAGATGGCTCCACAGTTAAGACTGTTTGCTGTGTCATCATGAACACTGCAGTTTATATCCCAGCACCCATGTAACAAGCCAGGCCTCCCTCAAATACCTATAATTCCTACTCCACAGGGTCTGACACCCTCTTCTGGCCTCTTTGCAGGGGTGCATGCCACCCAAACACATAGGTTCTTATATACTCACACAGACACACACACACACACATAAGTAAATTAAAAAAAAAATTAAAAATAATGAACCAGGCTGAAGAGACGGCTCAGCGGTTAAGAACACTGGTTGTTCTTGCAGAAGACCTGGGTTTGAACCCCAGCACCCACATGACAGCTAACAACTGTCTGTAACTCCAGTTCCAGGGATCCAACAGCCTCTTCTGACCTCCACAGGCATTGTACTACACGGGTGCATTTACATACATGCAGACAATACATGCATACACATAAAATAAGAATAATAAAAAAATTTTTAAAAAAATGAACCATGCATGGTGGCACACACCTTTAGTTCCAACATTCACAGAGGCAGGTATATCACTGAGTTCAAGGCCAACCTAGTTTACATAGTGAGTTCTAGGCCAACCAGAGCTACATAATGAGACCCTGTCTCAAAAAATAAAAATAAAAGTAAAATAAAAACAGATGCCCACATTTGTCTGTGCCCCCTCTTAGGCTTCCTAGTCTCATTAATGAAAGAAAGAATGGACTCAAGCAGAAGTTTAAAGACAATTTTATTAGAATTTAAAGAAAAAACCCCTCAGGGCAGGCAAGCTGTTCCTGTCAGCAATGCCTGGAGGAAGCGAATGGAGGAGAGAAGGAAAAAAGCCATTCAGTTTAAGCTGGCATGGAGGCAGACACATGGCAGACTCACAGTCACATGGTAGGGAGGGAAGCTTTAAAGAAAGATTAGGAGACCCAAAATGTTGGGGCAGCCCAAGTAGAGAAAGCAGGCTTAGAAAAGACATTAGCATAATAGAAAGAAAAAAAGGAAAGGTGCTGCATTTCTGACGAGGCAGACTCAGAGGCTGCATGTCTGCAGATAAGCCACTGCATTAGTGGCTGCTGATTCTGGGCAGGAAATGTTCGCTAGCTCATTAAAGCTTTCATTATTCCACCTATCTCTTTAGCAAGACCTAAGGCGAACCCACCTTCCTAGGGGTGGCCCTGTGGCCAGGTGATTGACCTGACCCAACTGGAATGCTGGGTCTTCATCCAAACCAGAGATTTTATTTTCTTGACCGGAAGTTTTCTTTTAAGGGGACATTCTTGCTACTATAACAGTATGGTGGTTTACAAATGTATTCCCAGCACTTGAGAGGTTAAGGCAAGAGGACAGCTATCAATTTGAGACTGGCCTGGGCTAGCAAGTGAGATCCTATCTCAAACAAAACAAAACAAAGCAAAATAAAAAAGAAGCCGAGTGTTTCAATCAGACATGTTGGCATGTCTGCTATCCCAGAACTTGAGAAGCTAAGGCAAGAGGATGGAAAGTTTGAGGCCGGCCTGGGCTACACAGTAAGACCCTTGTGTCGGACAAAGCAAACGAAAAAGAAGCCCAGTATTGCTTCCTGTTTACAATCTGCCTTGGCTGTGTTGTGTGATGCTATTCCTGGGGAGACGTGAACCAACATCTACTCACCCCAGGTAGGGAACCAAGGACAGACTAAAGAAAGGCTGTCACCCCAGCAAGAGTGATGGCTCACAGAAGCTGGAAACCTAGAGCTCACAACTTGCAAGCAGCTGCACAGGTCAGAGAGTGTCTACTCCAGGTGGTTCATTTGGTCTGAGGGGTCTCTCAGCAGTCCTAAGGATACTTAAAAATGTTTGGGGAATGTTAAAAAGGATTTGAGTGTGATGGGGAGGCAGGTTTGACTCCCAGGTGGCCACTGGACAACACTGGTTTCTGCGACCGTTGAACTGCCCGGCACAGTTACTGTGTCTGTCCATGCCCACCTGGGAGTCAGACCTGCCTCCCCATCGCACTCAAATCCTTTTCCCTACCTCAGCTCCCTTCCCTTCCTCGCTCCTGCCATCTTTTGCTTTCCCCTAACATCTCATCTTCTCTCTCTCTCTCTCTCTCTCTCCCTCTCCCAACTCGTTTTTGCTCGCTCGAAATCACTCTGGTGTGTGGGAGGTTCCACCCTGCCTTTGACTACAGGATGCTGTGGTCATTGGCAGGGACACGCACAACTCGTATTCCCCACCCCGCCAGTGATTGCAGAACGCTGCCCTGGGGTTTGGGAATTCAACTCGAATCAGCAATACAAAAAAAAAGGACGCTTTTCTTTTGTTGCCTGAATCTTCTCGTTCTCATTTTTACGTGACCTAAGCCAAACTTTTCTCTTCCTGCTTTCTCTCTCTCTTAATCTCTCTCTCTCTCTCTCTCTCTCTCTCTCTCTCTCTCTCTCTCTCTCTCTCCCCCTCCCCCTCTCTCCCCCCCC